>NC_140971.1:28447329-28462329 GCF_056783735.1 Eptatretus burgeri
GATCTGTGCACAATGCCTGGACCAAGTGCTGTGTGGAATACCGAAGCTCTACAGAGCACAAGGTCATTTGTGTGTTTGTGCGCTTGTACAGTAGCACACATATAACTGTGTGGGAATATCAGGTATTTCTGAACAAATGTTTCTTAACTGTCGTACCAAGGCTTTTAATCGAAATTGGAACTCCCCTCAGCAAGATCTTTAAAATGAGTGAGAGGAGATTAGGATGGGCATTACTGAAGGTTATATGAAGGGAATGAAGCAAATGACTACTTAATTATATCTCCACTACCATATCCATCAGCTACATTTGAAATGACCTCCACACTTCTTGTCTTTCTCAATTCCTTGCAATCCCTTTCTGTAGGTCAATCTCCTCAAT
Source organism: Eptatretus burgeri (assembly GCF_056783735.1). Classification (NCBI taxonomy): domain Eukaryota; kingdom Metazoa; phylum Chordata; class Myxini; order Myxiniformes; family Myxinidae; genus Eptatretus; species Eptatretus burgeri. The sequence continues at coordinate 28,447,709 of NC_140971.1, forward strand.
ATTCTAATGATATGCAGGGGCTGTGAAACATTTATCTTTGCTGGCCTTTCTTCTCTCTCCCCTTTACTTATTCTGTCCTTGTTTTTCGAACTTCCTTGCATTCCTTCATTTACTTATACTTTGCTTCTTTCTATCACCTCCAGTCAAGGTTTTTGTGTTTTTCAGCATTCATGGTGTCCTTTGGCTTTAAAGGGACATTGTGGAAACCCTCTAACCTCAATCAAATGCACTTTTATAAGCATATATTTACTCTTGTGACTGATTTATATGTAGTTGCAAACGTACTGGTCTGAGTGTATATATTGTATCACTATGCTCGACTTTATCTTGGCTATTAAGGCACAAGCAGCAGCCATCACTATTTTACGATACATATGCAGACTTTATGGACGACAAAGACAAACCATTTTTAGAATGACTTATCTTGATGAGAAAAATTACTGCATTGATGTTGCAGCATGCTTACTGATGAGTAATTTCAAGTTGTTGTCATACATGCTTGTGGTATGCACATTTCATGTTTTTGGAACAGCTTTTGCCATTGTCAATTATTTGCAGAGAAATACGAGCAACTTCAAAGATAAACAACCATCAAACGTCACTACTCACAGTACTTCTTCTTCCTCTCTTCCCTTTACAAAGCGTGAGGCCGAATGGTCTCAAAACTTCTGTCCTGCCTTGAACACGATACACCTCCACTTCCCTCTGTCCTTAGCCAACTCTCTCCAACTACTCCCACCTTATTGATATCCCTCATCCCACAATCTTCCCATCTCAGCTGTGGTCTACCTCTTTTCCTCTGACCTTGCTCCCTCAACCTATCCCTTTCTTTGTCATTCTCTCTTCCACATCTACACCAAGTATCCAGCCCACTTCAACCAGCAATCCATGTTTCCAGAATTCTGCCTTCTCCTTCCACAGTACCTCCTGCATCTCCTGCTTACTTTCCACCAGAACAATAGGATCGTCTGCAAACAACATCTCCAGCATACTATTCATGTTTACCCTCCTGCTTTCCAGCTCCTTCACCATGATAAACATGAGTGGACCGAGAGAACTTCCCTGCCTCAACCCCATGTTCATGCTGAACTCTGACATTCTAGGACCAACCAAAACTCTTCCTTCCTTTCCCTCGTATATCCCTTCTGGCTTGCATCAATCTAATTTCTGCTTCCAGCACTCACATCCATCTCAGTGTCGCCATCACTATCTCTCGGAACAGTGTCATAGGCCTTCACAAGATTCATAAACCCGAATGCAATTTCACTTTGCATATTCAAAATCTTCTCCACAAACTGTCTGAACGTGACCATCTCATTCGTCATCCCCCTACTCTTTCTAAACCTCTGTTTTTCCACTCTGCATAACATGGTAGCTCCAGCTCATTGTTGCTAACTGCCTAGTTCAACAGCTCCATAAAATATCTTTCCCACACCTTCAATACTGCCCTCTCTCTGCCACTAGCTTTCCCTCGCCATCCTTAATCGCCACCACCCTCACCCCCTTTCATGTCACCATCATCCTCATCCCTGTCAGGAGCCAATTTATGTCATTTTCTTCCCACCGTCCTCTTCTAACTTGCTGTACACATCTGCTCCAGTACCATTCCTTGGCTTATCCATAGTTCTCCTTGCCATTTTCTTCTTTTGCCCATACAAGTGCACCACCTCTGCATCTGGTTGTCATCCTCCACCCTTGATCTTCTTTATCCTCTTCCAAACCTCCTCCTTCTCACCAACTTCATTCGCTACTTCGTCTGTCGACCATAACTGATTTATATTCCTTGATGATGTACCCTTTCCTGATCTTCTTCCACACAAAACTTCTGCAATTCCCCCAAATGTCTGTTTGTATATTCTGCTGTTCCTCCTCCAAACCTTTGACTTTTTCGCGAAGTTCCTCTTACTTGGCCCTCACCAATCCTTGTACTCTAAGCTACGTTATCCCTGCACTTGCCCCACTTCATCATCTTCCAACCCCTCCTCTTAACTTCCTTCCTTATCTGCATGTATACAACAAACACTACAGGCTTGTACTGGGTGGTTACATACTTCCACCACTACCTTAGTCCTTGATCCTCTACAACTGTTGTTTCCTAACTACCACTAAATGTAATTCCGTGTTGTGTTGTCCACTCCTGCAAGCAATCGTTATCAATTGTTCATACCAATATCTGGCCTCCATTGGTCAGTGTGGTCAGTTCCAGGAATAATTGGTCAGTTCAGTATTTCAACTTTAAAACACTGCAGAGTTACTTTTGCTGAAATAAAAAACCAGTACGTTTCCAACCATAATTCAGTGATAACAGTAAAAGTATGTATATTATAGTACATTTTATTGAGATTGAAGGATTTCCACAGTGTCCCATTAAGTCAAAAAATATTTTGGAAGTTTCAAATGAGCGATTTGTTTTTCTTCATGCTGTTGATGCCTCATTGCAATGAAACAGCAATTGTATCTTGAAGAGGAAAAAAAAAAATCATGGATTTTTTTTTGTGTACATAGTCGATCGAGGCTCATGGAAAAACTAGTATATTGAACAGATCAGGAAATAACAAGACAAAAGCAACTGTTGAGGGGTGGGGGGGGGACACCAACAGCAGAGTTGAAGTCCAAGAATAGAGGGAGACTGACAAATAATGGGTGTGGGGAGGAATGAGGGGCAGGAGAAAATGCATTTGGTGGAAAATATGGATACAGAAGGAAACTCTAAGAAGGGAAAACTGGAAATTTGTATGGAGGAGGGATTGGGGTGGTGGAGGGAGGTTAACAAGGGGAGAAAAGATCATGGTTTTGGATTGGGGATGATGTGAGATAGTGGTGAACAGCTGTCTTGAAGACTTGGAGGGAAGAATGGTTCGTTGATTGTGACTCAAGGTTCCGCGTATTGTGAATCCAGTTTTGACTGGAACAAGACTTCAATCTTCTTGATGCTGACAGTCAAGCCATATTAGTCGGCAGATCATACAAAGGCATCTGCCAGGCATTGCGCATCCTCCTCTGTATGGGTGACAATAGCGCAATTGTCAGCAAATAACAACTATTTGATGGGCATCAGTCAGACTTTGGTCTGAGCTTTAAGATGGCTGAGGTTAAAAACACTGCCATCAGAACAAAAATGGATATTGACTTCCTCGAGACCTGAGTCCTCTAGTGTGTCGGTGATGATTGTGGCAATTACAATGCCAGTTGGTGCTAGGACACAGCCTTGTTTAGTGCTGTTTGTGACATTGAAAGGCTCAGATTCACCGCCATTGCCGACAACTCTCGCCTTCATCAAATGATGTAAACCAGCTTCTCTGGGCAACTGACGTGTCGCAGTAATTTCCAGAGGCCAAGGCGGCTGACAGAGCTTTTGTCAGATCAACAATAATGACGTACATGTTCTTGTGTTGCTTGTGACACTTTTGCTGTATTTGTCGCACTGTAAAAACCATGTTAGCTGTTTCACGGTTTGTTCTAAAGCCACAATGACTCTACGGGTGAATTTCCTCTGCAAGCCGGGTAGACGATTGATGACAATGCGAGCAAGAATTTTCCCAGCTCTGCACAACAGTGCGATTCCTCGGTGGTTGTTGCAGTCCAATCAGTCACCTTTCCTTTTGTACAATTGGATGATTGGGGCATCTTTGAAATCCTGTGGGGCTGACTCCTCATAACAGATTCGCATGAACAGTTTATGTTGTTGCAAAAGCAGTTGGGGGCCACCATGCTTGTACACTTCCAGTGGAATGCCGTCAGCACCAGATGCCTTACCCATCTTTAGTTGTTTCACAACTTTGCGAGTTTCATCGACCGTTGGTTGTACCACGAGGTGTGACATCTCAGGTATCTGGTGGTTGTCTTCTATTGTTGCATCATCGATGTTGGATGGCTGGTTCCAGACCTTGCTGAAGTGTTCTGCCCACCTTTGCAGGATCAAAATTAGCTCTATGATAAGAGAACTCCCATTAGCACTTCTTACCGACATACTCCCATTGAAACTGGGACTATATACGACTTTCAGTTCTTTGAAAAAGCCTTGTGCATCTCTGCAATCAGAAGTTTTGTGGAGCAGACAGGCTATGTTGATCCACCAATCCTCTTTCAGTTGGCGACAATTCTTTTGCGCTGCATTGCTGGCCCTTGCATATTCATTCTTCTTTAACAGATTATGTTTATCACATGCATAAGTGACATGCTTTTGATGCAGGTCATCCAACATGGGAAGAAGAAGTGGATCATTTTCGTTGAACCAGTCATGATGTTTACATTCTATGTGGCCGATTGTATTGAATGTAGCCTTCCAGGTAGCTTTGCAGAGTGCGTTCCATTCAGCTGTGCACAAGTTAAAGTCCATGTAGTCACATTTGCCCAGCTCCTCCTCTAGCTTTACTGCTAGCTTGGGATGTGTGTCTGGGTTTTTCAACTTCAAAACGTTCAGCTTCGGGTTTTGTCAAGGTCACTGGTTCCGTGCTTTAGACACAATATGGAGAGCTGTTTTAGCAATGATCAGATGATGATTGGACCATGTAGTGGAATGCTGAACAGCTCGGGTCAGATGGATGTCGTGTTGATCACGTTGACAAACAATGATGTCTATTATGGGGATGATCGAAAACACAGTTCGTCACATGTCACCCGTCTCTGTACACCTCCATCTTGTGAGTTTATATAGTATCACAGAACAATCCCGTGCCTTCCAGTGACTGCGATTCTCATCCATACTGCAAGTTTCTTCTGAGAATGTTCCAGCATCTTCACGCATCTCACCAGGCAGGTTACAATACAATACTGCCACCTACAGTCAAAATTAGCTCATTTCATCAAGCAGTTTATATTAAAATTTTACCGATGTGTGCTACAGCAAACGTATAACATGTAACCGTCAATTTTTCTTGTTCATATATAGGTATTTACTCATACATATTCACAAATACCACAACATCTAGCTTTTAACTGAGAGCCTCTTGCTCGCCCTTAACGCGTATGTGCCACATCGTATGGATCCACATCATATGGGTGCCTCGAGACCATGGCCAGAATAAGTCCGGATCACCTTCCAAGGTAATACCTGGCAGGAATAGCACGGTTGACTCTTCCATGGGTTTGTCCGCCATTATACCAAAACCACCATCCCGCCGCAAGCAACGGCTCCTGTCATTGCCACCACGAATGCTGCTGACGTCAGCAACACGTTTTCTAATACCTTGTTTTATATATTATACATACATACATACAGACATGCCTCTCATAATGTTAACTCTTATAATGCTGTTTCACATTACACTCGACAAAAAAAAAATATTGATTAAAAAAATATAACATCAAAAAGAAGAAAGAAAATAAGATGAGAAGCAAAAGTGTTGTTGCTGTTGGACAATGCTCCTGGCCACCCACAGCACCTCAACAGCCTCCGGACTCCCTTGCCTGTTGCAATTGTGTTCTTGCCTCCGAATGCAACTTCTCTCTTCCAACCCATGGACCAAGGGGTAATCGCCAAGTCCAAGGTATATTACCTCCTTCACCACTTAAAACAGCTGTTCTATGCAACAGATGGTCTGAGTCAGGAGTCCATCAAGCAGTTCTGGAGGAATTTCAACATCACAAATGCAATTGAAAACATTGATGGAGCTTGGGAGGATGTCACAAACATCTCCATGAATAGTGCGTGGCGGAAGATGTAGCCGGATGTCATTCACGGGAGTCCAGAGGTGCAGGAGTCCATCACCAGGGAGATTTTTTAGTTTGCCAAACAAGCTGGCTGAATGAAGTATATGCTGATGATGTGAAGGAGCTACTTGCCTCACACGGGAGTTGCTTAATGCAAGAGGACACTGCTACAGAGGAGACTGAACCGGAGAAATTCCTGAGCATTAAAAACTTAACTGATGTCTTCTTGAAGTTGCCTGACATGCTTGAGATCATTTCTAACAATGGCCCAGTCATGGAGCACAGCACTGGAGTGAAGTGTTCTATATGCTGAATACTGATTCCTGATCTGACAAGATGCTCAAGGCGGTGGTTTTGGAGGAGTAGGAGCACAGAGAGGAGTGAAGGCAGTGGTGGTAAATAGATGACAAGCTTATTTTGATATGTAATCTTCTTCTTCTTCTTGTGTATGGCAACTTAGCTGCCGGGGTAGCTATCATTTCTTGGAAGCGCGACCGTGTCGCTGATGCAGTGCCCCTCTACCAGTACACACTGGTACTCATTTCACTGACCGCAGAAGGATGACAGGCTGAGTCAACTCCCTGGTGTATTAATTCAGTGGCCAACGGGGCATGAACTCAGGACCCTAGAATCCCAAGCCACCATCCTAACCACAAAGCCAATACCAGGCTTGATATGTAATTATGTTATTTATATAAACAGGTTTTTTTCTTACTTGTAAAACTCCATAATAACATCTGTAGTGCAACTACCGATGGCCAACAAAACTGTCCTATACCATTGATGCATCAGATATAACACTCTCAAGAACATACCTCCATCGGCACCATGTAATGGTGCCCTCTTATAGCACTATCCTCACTCCTCTGGAATGCATCCTCAGTGTTATAAGAGGTATATATATGTGTGTATGTAAAAGCCCAGAACTTTGTTGAGGAGAAACAAAGTCAGCAACTGTTTTCATACAGCTGCACATCCATTGAGACCATTTTTGCACTTACATGTACTGTATCTTACTGTTCTTGAAGAAATATTAACACCCATACTTTCAGCAATAAGATCATTCACAAGATCTTTATGGCATCCTCCTCCAGGATGTATATAACATACACCTCGGAGGTACTTAACATCAATTTTGAGGGCTTTCTTCCTTGACTACTTATATTATTCACAGTACCAGTTTTGCAAAATTTCCTCAGTCTTGCAGACAGCTTCTGCTTAATGATGAAGTTGAGCTGCAATCTGCTGCAAGGAGTGGGTGACATTCACTCAGACTTTGATTTATATCCTCTTGTCATGTGATGTTTCCTTCCCAATCACATGATGTCATGTGATTGTATTCACCATACTATAGTGATGTCGTCACCTACACATTTATAATCCTTCTTCAGGTCTAGCACTTACTGATTGCTTGCATGGCATCTAATCACAGTGTACTATTTCAACACCTTACTATAACTGGATATACTATCAAACATTTCATCATCATTACACATTACATGCTATTCTTTCATGTTGTTTGCATTTTATACCCTCTTCTTCCTGTTCCCATAGTTATTTTCGATACTGTAGATTCCTCAAGTTACAAAGACTAAAGGAGTTACATTGGTGATGAGCCCCAGCTGAGATGGCTGCATGGCAACACACATCACAAAGAGCGTTACCAAAATTAACACACATGAACTAACACTTGCTCCACTGAGTTTGGATAGTGACCTAAAATACAGGCTGTTCCAAAAGACCTGGACAACTTTGGTTGTTAATATATTTAGTATCACAAATAATACAATGACTTCCCTTGTTTTATATGATACAGAAACTCATAAAGTTCTTTATTTTCAGGTCTGGTAGTTTAATGTAAAAGAAATGGCGATTCTACCTGAGAAAGATCAGTGCGTCGAATGGTTCATCGAGATGAGATCCGACACACAAGTTCAGTGTAATTCCTGTACAAGGCATGAAAAGAATCCGCCATCATGGACGAGTATTAGAGGGTGGTCCAAGAGGTTTAAGGAGACAAAGTTGTCAGAAACAGAAAAGTGGTCGACCAAGCACAAGTGCATTAGACGTTGAATGAGTGCGTGAATCGTTTCAACAACATCCAATAAAATCAATTTGACGTGCATCCAAAGAACTGCGACTACCAACCACCACTGTATACAGGATTTTTCATTAAAGATTGAAGCTTTATGTCTATAAGGTGCAGATTCTGCAGGAACTCAAACCAAATGACAGACCCAAATGCAAGGTGTTTGCCTTGGAAATGCTCAGTTGCATAGAGGATGACGAAGATTACCTCAAAAAGGTCATGTTCACAGATGAAACCTGCAGGATCTTCATTCTCGGATCACAGCTGCATGCGCACTGGTGGACGCAAACACGCTGAGCTGAACATGGGAAGAACGTGTGTAGTGCATTGATGGCCTGCGCGTGACAAACGGAGCTCACATTGAAGTGTGTTGATGGTGCGCACAAAACCTTATGAATTTCTGTCACATAAACTAATGGGTATCGTATCATTTGTGGTTTTAAATATATTAACAACCAAAGTTGTCCAGGTCTTTTCAGAACATCCGTACAGTAAATCAAACACTGCATTGCTAGACATGGATTGTGTTCATGTGTCTCTTTAACTTGGGGGTCCCAGACTGAATCCACAAAGCAGACCTCAGCCATGCCTTCGTCTCGATACCTGAACATAATATTGATGCCAGGCATTGTAAATTGCCCATAATCAATACACTCCCATTTATTCACACCTTCCCTATTTGATAAAATATATTCTTATCTTCCTCCTTCTTCAGTCCTGAAAAACAATGCAGCAAGAGCATTCTACAACTACTTTTACTACCCACAACATAAATCTACATCATAATCTTCACTCTATCTTACACAAAGGATGTACAAACAAATTTGGATACGAGAAGATGCCATTTGGTCAGTGACATCTCTCTTTACTCAAACTCATTCCTTATCTTTCATTTCTTCTGTTATTCTGTTCATTTTGAATATTCTGTTCATTTACTTCATTTTCATGACATTAAGTGATAGTTTAATGTGTTGTGTAATGATGCCACTCAACCTGCCAATCTCTGTGCACTTCAGATCATCTTTCAGGGTGTTTCTGGATCTTCAGTGAGTGGAGACATTGCAATCGATGATATCACTTTCCAAAGTGGATCATGCTTTGGTAAGAGTTTACTGACCAAGATCTGAGCATGTCTGTTTTTCTTCTATGCACCCTGTAATAATACACTGATGTTGGCCTACCATTGTGTTGGCCTCCCTAAAATGAAATGTCACTGTCGTTTTCATTTCAGGAATGAGGAAAGCTTAGTGGACAGCAAATAGGCACAGAACTTAAATGTCCAGAAACTGCCAAATTAAGATTGTGAAAGCATATTTAATGAGCCATGACATGGTGAGTTTCACATAGAAGCAGTGGTAATTTCATACTTTGTTGAAACGTTTTTGCTTTCTACAGTTATATAGTTCTGTCAAGTCATGTCCAACTTCTGGTGACAGTCATGATCAGATTTCCCCAAACATCCCTATTCTGTACTGCTTCCCAAAGCTCTGACAGAGACAGCTTGATTGCAGCCTTTATCCCATACATCCAGCACATAGGTCTGCCTCCTCCTCATCATCCTCCTCTTCCCTCAACCATACCCAGCATGGTTGATTTCTCCAGACTTTTGTTCTCTGTATGCATGATGTGACTGAAGTATGACAGTTTCTGTTTTAGCATCAGCACTTGTAATGTATAATTAGTGGACAAAAAAATGGGAACACCAATGTAAAGTCACTTAATCGGGTGTTGGGCCACCACGTGTGGCCAGTACGAGCTGTATGCACCGTGTTATAGAGTCCACCAGCTTCTGGAATTGTGCAGGAGGGATGTGGCACCATTCTTCCACAAGAAAGTCAATCAACTCACACATGTTTGATGGAGGTCTCAGGTGTTGTTCCAGAATATCCCATAAATGTTCGATTGGGTTCACATCTGGTTACAGAGAAGGCCACGACATATGGATAACATCAGTGTCATACTCGTCAAACCATTGGGTGACTGCACATGCTCTGTGGATGGGGGATTGGTGGGTTTCCTCTTGCAGCCATGCTAGCCATAATTATAGGCAACCCGGCCTGTGCAGCATTTTTATACATGACCCTAAGAATGTTGGGATGTTATTTGCTTAATTAACATATGGGCCACATCTATGTGGAAGCCGTTGCTTGGTGTCCCTCATTTACCAAGGTGTTCCATTTTTTTCTCCACTACCTGTACATAGTTGTCAAATTTTATCAATGTTGATACCTTTTTTACATTGAGACATTAAATGAAGGTGTAACCAATCCCAAAGCATGGGGGCTTGAATTTGTCCCAAAGGTCCTTTGTTAAAAAGCTCTTTACTGGGACTTTGGAGCCACCTAACTCCACTAGAATCAGGAGTTTCATGACGTTCATGACCACCCGCTCAGCAGCGCACTGCCAGCTACTTGACACAAGGGTCATATCCCGATTACAACAAAGCGCAAACTGGCGTAGGCTGCTTTCTCACAACATAAAGTCCAAATACGCAATGCGCACCAACCTGGCAAACCGATTGACTGCTCGTTTCGGTGAATACGAAATCCTGATGTGCTTTGTACAGTGAAAGTATCAAAAGTATCTATATATTCCAACCCACACCATATATTTCTGCTTTCTAACCCTCTTTCATGTTATATGAACAGTGAGTGCATCTAATGAACCTTTGTCAGCCTTGTGTCTCAATCGATAACACTGTAAACACAATAGTTTTATCATGCAAACAAAACTGTCAAGGCAGAAGAATGCTCATGTATGTTACAGTTACCATGCTTCTGTTATTCCTACCTATGCTGCCATGGTTCTCATATCTTATGGTTTCTATGCTGCCTTATTTACACGTTCTAATGCAGTTGCTGTGGTGAACACTGTATGTTATGTTTGTGATTGTGCATGAAACAAAGTGGAAGATTGGAGCTGTGTGAGAAAGAAACCTCAGAATTAGGTTCAATTTGCTTACATCAAGCCTATAGTTGCTGGCAGTGAGTATTTGACCTCAAGGGCCCGCACAACGCCATTGCCCCATGTGCACACGTGCCTTGCTGCAGCCACTGCTGACAATTCCAAGATAGCAAGCCCTATTGCTGTGTATTCTTCCTTTCATAATTTCGATTGTTCGTGGCACTTGATTAGTCTTGAAATAGGAAAGCACTTCACAGATCAGGGATGGATGATTTTGAGGTTGGCTGGTTAACCCCTTGAATTGGACATATAATGCTATGGAAGCCAGATTCACGCTAAGTTGTAGAATGCTTCCGCCTACTGTGAATTTGAAGAATTGCATGAAGTTGAACAAATGGGCAAAATTGTTTGGAGAATTGTTTAAAGGGTGAAAAATCCATCGTACTTGTGTCATGTTTTGGTTTTTCCAATGAAAGTATATTCTTTGTTTGTAATATACGAGTAGTATTCCATGTAAATATCCTTTTGATATGTTTACACAAACCAATAAAAGCTTGGTATTCTCACTTCCATACATCATTGATGCTCACACTTTATCATAAGAGTAACTTCAGTGACACGTTATATTAACTAATGGGTGAAGATGGGGAGGGTAGGAGATGGGGGTGGGGGGCGGTGAGAGGACAGTTATAGAAGTTAAGTGCTTGTGCAAGAGGAAAACAACAGAGGGTGATGGGCAGGGCCGTAAGGGAAGGTAGATTTTTGGGTAGGCCTCAAAATGTTTCAGTCGGCCAATCAGATACTTTTGGAAGTTTGAAAAATTCAAGAATATCCAAAATATATGTTTCTGAACTAATGTCCATCATTTGTTAAGAATATAATAAAACTAGAATAGACTTTATTGGTAACATAAAGCAAAATAATAATCATCGGCTCTGAGATTTTAGGTAGGCTTGGTCAAATTTTTGGGTTGGCCTGGCCTACACAGGCCCACCAAGAGTAACGGCTCTGGTAACAGACCAATAGATGGTTAAAAGGTAGCATATTCACCTTTGAGCTGGATAATACAGGTCCGATTCCCTGAACGACTACTGTCACCCTCATACTTCCCAAACATGAGTACACTGTCCTTTGGAGAAGTGGAAGCTGGCTGTTCCATTTGCCCACATTCTCTCGTGGATGTTAAATATCCCAAAGTACCTCTTAAAAAGAGTAAGCCATTGTGTGCTGGTACTCCAGCCAAATTCCACATGCTCTTAACTGCAAACAGTGTGACTGTGCTTACTTGTAAAGTCACAAAATTACCTTATATATTTTGAAGGCAAAACTTCCTGCTGCAAACTTAAAAAGATACATTTTATATACTTTTTTTAATTTGTAAAATGTACATTTTAAAGTCACCAATTATAACATTTTTTTGCATGCATTGTTTTCTCAACTTTTTTTTTCTTTTTACAATGAGAAATACATTAAAAACAAACGTGACTTTATGCAACATAATTGCTAGTGTATGCTCACCTTTACTACTCAAGAAACACAGATAAGAATTAAACAATTGTGAAAGAAACTATAGAGCTTATCCTCATGCTGATTTCTGTTATTACAAGCAGATTTAACCGGCATTGCGCAGGAAGAGAAACGTGAATAAGTAACACTTTGTAGCCAATCACAAAGATTAATTGATTGGCTGATTGGAGCTCTATTTCAATATCCACGTGCATCCATCCCTGAATACATCTGAAAAAGAAGACTTCTGAGGATAAATGGCTGAACCTTCATGAGTATAATGATTAGGGCCTAATCATTATTCATGATGGTATATTCCTAATCATTAGGCAGAGATGAATCACCAAAAAAACCTGCCGAAACGTAATGCTAATTATCCGAGGGCTAGTAGGGAGAGAGCCAGTGATTTTCATGATAACTCAACATTGACTGTGGTACAGTAGTCACACAGTCAAGCCATCATCGTCAGAATATATATTTCAAGTTCAGACAAATTATTTCTGTCTTCAAAGAAAAGGATTGATTCACCTGATGAATGTGGCCTCCATTGCACGAAGGTGAACTAAACTGCATCCTGTACTCAGGATTTTAAAAACAGCCGATACGATATTGCTTTGCACACTGAGGATTATTCAGTAAATGGTGACCAGTTGCAGAGGCACAGGGAATAATTGTCATAGTGTGTACCTTCTTACAAGTCTAAGTTGGTTGTCTGTTCAGATGACTGACCCCGTCTGATCCCCAAAGGGACGTGTTTTTTTTTTTTTTTTGTATACCTTGGTCGAGGCTCGTATGAGAGCGAACACACAACTCACAGCAAGGAGGCATGAGACAAGAGGGGCGGGAGTGGAAGAGACAAAACAGTGGGGAACAGACACATTAGGTGAACTGTGGAAGGGAGAGGGATGGGGATGGGACGGGGAACATGGCGAAGAGAAGATGGACATTATAGGGACTTTCAGGAAGGAAAGCAGGGGAATTGAAGGAAGTGGGCTTGGGTGGATTATCGGGGGTAGAAAAGATCGAGGATTTGGATTGGGGAATATAAGAGGTGGTGGTGAACAGCTGTTTTGAAAGCCTGGAGGGAAGAATGGGAAAGAATAGAGTGAGGAAGTTTATTCCAAAGGCGGGAAAAAAGAGGAATGAAAGAGTGAAGATGAGCAGTGATTCGTGATTTTGGTAGTTTTACCAGAAGGGGGTTGTTGGCTGACCTTGAGCGCCCTGTGGAAATGTGGTGGGGACAAATCGCAGAGAGAGCAGGGGGGGCAAGGCTGGAGAGGAGTCGGTAGAAGACAGAAAGACCACCGACCAACCTGCGGTGATTGAGTGAGAGGCCCAAAGACTCAGCTTCATTGCGGGAGATGCTGATGATCTTAAATGCCCTGGTTTCGACAGCGTGAAGCCGAGAAAGGTGGGAGGCAGGAGCACCAGCCCAGAGGGGAGAGCAGTACTCCATCAGGCTACGGACAAAAGCTTTGTAAGTGGTCAGGAGCTCAAGAGGGCCGAGGAAGGACTTTGCACGACGGAGGATACCCAGTCGGCGACTGGCTTTTGAGGCGAGGTTGGAAATGTGACTTTCCAAGGAAAGGGCATGGCAGATAGTGAGACCCAGAAGCTTGAAAGAAAAGACTTCTTCCAGAGGATTGTTGAGAAAGTGGATGGGGGGGTTTTCTAAACGGTCCTTTCGAAGAGACATAGTGAGAGTGTGAGATTTGTCTGGATTGAAAGATGGCTGCATGGCAGTGTTGTTCAATGCGATCCTTCAATCGAAAAGATGTGCGGCCCACGTAACTAGCATCACACTGGCACTGAAATTCGTAAATAATCTTACTTGTATGAGAGGTGTGAAGAACAACTTTTTGGACCGACGGCAGCAACTGGCGGGTAGTGAAAATCACTCGTGCTTGAACAGCATAGTAAGAATGGGACACTGTCTGTTTGATCTGGTTTTCAAACCGTTGAGACACTTTACCTCTCCCTGGTAGACGTAGGTATTCAGGACGTTTACCAGGTCCGATTATAGATTTTTTTGGTGGGTTCAGGAATTTGTACATGTATATGTATATATATATATATATATATATATATATATATATATATATATATATATATATATATATATATTGTTGATCTGTTCAGGATACCCATTATCAAGAAGAATAGTCTTGTTGGTCTCAAGTTCAACATGGAGTTTATCTGTGGAGCAGATCTCTCTTTCTCTATCGACCAATATACCAATCAATCATGTTTCTGGACGAACTGTAAGAGTCCCACTTCATATATTGTCCGGTAAAAGTATAATTATGGAAGACTGTGGTTTTATAAGCGTCGTCCGATTTCTCAACTAAGATGTCCAAGAAGGGAAGTACACCGGAGCGTTCCATCTAAAAGGTGAACTCTAGGAATGGATGAAGAGTTCAGGTATGCCAAGAAGATTTTACATCTTTGCTGTCTTTGAATCGACCTCAGC
>NC_140971.1:28462829-28477829 GCF_056783735.1 Eptatretus burgeri
TATGCAGTGGGGAGAACAAGTGTTTGATACCCTGCCGATTTTGCAGGTTTTCCCACTAACAAAGCACGTAGAGGTCTGTAATTTTTATCATAGGTACACTTCAACTGTGAAAGACGGAATCGAAAACAAAAATCCTAAAAATCACATTGTATGATTTTAAAATAATTAATTTGCATTTTATTGCATGAAATAAGTATTTGATACATCAGAAAAACAGAACTTAATATTTGGTACAGAAACCTTTGCAATTACAGAGATCAGATGTTTCCTGTAGTTCTTAACCAGGTTTGCACAGACTGCAGCAGGGATTTTGGCCCACTCCTCCATACAGATCTTCTCCAGATCCTTCAGGTTTCGGGGCTGTCGCTGGGCAACACAGACTTTCAGCTCCCACCAAAGATTTTCTATTGGGTTCAGGTTGGGAGACTGGCTCGGCCACTCCAGGACCTTGAGATGCTTCTTACGGAGCCACTCCTTAGTTGCCCTGGCTGTATCTTTCGGGTCGTTGTCATGCTGGAAGACCCAGCCACGCCTCATCTTCAATGCTCCTGTTGAGGGAAGGAGGTTGTTGGCCAAGATCTCGCGATACATGGCCCCATCCATCCTCCTCTCAATGTGGTGCAGTCGTCCTGTCCCCTTTGCAGAAAAGAATCCCCAAAGAATGATGTTTCCACCTCCATGCTTCACGGTTGGGATGGTGTTCTTGGGGTTGTACTCATCCTTCTTCTTCCTCCAAACACGGCGAGTGGAGTTTTAACCAAAAAGCTCTATTTTGGTCTCATCAGACCACATGACCTTCTCCCATTCCTCCTCTGGATCATCCAAATGGTCATTGGCAAACTTCAGACGGCCCCGGACATGCGCTGGCTTGAGCAGAGGGACCTTGCGTGCGCTGCAGGATTTTAATCCATGACGGCATAGTGTGTTACTTATGGTTTTCTTTGATACTGTGGTCCCAGCTCTCTTCAGGTCATTGACCAGGTCCTGCCGTGTAGTTCTGGGCTGACCCCTCACCTTTCTCATGATCATTGAGGCTCCACGAAGTGAGATCTTGCATGGAGCCCCAGACCGAGGGAGATTGACTGTTATCTTGAACTTCTTCCATTTTCTAATAATTGCGCTTACAGTTGTTGCCTTATCACCAAGCTGCTTGCCTATTGTTCTGTAGCCCATCTCAGCCTTCCTGATGTCCTGAGACAGCTCTCAAGTCTTGCCCATTGTGGAGAGGTTGGAGTCTGATCGATTGAGTGTGGACAGCTGTCTTTTATGCAGATAACGAGTTCAAACTGGTGCAGTTAAAACAGGCAATGAGTGGAGAATGGGAGGGCTTCTTAAAGACAAAACTAACAGGTCTGTGAGAGCCGGAATTCTTACTGGTTGGTAGGTGATCAAATACTTATTTCATGCAATAAAATGCAAATTAATTATTTAAAAATCATACAATGTGATTTTCAGGATTTTTGTTTTAGATTCCGTCTTTCACAGTTGAAGTGTACCTATGAAAAAATTACAGACCTCTATGTGCTTTGTAAGTGGGAAAACCTGCAAAATCGTCAGTGTATCAAATACATGTTCTCCCCACTGTATAAGTAGATGATAAATTGTTTCTGTGATGCCCATTCAAATGAATAGGGAAAAAGGGAAAAAACTTTCTGACCCAAGCCCCAAAAGCCCAAAATAGGAGACTCATTTTCTCCCAACCTATTCCCTTCCCTCCCATACAAGCAAATGTAAAATTGAGACTATGAAAGATTGAGACTTACTGATTAAAGCACTTCTTCCCTTTCATATTTTCATTCCACTCAAAGAGCGAACCAACGAATATTTGTCCATATTCTACTTTGGGGAATAACTTTATATTCTTATAACATTCATTTCCATCGAGTATATTCACAAAGAATAACTTGGAACTTGGTTCTTGGTTTAAGTGTCTTTGTTGTGCAGAAATGAAATGGTAAAGTTCTCTTAAAATGCTCTTATTTGACCACCTCCTGAGCCACATATCATTTTGAGATTGTATTAAATTGTTTGTCCATTGTTCAATTTATAAGCATCAGTCCATTGAAGTTTTCAGTCCATTCAAGGATTTATTTTCTTTACATCCTCCAACTTGTTTGTAATTAAATTTATCCGCTAATTGTTAACCTCCGCCATCGAAGATCGGAGGTTACTGTTTTCACCCCTTTCTGTTTGTTTGTTTGTTTGTTTGTTTGTGAACAGTATTACGGAAAAACTCCTCGACGGATTTCGACGAAACTTGGTGGGGGGGGGGGGGTGGGTTAGGTCTGGTCCAAGGATCATGCCATTAGATTTTGGACTTGGTCCAAATTCCAGTATGGCCGCTATGGCAGCCAATTTGAAAAAAAAATATATTTTTGCATTTCTACATGTTTTAAGTGATTTCCAACCCCCCCTCAAAAAAATAAATTGTTAGAGAAAAAAAAATGTTGCAAATTTTTTTTCAACATAATTTCGATTTCATTTTTTTTGCATTTGTACATGTTTTAAGTGATTTCCAACCCCCCCCCCCCAAAAAAAAAATTGTTAGAGAAAAAAAAATGTTGCAAATTTTTTTTCAACAAAATTTCGATTTTTTTTTTTTGCATTTCTCCATGTTATAAGTGATTTCCAACAAAAAAAATGCCAAAATTATAATTGCGGCTGATTTTGGAACTTCAGGTGGATATACCCACGTAAAATCAATTTCTGTCTCAAGGAATCTCGTTATGACGAATGAATTGAGTATGTAAAAGTTAAAAGTAAAAGGGAAAGTTGCAAACTATAACTCTGTGAGCACTGTTGACGTCAAATTGAATGAATAGGATATCAGGTTCACTTGAGTGACCTAGCAGTATTGGCGGCGGAGGTTTTGCACTCTACCGAGTGCTCCCCCTTTAGTTTTTTTGTTATCTTGCCAAAACGAAGTTTTTGCAAGATATGTTAGTCAGCTTGTATGTTTTTTTAATTATATTTTGTTTTATTTTATTATTGTCTGTAATCACGTATCGATCACTCTGCAGAGCACAGTTATCATTGGAAATTTTTGTAACTTCGCATATCAGAGTCCTATAGAGGTCCCTTTCAGTGCATAAATTTTTCAAGGTCAAGGTCAAGGTCACTTTGTCACAAATCAGGGGAGTCGACGAAACCCTTATTTTTTGAGTAATTTTGATCGGATCGTCTTCAAACTTCATGGGAATATAGTTCATGGTCTGGTGCTCAGCTGATTCATTTTTGGTGGCGATGGGCCTTGACCTTCATGGTTAGCGCTGGAGGTCGAAAGTTTTTGACCCCAAGGTCAAATTTTGAAATCTTAGATACCATATCGAGTAATACCTCATATGAAAGCGCTTGATAAGTGCTTTCCAGATCTGTCAAAAGTTTGACGCTATGACGTCATTTGATGATGTCATGAAGAAAAAACGGATTTTTAATGAAAAATTTATTTCCTCAGTTCTCATCAAAATCTCTTGATATTTCATGTACAACAGTCCTGGAGAGATACCATTAACTGTACGAAAATATAAAGGTCAAGGTCACAAAAAAGGTCAAGCATCAAGGTCGACGAAACCCTTATTTTTTGAGTAACTTTAATCGAATAAATAAGTCACTCATGTTCACATTTTGGCAAGATACTGGTCACCCTGGGGGTGACATTGGTTTATTTATTTGTTTGTTTGTGAACAGTATTACAGAAAAACTCCTCGACGGATTTCGACGAAACTTGGTGGGGGGATTAGGTATGGTCCAAGGATCATGCCATTAGATTTTGGAATTAGTCCAAAATCCAATATGGCCGCTACGGCGGCCATTTTGAAAAAAATATTTGAATTTTTTTTTTTTTGCATTTATACATGTTTCAAGTGATTTCCACTTCCCCCAAAAAAATTGTAAGAGAAAAAAAATTTTTTTTTGCAACTTTTCAACAAAATTTCGATTTTTTTTTGCATTTCTACATGTTAGTAGTGATTTCCAACAAAAAACATGCCAAAATTATAATTGCGGCTGATTTTGGAACTTCAGGTGGATATACCCACATAAAATCAATTTCTGTCTCAAGGAATCTTGTTATGACGAATGAATTGAGTATGTAAAAGTTAAAAGGGAAAGTTGCAAACTGTAACTCTGTGAGCACTGTTGACGTCAAATTGAATGAACAGGATATCAGGTTCACTTGAGTGACCGAGCAGTATTGACGGCGGAGGTTTTGCACTCTACCCCCTCCTTACCTCTAGTTTTATCTACTTTTACCCTGGTTATTTCTTCAACAATACTTACTTGATATTTCTCACATTCTTTCTGTTTTCCCATTTAAATACCAAGGCTGATTACATCTCCACTCTTTGGTTTGGTTTTAGCTTGGTTCTATCATTTATAAATCAGTAAAAAGACGGCGGTAGCCTGTTAAAACTCACAACCCAATATCTTAACACTTATACTTATAACCATAAGGGAGACTATTGATTCCATTCTCCAAAACATATCTTTTATCATTAAAAGCTCCTAATGCTTTTTTATTTATCTCTTCTGTATATAATTGATGTTTATAACTTCTTATTGTATTCATTTTTCTGTACTCTTCCTTCTTTAAGGATAAACAGTTGTAATAATGTTTAAAGTTTATTGTTTCCTTAATTATATTTTTCTTTATTCCCTTTAGCTTCTTATCACACCTTTCAATGTTATTATTATCAATATACGTGAAAGTATAAGACTTTGATCTCAATCCTATAAATTCACTCATGACCTTCCCACCTCATTCATCTTTAAACTTACCAATAACCTTTTTATTCTTTGATGAAAACAACACATCACCTGACTTATAATTACTTGTATCATATATATCAATATTATCAATCATATCCTCATATACATCACTTGTCTTAATTTCTAATATATAACAATCTATATCCATATTTAACAATGACACAT
Organism: Eptatretus burgeri; assembly: GCF_056783735.1. Lineage (NCBI taxonomy): Eukaryota > Metazoa > Chordata > Myxini > Myxiniformes > Myxinidae > Eptatretus > Eptatretus burgeri. The sequence continues at coordinate 28,467,762 of NC_140971.1, forward strand.
TATCCTTATACTTTGATTTGAAATTATTATAGTCATAGTCATACATGAACGACTTTGACAAGTCAAGAATTGTTGTTCCTATATAAATAGGTTTATCCATTTCAATACTCTCTTTTTTCAAATGAATAGCACAAAAGTTCTCAGAAAACACCTCCACTTGCTAAAAACTTGGTCTATTAATTAACTTTGAAGCCTGTTTCCAATATGTAGCAAGTCTTATGTTTTGTCGATTCCTAACATTTTCCACAGTTTTTCCAAACACAGCATTATTCATTAATTTATAAAAGTCTTTCTCAAAATCTGTTTTTGCTTCTGTTCTCCTTTTTGTATTAAAATCAATATACTTTTTTAACCAATGACTTTGTTTATATTTCAAAATCCAATAAATTTTCCTCACTCTCAACCCAGCAGATAAATATTGTCTCAAGTTCCTTTGATGCAAAAGATAACTTTCTTTATCATTTAATGTAGTAAGTAGTTTTTCTGTAGATTTACCTTTTATATTAAATGACTGTTGGTAATCACTTAACCATTCTTTTCTTGGACTTTTTTTTTATCAGGGGCATAAGGTATGTCTTTATGTTTGTTCTGAAATTTTTCTGGATATTTTAAATCAACCTCAAAATAATATCCAACTTCAGCTTCATCCAATTCTTTTTGAGAGGAGACAACAATATCTTGGAAAACTTTTTCGTAATGTTTTTCTTTAACTCATTTAACTTTTCCATAAGGTAAAGATTGAGACATAGCCCACCCATACAAATTGTTAGCATCATAATACATCAGGAAAGAGTTGTTCTCATTCTTATTACTAGTACGTGCCCGTACATGAGTGCCCGTATGTGTGTGGCCGAACGTGCGTTGCCGTATGTGGGGGGGGGGGGAACTTTCAAACTGCATGTCAGAAACAACAACCACACAGGCCGTTTCTTCGCTCTCGCATGCCCGTACGTGTGTGGCCATACGTGCATGGCCATACGTGCAAAAAAAAAATACTTTCAAACCACGTGCCAGAAACAACAACCACACAGGCCGTTTCTTCGCTCTCATAAACAACGACTGGATTGGGGCATTGTGTTTATCTATAAATGTGCATAAGAAATCGAGAAATTATTAGAATACAGTAAGTCATCACTATCCGGAAGTAGTGCGTGCCCGTATGGAATGTTCACATGCATTCCACGAATTATCGCTTTCATTGAAGTAACAACTGCTGTGATACTTACACACACAGAGTTAATTAAAATCCAAGTTAAAATCAAGTTTACCTCCCTGTCTTTGCTCGCAATGACATTCGCTGCCATTGACCATTGCCACGGTATCTAAGGCGCCCTTTCCCCATTGGCCACGCCTACGCAGCAACGTGTCCTGTCATTGGTTTGGTAAATAAATGGCAGCAGCAACATGTCCTGTCATTGGTTTGGTAAATAAATGGCCATAACTTGGGAACCACTTGTCCGATTAATATCAATCCTTGAAAAGGCACATGCTCAGGTCCCCAGCAATATACCTGGCAAGTTTCAATTGGATCGGACCAGTGGTTGTCGAGAAACAGTGGTCACACACACACACACACACACACACACACACACACACACACACACACACACACACACACACACACACACACACACACACACACACACACACAGACACACACACAAAGAACAGACAGAAACAGACAGACAGACACACACAGACAGATGCAGACACACAAACACAGACAGACACACAGACATTGTTGGAATTATAGATAGATAATCAGGAAGATATTTGTTATTTGCTTTAGCATATCTCTTGGAACATACTTGAGATATTCCTCCTCTTTTAGCCTTCCCTATCATTAAAAGCATATCTATATCACTGATTAATTCCAAATTCTGTTTTGTCATTTTTAACGTAGCACTCCAAGCCAAACTGTGTAATAGTGAGCGGGGCCTAATCCATAATAATTTTTATTTTGACAGACTGTTCTAAAAGTTTCAAACACATCAGCCAATAACAACACATCAGTTTTAAGATACAAATCATGATATTCTCCAAGATTCTTTATATTAAACTTCTCCCAAACCTTTCTAGCTTTTGTCTAATCTCTATCGGAAATATGAGTTTTATTCAACTTGCTATAGAAACTTTTCTTTGAAGGAAGTTGTGTTTCTTTAAACTTCTCAAATGAATCCATGTAGTCATACGGATATATTCCCTTTTGTGATAAGAGATCAATCTCTTCTTGATTTGAGAAATGTGATTTAAGATTCGGTAAGTTTTTAATATTTGATGCTGAGTTTGATACTGGACTTGCCATAAACTTGTATGTGTCAAGAAATCTGACATGGGTTATGGGGGATGTTTGTTTTTGTGAATGAGATGTATTTTTGATCTGTGTTTGGAATGGCAGAAATATCTCCAGCTGTCTTTGAGAGTTCATTTATAAATAGATGTGTGTCATCATGAGCGTTGTTGTGAAGAAAGACAGGAATAAAGTTTGGGGGCTTGTAATTAAGATTACAACGGGAATGAGCTGGACCTCTATATTTTCCAGTAAGACGACAATGATCCCTAACTTTGACCTCTCCCTCAATTTTCTCCTCACAAATATGACAGATACTGTTCTTTCTAAATTCCTTTTTCTCTCCCTTTGTTAATGACATTGGTTTATAGGTTTTAACCATTATTTATCTTAGTCTTATGCAGTCCTTTTACAATCGTCTTACAAACTCCTCTGAGGCATTTTCTCCTCTTTAAAGTTCCAACTTGTATTCATCACCAACAGATGATTTGATATAATAACAGAAACCACAAGGAGTATGTTTTTGATATTTTATTTATTTGTGTATGATTTATTTGGATTTGGAGAAACAGTATCTATCTTTTCATGGATACTTTCAAAATCAGCATATACAGTCATGCGCCGCTTAACGACGTTCCGGGCAATGACGGACCGCATATACGACGGATCTGCCAGCTATGAAAAAAAATGTCACTGAAAAATTCCAATCGCCGAGTGATGTAGCCTCGTATAAAAATAGCACATACAATTATGTTCACTGTACAGTACATAATACCTCATAATGATAATAAACGACAGTGTGGCCCTGTTATAATGCGATTGTTGAGGTCCATAAAATGTCATCGCCAAAAAAACAGGATCGTGCTAAATCAGGATTCAAGGAAATCGGCTTTCAAACTGAACCAATGTTTGCACGTTTACCTTCGAGCAAGTAAATTACCTTTGAATTGAAGAATTCCGCGAATAAATCGTTATTCTTAGTCGACATTAAAACACAAAATTGTTTTTAGTGAAGCTTTTTATGTTGTTAAAACAATCGCACTGTTCCGAAAATATATATCACAATTGACAGGTGCTCGTTTCTTCATTTGTAAATGATTACGTATTTATAAAATCCAAACGCTAATTATTCACCTTTCTATAATCGATGCGAGAGGAGATTGTAAGCTGCTGCTAATAACATCGATGGCCGTCATGAACAGCACAAAGGTAAATCTAACGTGTCTTCGGTCTCTCTTGGATGTGTGTTACAATTGCCGACAGTATTCAGTACAGTAACATGCTGTACAGGTTTGTATCAGAGGAGCAATAGGCTACACCATAAAGCCAAGGTGTCTCGGTTTGTGTAAGTTCGATGTTCGAAAAAAAAAAAAAAAGATGTTCGCACAACGACGATGTCGCTTAACGACGCGTTTCTCAGAATGTAACCCCGTCGTTAAGTGGCGCATGACTGTATTGTTGCGAATTTGGAAGCTTACTGCACACAACAGCCAGGTCCTATAGATCAGCTATATCGGTAAGTGTGTGTTTCTAGTTAGGGTCCCGTCCTATGTTTAATGGGTGATTAATTGTACGTGCGCTGAGTTATTTTGATAGTTAGGATTTAAATTACCAACAACAACAATAATGACACCTGCCCTCGCTTCCTTCCACCATCATCCACCGGCACAATTGCACACGTGCGTGTCAGCACGTATGTGGGCGGAGTCCAGTGTTCTAGGCGGGGCTTCTCTGGACGTTGGTGTGCTGGCTTCGCCCCAAATATGGGCACAAGCGTTACGCTCTGGCTTCGCCCCAAATATGGACACAAGCGTTTTCGTTCTGACTTGGCTCCAAATATGGGCACAAGCATTTTCGTTCTGGCTTGGCTCCAAATATGGCCATAGAGCGTTCTCTCTGCCCAATGAGGGAGTGCGAGCATGGGATAAGAGAGGCGCGCGTGGGTCCAAACAAGAGTTGTTTAGAGTAGTAGAGAGTTGAGAGTTGTTGAGTGGTTGTCTTCTGGTCTTTGAGTAGAGAGTTGAGAGTTGTCTTTAGGTTTTTGGACGTCTGGTGGTCTTCTGAAGCCAGTCGTCGCCTTCCTGGGGTCCCGCCAACAGAGCGTCTTCTCTTGTGGCCTGTGTGCCTGCGAGCCTGCCTGGGCATGGAGCGGCATTACATGGCGGGTTCGAGTCCTGCCACACCGGATCGTCGAAGACTGCATGAGGTGGAAAGGTCCAAGAAAGGGCTCTGACCTCCAGCTCGCCTTTCCTCGAGCTGGAGGCTTCCAGTGAAGACCTGATGGGTCCATTTCTTTATGGGTGTACGTGGGTGTGTGTTTGTGGTGCCTGTCTATTAAGTAAAACTGCATAAGTGCTTGTACATAAATTACTATTCCTTCAGTATTCGGTTAACTCTGCCTTTTTGCATGCTCCCCTGCCCCATTATAAAGAAATATCCCTTTTGTTAAATGTTCCAGCTCGTTTCTGTGTTTCTTTCATTGGCTTGGCACGGTGTGTTTTGCGAATTAGTAAGGCCGTTCGGGCCGGTAAATTGTTCATTTGGTCCGACGGGCCTTGGTAATCTTCGCTCGGGTTACACACGGTTCGGACTCGGTAACGGCTCGTTCCGCTCGAGGTCCGTCGAGGGTGTGAATTCCCCGGTAGCTTTGTCCGCATGGGTAATTAGGTATATTGAAGTTTGGCAATTGACCCTACACGCGGTCGAATTATTGGCGATTCATGGTCCAGTAAGGGACCCGTGCCTTTCGGACTTACCCAAAACACAGGACCTCAATTCCAGTGTGTTCGGTGGAGCCGACTCTACTTCTCCCTCCAGCGGTTGTGCTCGCCACCGATACCCGACCCCGTAACAATATCACAAACGGATGTTTTATGGATTTGTTAAAATCTTTGAATGATATGTTTGAACCTGCTTTTGGTAAATTGATTTCGGTTGATTTATGTTTACCACAATATTTCGAATGTTGATTTAATCGTTCTTTTGTATGAAATGAGTTGAGACATCTCTTACAAGGATACATTTTATATTTTCTCTTATATATTTGTGATTTGGTTAATCTTGATAAATGTTTGATGAAAGCATAATGTGATTTTTCCTTTGAAGTAAAGTTGAGAAGGTCAATGTGTGTTTCATCATTTTTATAGTTGTTTAAAATTTTTAATATCTGAACTTTGTTTGTATCCGTTAATCCATATACGTTAACAGATAGATTATTCATTTTCTCAAATTTATGAATATCTCTCAATGACATTGGAAACTTTAAATCTTTAACATTTAATGTATTTTCGGATTTCTTATAATGTTCAACCCTTTCAGGTTTCCATTGTGGAGGATGTAAGTGAGCAAGAACAGACCATAGAAAACATTTATTGTCTTTGTTTTGCATATTAACAACTGCTTTCTCCAGTTTTATCTCTTTTGGTAAATCAATATAAAAAGCTTGAAGAGGATCTGATTTTAAGATGTGTATATGTAAAAAGATTATCTTTGTGATAGTAAATCCACTACCTACTACAGTGTTATCAACATCTTGTTCCTGTCACTGGAGATAATCATAAACATCACATCTTACAAAATCTTGAAATGATGATATAAAGTGTGGGTTTGTCCTCATATAGGGAGTAGTTTCATCGTCTTGTCTTACCATTTTCAATTTTACTCCCATATAAAACTTTAAAGTTTTCATTTCACTTAATGTGTTTTTAATTATAGTTTCAATACTTTGTTTAACCATATCAACAGCTCCAATGATTGAAGATGGTCCAGGGTCTTGAAAGCGAAACAATCTTATTTTTATATGTCCTTTAAATGCCCCATCAGTGTTTTCAATGGAGAATTTAGTGGCACATTCTTTTTCTTCATTGTTCTTGTGTTTGCGTGATTGAAGGTGTTTATTATGAAAAAAATTAAGAATATCATCATCACATCTATCACAATGTTTTGTTTCTTGATCAAGTGGAGATATTTGTCTGAAAAAATTGAATGTGTGTTTGTTGGTTTGAAGGTGTTTTTTTATAACATTTATATTCATGATTACAAACATTGCAGTACGTTGTATTCACCATATTTATATAACAAAACTTTGCTTAAAATAAAATTTTCTTGATGAAAATTCCGTTTAATATATAGGTGAATCTGTGCTTAAAACCATTTTGTCCTCCAACTTTTTTCACTTCATAAATACAATGTATCAAGACACAAAAGACAAGTTTCAATCAATCTCTTCATTTGGAAAAGATACTGAGAAATATGTCGAGGATGTAAAATTGAATAAAGATATATATATATATATATATATATATATATATATATATATATATATATATATATATATATATATATATATATATATATATATATATATAACATCTATTAGATAAAAACAATTATGGTGAATAATATGAGTTCTTCAATTTTCTTAAGTGGAAGGGCTTTTAGTATATCTGGAAGAATATCAATTAAAGTAGCTCTAACAAAAGTTTCTCCTCTCCTTCTGGCAATATATTCAAAACTAGAAAAAGTAATGAAACAAGAAAAAGTATCAAAAAAGAAAAACCTCATGGATTAAGCTTTCAAAAGAAAAGATAAGACCATCTGTAATATGCAAGGAGAAATTTGTATTTTTTTCAACAACCCTAAAGATGTAAATCCTGATGAAATAAAGGATGTTGATATATCAGGTGAAATTTAATTTCGTTCAATAGTAGTTAAGGACCATTTTAAAATTACCTTTAATATAAAAAATGTCGTAGTTGAATCTGTTAATGGAAAAAAGTATATAGATATAGATGGCAATGTTTTTTCAACTAATTAAATACGAGTCATTATTCAACTGAAGATTTTGAAGATGATGAGAGTGATGATAGTATCTCTGTTGGAACAGAAGACAGTTATGATGCCGAGAGTTTGTGTTCAAACGACAGTTATGAAAGTAGTTTTATAGATGATTGTGAAAGCACCCAATGAAAGTGCCGAAGATGATACCGAAGATGAATTTTATTTGAAGTAAAGTTTTACTTTATAAATATGAATAATTTACTAGATTTTGAGCCTTTTGAATTTCCTGATTCTCCAAATGACAAATTTGAGAATTGTCCTGGGTGTGAAAGAGGGGGATTAAACACAGTCAAAAGCCTATAAACAATGTATATTCTGTGATTATCTTCTAATTAATGATAAAAAATATAAAAAGGAATATAATTCTTTTAGATTTACACCAAAAATGAATTACTTTCAAGATTGATTGGAGAAATGAATGTAAAGTATGAGGGTGATAACAAAGCTTTCCTTACCAATGGAAGAAACTGAATGTATTAGAGAAATGTTCAAAGGATTGTTGTTATATATTATTCACGATTGACATTTTCAGGGAAATATCAACACAAGATATTGCATAAATAAAATAATGGATTATCTTGAAATTAAATCCGAACTGAGGATAAAATATAGTTTCTAAAAAAGGCAATAAATATATTAAATAACCTGTTTTACAAATATATAAATGAATGATTTTTTACCCATTTGGGAAAATAAGATAAAATCTAACAACCATAAAAATCTTCCAAATTCATAAAGATGTCTCATAGTTGGTTCAAGCGGATGTGGAAAAACCTGCTTACTTTTAAAGATGCTCCTTACTCCCAACTTTTTAGATTATGATAATTTAATAATTTTCACAAAGTCAAGTTTTCAACCTGAGTATCAACTACTCTCACAAGGTTTTAATGCTGGTCTTCAAAAAGAAGATATAATCGGTTTATTTAAACTTCAAAACAAACTAAATGATTACAACATTGACGATATAATACAACTATTTTGTGATACACAGGGATATAAAAAGAAATCAAAACCGATAACTTGTATTCTTAGTGATAATACGGATGATATACCTTCTCCCCAAGATTTGGATAAATCAAAAAATAACCTCGTTATCTTTGATGATTGTGTTAATGAGAGAAACCAGACGGTAATGGATAGCTACGACACAAGAGGGAGAATTCTTCTTGTAATTGTATTTATCTTAGTCAATCATACTTTCAACTCCCTCATTGCTCCATAAGAAACAATGCTAATACTTTTATTTTATTCAAGTTAAATTCAATCGATATAAACAATTTTTGGAGAGACAATTGTTCTACATTATGTCATAAAAAGGAATTTGGGGATTATATGAAGCACACGACTGAAAAATATAAATATATTGTTGTGAAACAAGATGAGATATAAAGGGATATATTTTTTATTTTACAAACAATTACATATATAATTGACAACTATTATTATAAATCCTGTGCGTAAATCTGCTTCTGGAAAAAAAAAACTTTCATAAATCAAGGTTCTTGTATAATACAAATGAGAATATTTTAAATTTGCTTAAAAAACACCCTGTGATACGCATTGTATCAACAACTAGAGCAATAAGACCTGGTGAAGTAGAAGGTGAAGATTAATACTATATTTCAGTAGAGGAACATATGCGATTGAGGAATGAAGGTCAAATATTTGAGGAGGTTTCTCTTGGTACAACAAAATATTCACATTGTAGGAGTGAATTAAAGAAACTAAAATCTGGTGCTCTTGGGATATTAGAAACTAATCCAGAAGGAACTAGAGGGCGAGCACTCGGCAGAGTGCAAAACCTCCGCCACCAATACTGCTAGGTCACTCAAGTGAACCTGATATCCTATTCATTCAATTTGACGTCAACAGTGCTCACAGAGTTATAGCTTGCAACTTTCCCTTTTACTTTTAACTTTTACATACTCAATTCATTCGTCATAACTAGATTCCTTGAGACAGAAATTGATTTTACGTGGGTATATCCACCTGAAGTTCCAAAATCAGCCGCAATTATAATTTTGGCATGTTTTTTTGTTGGAAATCACTACTAACATGGAGAAATGCAAAAAAAAATTGAAATTTTGTTGAAAAAAAATGTTGCAAATTTTTTTTTCTCTCTAACAATTTTTTTTGGGCGGGGGGGGGGGGGGGGGTTGCAAATCACTTAAAACATGTAGAAATGCCAAAAAAAAAAAATTCAAATATTTTTTCAAAATGGCCACCATAGTGGCCATATTGGATTTTGGACCAAGTCCAAAATCTAATGACATGATCCTTGGACCATACCTAATCCCCCCACCAAGTTTCGTCGAAATCCGTCGAGTTTTTTCCATAATACTGTTCACAAACAAACAAACAGAAAGGGGTGAAAACAGTAACCTCCGATCTTCGATGGCGGAGGTTAATGAGACAAATTATTAAACATCTGAGTGGTAATGGGTTTAAGATTTTATAATTCGGTTTTGATGTTGATGAAGAAAATCAACGCAAACGTATGAAAAGCAGGGATAAGTAGAGGATAAATGGGGCTCTGAGGCAGCCATTCAAATGAATGGTGGAAAAGGGAAAAACTTTCTAACTTAAGCCCCAAGAGCCCAAGATAGGAGACTGATTTCCTCCTCCTCCCATACAGGCAAATGTAAAATAGGAGACTGACTCAAGCCCCAAAAGCCTAAAATAGGAGACTGATTTTCTCGCCCCTCCCACACAAGTAAATGTAAAATTGACTTACTGATTAAAGCACTTCTTTCCCTTCATATTTTCATTCCACTCAAAGAGCGAACCAATGAATATTTGTCCATGTTCTACTTTGGGGAATAACTTAATTTTCCAATTACATTCATCACCATTGACTATATTCACAAAGATTACTTTGGAACTTAGTTCTTGGTTTAAATGTCTTTGTTGAGCAGAAATGAAATGATAAACTTCTCTCA
>NC_140971.1:28482829-28497829 GCF_056783735.1 Eptatretus burgeri
GGACCACTTAAACGGTTCGTGTCCGGAGTCGACTTGCGGCGAGGTACGATCGCCCGGTTTACCATCCGCGTGGGTACTTCGGTAGGTCGAGTTTGGCGAACAACCCTATCCTACGCGGGTGGCCGATTGGCACGATTGTGGTGAGGTCTAAAGGCCCACCCGTGACTGGCTCCGGGCGATAGTTCCCGGAGGGTCACGACTGAATTGTCCGTCCGGTGGGCGATGCGGTCGCGATTCGAGTCGAGCGGCCGATCGCACGCCGGCGGGCGCGAATTCGCAACACTGGTGTCAGAGAGTGGGAAACAAACTCTCCCGTCTCTAGCTAAATTCACGGGGAATCGGTTCAGGGGTGAGAGGAGCGACCCCCGATTCCCTCCAAATTACGAGCAGGCCAAATTAATCCCTTACGAGAAATAAGATGGAGTCTCAAGGCGAGCGGGATCCGGGGGTATTAGAAATGGATTTAGAATGTGTAGAATCCATGGCCCAGGATGAAGACCCCGAGCAGGAAATGTTGGTTGTGCAGGAATACGAACTCCCCCAACTGAACCCAGAGCCCGAAATAGGTGCGGCGGCGGTGTATGACACCTCCCCTTCCCCCCTCCGCCAAAACCCCCCGATCCTGGCCGAATCGGCCCAGCCGAGTGCGCCCGACATGGCCCAGCTATGCGCCATGCTGGTGGGAATGAACGCAAATATGCAGGCAATGAATGCCAAGATGGATGGAAACGCACTCAAAATGGAAACAAATAAAAATGAAATGAAAAACGAAATAAGAGGCATGAATGAAAAAATGGAGACAAGCACGAACGAAATGAAAGTAAATGCGCAACAAGTGAAGGAAGAAATGGAAAAAATGCGGGGTGAGACGCAGAACGTGGGCCGAAGCCTGCAGGCGGGCATGAAGGCAATAACAGCGGAGTGCAAAATGGCGACGCCACGTGTGGGAGCGAACGAACTGGGAGCGAGTGCAACGGCTGTCAGGCCCGCGGTGAAGGTGGGAACAAACAAATTAATACCGGGGACGTGATGGGCGAGACGCGTGGAGGTGACGGAAAAAGTGACGGAGACGTGCACGAGGGAGATAAGACACGAGGTGAAAGGAATTGGGAGGGAGAGAAAAGAACAATTAAGACGGAAAGCAAGGATGAGGTACGCGGAGATCGTGAAAGAGCAAGGAGTGAAACAGAGGGAAGGACTGGAGCGACTTAAGGAGAAAGCAAGGTTGATCTCCGTAAAGATAAGGGAAAGACGCCAGAAAGTAGCAGAGACTAAAAGACACGAGGAGACAACAGAAACTAATAAATGTACAGAGACATGGGAGATAGAGGGTGAATTGGACGGGGTTCAGGATGAGCACACACACACACGGAGGTAGTGGAGGATAATGGGGGTGAGCTGGCAGACTGTTTCGTGACCCGGTGCAAGCAGCTGGATAGCCTCCTCCAGGAACGAGGGGAGGGAGTATGCCCCCTTGAGGCGACTCACGACCAGGCGGGTTCGGTCGTGCTTTGTGAGGTCGAGGGGAGGAGTGCTGCGAACGGGTGCACGCCGAGCTTGGGGGGTATAGAGGCCCCGGAACCCCTTGTGGTGGCGCGAGTCCCCGGTGTGATTGTCCCCAGTGTGGTTGTCCCAGTGTGTGTGGTGAAAGGTGTGAGTGCGCCCCCGTGTGTGGAAGTGACCCCGTGTGTGAGTGGTGTGGTGGCGAGTGTGCCAGGATGCGTGCCTCCCAGCACACCGTGTGTGAGGGGAACCATGTGTACGCCAGAAAGGGCATACGTGAGTGAACGGCCGAGTGCAAGGGAGACAGCGTGTGTGAGGTCGCTGTGTGTGAGGGAGATGACGGTGGGCACGTACGAACATGCAGCCGCATCTCCCGGTGTGAGTTTGATGGAGTGGAGTGTGAGTGTCGTGACACGCAGGTGTGCGTGGGTTGAATGGAGACGACGACAGCGAAAGAGAGACGAGGGCCGAGTAGCGGCCGTAGCTGTTTCGGGGACCGTGCCGGGTTTACCCAGCAGCGAGCGTGAGGTTCGGGCCGTACAACGCACGAGGCCGCCACGTGCTCGCTTGCGGGAGTGAAGCCTGGTCTGGAAACGCCAGCGGTGGATGTTGCCGATCCCGCGGACGGACAAAGTTTAGGCAGGATTTCGGATTTGGACCGGACGGGTTCTCCACGCGGGCGTGTGTGTAAAGCTCCAACAGGCAGAGCACATGTGTTCGCGTGGGGAACCCCTCCAGACGCGGGGCTTGTGTTTTTTTCTGCGCCGGGTGACGTCATGGCTGCGTGTATGGTTGGAATCCGGCAGGAGGGTGAATCCCTGCCGGATGGTACCGTCCAAGAGGGACGAGGGACGCGAACAGCTGCCATGACATCACACCAAAGGTGCGCGGCTGTGAATTGCCGCGCTGGTGCGCTGGTTGCGAGTTGCCGCGCTGGTGCTGCGCAATAATAAAAAAAAAAGCAAGCCTCGCTTTCGGGTGAATAGGATTCCTGGGCAAGGGGTGGAAGACCCCCTGGCCTGGGCACAGGATGAACACTAGTTAGGGGGATGGGTTAGTGTTAGCTAGACCGGCTCCATGGGGCAGGGGTAAGTCCTCATGGGGTCCGTGGAATGGATTAGGTAGAGGGATTCAGTGAGATTTAGGTTGGGAAATGATTTTTACAGATTTGGAGACAGTGACTGACAGTGAATGTGTAGCGGGACGTAGCTTAGCTACGTAGTGGTAAAAGGAACGTGCTTTAGTTTGAGGGACGACGTGGGAGCACGAGTTAGGTTGGGGATGTAGTCAGCAGGATGGCAGGATTCAGCAATGTGTGAGTTGGTGAGTTGAGTGGAAACATCTGCTTGGTGAGTGAGTGAGGCCAGCGGGTCTGTGTGAATGGAGCGAATGTGGAATGCATGGTGCGCTGAGTGATTGGGGGGAGGAGTGACTCCCGCCCAAGGGACCCCGGGCTCAGTGTAGAGTGAGTTAGGGGGTTAGTTAAATTGAAAAATGGAGGTCGTTTTGCTGTTGGTGGGAGTGTAGGCTCGAACCTGTTTGGAGGGGTGCAGGAGCCCTGTTGACGGGCTGGGAGCGTGGCTGCGAACGGTAAGTATCGCTGAGTGGGTACCCCGGGCACCAGGCTAGTCGGCCATAGTAGGCCAAGGGCCCATGGGGGGCCGGGATAGCGTAGTGGGCACGGGTGCGCCCGCATGGTGCGGGGGCCTGGGGCGCCATTAGCCACGTGGGCAGTGTTGTGGGCACGGGTGAACCTCAGAAAGGGGCCCGGGAAGCCAGCCTGCCACGTGAGCGTTTCAGGGGAGTCGCCAGGGAGGGCACTCCCCGGTGTTTAGGGAGCTGGTAGGCTCGGAGGCAGTGTAGTGCCCGGGGGTGTCATCGTTGGAGAATCGGCAGAGGGTCGTGCCTGCCAAGGGGGCCACGCGTCCCAGCCATGAGACCGTGTGAGGGCACGGAGAGAAAATTGGGGGGCGAGGCCCGAAATTGTGAGGACACCAACACAGGCGACGAGAATCTGGGTTGATAGAACCAATAGTTTAAGCGAGAGGCGCTTGTTGAAAGCCTCGGGGTAGTTTAAAGGTAAATGGATAGGGTAGATTAGGAAGTGTACCCCTCCGCACCATCCATCCCTTCGCTGTCATTGTGGGCCGCTGGACCCACTTTGTGTTATAGATCGCTGAAGTCTGGGGAGGCCATCCTGAGGCTTCGTTGGGCCTCGACACAAGACGCTAGCTCTCCCTCATTCCCCTCCGGGAAGGGAACGTAGGGGTTGGGAGTAGGCGAGGGGATGATAGGTTAGCCGAACAACGACAGTAAAGGGGGTTAGGGGACGATTTATAGTGGAAGAGTAAAAATGGAAAAAAAAAAGTTGGGGCTAAATTGGGTTTTTACAAATTAAGGGAGTGGGTATGGACAGTGACAGGCAAAGGCGATAGGTGGGAGGGAGAAGGGTAGGTCGGTCCGAGCCCGCCTTCTGAGTGGCCCACACCACCGCACTCCCTCCACCAACCTCCACTGAAAGGCAAAGGCTGGCCAACTTCATCGGCTAGCTGTGTTACTTCAAGGCCTGTGCCGGCCAGTTCATCTGCCGGCTGTTTTTACTGCAAGGCCTGTGCTGGCCAGTTCGTCTGCCGGCTGTGTTTGCCTGCAACGGCCTTGTTCTGCGGGCTGTGTTTGCCTGCGACCTTTGCCATGCCATGCCTACTGACCTCGTTCAGTTTGCCCCTGTTCAATTGTGTTTTGCTCCCCCCCCCCCCCCACTGTTTATTGCCATGTGCGCCAGGATCTTCGCAACAGTTTGCAAGCTGCAGGGACTGCCCTGTAGGCAGCCGCATCACGGGACCGCATTGGCGGCCCGTGCAACGTTGTTTGCTGCGTCAGATCGGCGCGCATACTGCAGGGACTGCCCTGAAGGCAGCCGCGCCAGGGGACTGCATTTGCGCAGCCCATGCGCCATTGTTCGCTGCGCCCATTTAAAAGGGGGAGGCCTAGGACTGCGTGTGAACAGCCGGCCACGTTCCTGCCACCTGCATTGCTTTAGCCAGAGACTGCATGCGAGCAGCCTGGCTCCCTGCTAACTGCTTTTCTCTTTGCAGAGTCCATTGATCCTTGGCCATGGTTTAGTGTAAAATTTGTAAGTTAAGGTTAAGATGTACTGTACATATGAGTGCGCCCCCGGCATGTCTGTCTTAGCACCGGCAATTTTATTTAAGTCGTCCGTATGAGTGGGTTTGTTTAGTTAGTTACTCAGCCCTCAGATTATTTATTTTGAGGACACGAATACCATGAATGTCGCACTCAGGGATCCGTAGGTACAACGTACTAGGGGAGAACTACACATGATGGCACACGAGAATTTGACGACTCGGGACGAGTCTGTAAAAAGGGGAGGGGTGGTGTTACGGCTGTGGAAATTCGCATTACACCATGAAGGGCCCGTAGGTGAGATATCTCTAAGTACATGTGTAGTTAGCCCAAATCCGTTGTCTGGAGGGAATTTATGTGATGCATTCGGGCTGCGATCCTTTGAGATAGCCGTTTTTCTTTTTCTATTGGTATTTTAAATGACAAACTTCCCCGCAAACAACAACGGGCACCAACTACACCACAGCGCCAACCACGCTAGAATTACCCTCACAACAACCACCACCATCTTCGCCACTACCCCCGCTGACGAACGCAAACAACAACCGCCACCAACTACGCCACAACGCCAACCGCACTACAATTACCCTCACAACCACCACCATCTTCGCCACTACCCCCTGCTGACGAACGCCATCCTCCACGGTCCACACTATGACAGTTTCCACGTTGGAAACCTTCGAGAACGCAAGGAGGGAAAGAAGGCACAACGATGACGCGTGGATTTTTCCCGCCTGTTTCTCCGAGGAGTGTGACAGAAGCGGGGTGGGGCAGCTGGCGCCCGATTGGTGGATTGGTGGATGCGCGGTGTTACGTGGCCAGCGAGGCGGAACGCCCCTCTTTGAGACCTTTCTCGAAGCGCCTCGAAGGAGGGTGGAGCAAAGAACGGGGCGGAGCAACGAGGCGGAGCCCCACGCTATAAAAAGGGGTGGATCTGCGAAGAGGGTGGTTGTTGTTGTTCCTGCCGAGCCTTTTGATCCTGCGAGCCTATTCCTGCCGGCCTGTTGATCCATGCGGAGCTCTTGATCCTGATGAGCCTTGGACCTTTTGGACAAACGACGGTGTGAAGAGAGAGAGAGAGAGAGAAAGCTCCTGTTCGAGGGTTCTTGTCCGAGGGTTTGCCGGAGTTGGTGTGGTCCTGAGACCCCGCTGGTGGGACGGAGCGTCCGCCATTTCCGAGAGTGTCGACGATTTCTTCCCCCCCCCCCGTCCGCACCGAGAGAGCGCTGAAAACCCCATTCATTCCCCAAAACCCCATCCGTGGCGTCGAACGGCCACACGTGCCGGCACGAAGCACGAGCTCGCCGACCACGCCGGAGGAGCGGGGAGCTGAGGGCGCAGAGAAGGACTCTGTGCGTGCACAGGGAAGTGACCACCTCTATTTATTTTGGGTTCTGTGTAAATGTCTGTGGGTGGCGCCGTCTGTAAAGTAGAACTGTATAAGTGTTGCTGTGTGTGCGCGTAGTCGGTAGTAACTCTGCGTAGTTGTTGCTTTTTTTTTGTTGCCATATGTGCATTTTGACTGTTTGGCTGTATATGTGTGCTTTCCGTGTGTCACGTAATAAATGTGCTTTTTGTGAACTGTTTTCCCGTTTCGCTTCGTCTTTTCTTTATTGACCCTCCATCCTGCTTCACATAAAGGGTTCGTAGTCGGCTTAATACGCCCAGTCATTAATCGGAACCGTCGAGGCCGACGATAAAACCGCTTGGTTATCACTGTAGCACGGAACGGACCGCTTAAGCGGTTCGTGTCCGGAGTCGACCTGCGGCGAGGTACGATCGCCCGGTTTACCATCCGCGTGGGTACTTAGGAAGGTCGAGTTTGGCGAACAACCATATCCTACGCGGGTGGCCGATTGGCACGATTGTGGTGAGGTCGAAAGGCCCACCCGTGACTGGCTCTGGGCATAGTTCCCGGAGGGTCACGACTGAATTGACCGTCCGGTGGGCGATGCGGTCGCGATTCGAGTGACGCAGCCGTCCGCACGCCGGCGGGCGCGAATTCGCAACAATATATACATATATATCTTCTTCCTCTTTCGGCTTGCTCCCGTTAGGGGTCGCCACAGCGGACCAACCGTCTCCATTTCGCTCTATCCTCCACATCTTCCATTGACACTCCAATCATCCGCATGTCCGCCCTCACCGCATCCATGAACCTCTTCTTTGGCCTTCCTCTTCTCCTCCTGCCTGGCGGCTCCATCTTCAACATCCTTCTCCCGATATACTCCGTTTCCCTCCTGTGCACATGTCCAAACCATCTCAATCTCGCCTCTCTCACTTTGTCTCCAAACCGTCCTACCTGCGCTGTCCCTCTAATATACTCATTTCTTATCCTATCCATCCTCGTCACTCCCAACGAGAATCGCAGCATCTTTAACTCTGCCACCTCCAGCTCCGCTTCCTGTCTTTTTGTTAGCGCTACCGCCTCCAAACAATACAACATAGCTGGTCTCACTACCGTCTTGTATACTTTCCCCTTCACTCTTGCAGCTACCCTTCTGTCACAAATCACTCCTGCAACTCTTCTCCACCCACTCCATCCTGCCTGCACTCTCTTTTTCACTTCTCTCCCACACTCTCCGTTACTTTGGACAGTTGATCCCAAGTATTTAAACCAATCCACCTTCCCCACCTCAACTCCTTGCAACTGCACCATACCACCACCCTCCCTCTCATTTACGCACATGTACTCCGTCTTACTCCGACTGACTAACATTCCCCTTCTCTCCAGTGCGTACCTCCACCTCTCAAGGCTCGATTCAGCCTGCTCCCTACTCTCCCTACAGATCATGATGTCATCCGCGAACATCATAGTCCATGGAGACTCCAGTCTGAAAATATATACATATATACATATATCCAGTAATATACATATATATATATATATATATATATATATATATATATATATATATATATATACATACACATACATACATATACATACATACATATACATATACATATACATACATATACATATACATACATACATATACATATACATACATACATATTCATACATACACCAAGTCGTATAACACCAGGGGTTGACTTAGCCTGTCATCCTTCCATGGTCGGTGAAATGAGTACCAGTGTACTGGGCCTGGTGTATGCCCCGGTTAGAATAGGTGTACCATATCCCTGTGTGTCGTAAGAGGCGACCAGGGTTGCTTCAGGAAGGGCATCCGGCGTAAAAACCTCTGCCAAATCATTATGCGGACAACAAAAGGAATTTCCATACCGGATCAGTCGAGTCCCGGGTTACCAACGACCGCCACTAGTACCGGTGGTCAGCAGGGTACCAGTGGAAATTGTGCTACTGCTGGGCGAAGGAGGAGAAGGAGACGGGGAAGGCGAGTCCAGAGGCAGTGGGAGAGGGGGAAGGGTAGAAGTGTGGAGGTGAGAGTTGGAACTGAATGTTGGGACGATGACTGGCAAAGGGCGAGAGTTGGCTGATATGGAGAGAAGAAGGGTGGACATACTGTGTGTACAAGAGACCAAGTGGATGGGGAGTAAGGCTTGGAGCATTGGAGGTGGTTTCAAACTGTTCTACCATGGTGTGGATGGGAGGAGAAATGGTGTCGGGGTAATCCTGAAGGAAGATTATGTCAAGAGGGTATTGGAGGTGAGGAGAGTGTCTGACCGAGTGATGAGTGTGAAGTTGGAAATTGAAGGAGTGATGATGAATGTCATCAGTGCATATGCACCGCATATGGGGTGTGAGATGGAATATAAAGAAGATTTCTGGAGTGAGTTAGATGAAGTGGTGGAGAGTGTATCCAAGGATGAAAGAGTGGTGATTGGAGCAGATTTCAATGGGCATGTTGGGGAAGGGAATAAAGAGGATGAGGAGGTGATGGGTAGGTACAGTCTCAACAAGAGAAATGTAGAAGGGCAAATGGTGTTGGAGTTTGCAAAAAGAATGGAAATGGCAGTGGTAAATACGTATTTCAAGAAGGAGGAACACAGGGTGACGTACAAGAGTGGAGGAAAATGCACACAGGTGGATTACATCTTCAGCAGGAGATGCAACCTGAAAGAGATTAGAAACTGTAAGGTGGTGGCAGGGGAGAGTGTGGCTCGACAGCATCGATTGGTGGTCTGTAGGATGATTTTGGAGGTGAGGTTGAGGAACAGAGTGAAGGCTGAACCAAGTACCAGATGGTGGAAGCTGAAGGAGGAAGACTGTTGCATGGAATTTAGGGAGGAGGCGAGACAGGTGTTGGATGGTGGTAATATAAAGATGGGTGGGATGATTGGGCAACTACAGCAGAAGTGGTGAGGGAGATAGCTCAGAAGGTACTTGGTGTGACATCTGGACAGAGGAAGGAAGATAAGCAGACTTGGTGGTGGAACGAGGAAGTACAGGAAAGTATAAGGAAGAAGGGGTTGGCGAAAAAGAAGTGGGATAGTCAGAGAGATGAAGAAAGTCGGCAGGAGTACAAGGAGTGGCGGCGAAAGGCAAAGAGAGAGGTGGCAAAGGCTAAGAAAAAGGCATATGACGAGCTGTATGAGAAGTTGGATACAAAAGAAGGGGAAAAGTATTTATACCAATTGGCAAGACAGAGGAACCGAGCTGGGAAGGATGTGCTGCAGGTTACGGTGATAAAGGACATAAATGGGAATGTGCTGACGAGCGAGGAGAGTGTGTTGAGAAGGGAGATGGAGTACTTTGAGGAGTTGATGAATGAAGAAAATGAGAGAGAGAGAAGATTGGAAGAGGTGTAGATTGTGAATCAGGAAGTGGGGTGGATCAGTAAGGATGAAGTGAGGACTGCTATGAAGAGGATGAAAAGTGGAAAGGCAGTTGGTCCAGATGACATACCAGTGGAGGCATGGAAGTGCTTAGGAGAGATGGCAGTGGGGTTGTTAACCAGATTGTTTAATAAAATCTTGGAAAGTGAGAGGATGCCGGAGGAGTGGAGATTAAGTGTACTGGTTCCGATTTTCAAGAACAAGGGTGATGTGCAGAGCTGTGGAAATTACAGAGGGATAAAGTTGTTAAGCCACACCATGAAGTTGTGGGAAAGAGTTGTGGAAGCTCGGCTGAGAAGAGAGGTGACGATTTGTGAGGAGCAATATGGGTTTATGCCAGGAAAGCGCACCACTGATGCGATATATATATATATATATATATATATATATATATATATATATATATATATATATATATATATATATATATATATATATATATATAAATATATAATCACCATGAAGTTGTGGGAAAGAGTAGTAGAAGCTCGGTTGAGAAGAGAGGTGACGATTTGTGAGCAGCAATATGGGTTTATTCCAGGAAAGAGCACCACTGATGCGATGTTTGCTTTGAGAATGTTGATGGAGAAGTATTGGGAAGGCCAGAAGGAGTTACATTGTGTGTTTGTGGATTTAGAGAAAGCTTATGATAGGGTGCTAAGAGAGTAGTTTTGGCATTGCATGAGGAAGCGGGAGTGGTGGAGAAGTATGTGAGGATTGTGCAGGATATGTAAGAACACAGTGTGACAGCGGTGAGGTGTGCGGTAGGAATGACGGACCGGCTTTAGGTAAAAGTGGGATTGCACCAAGGATCGACTCTGAGCCGTTTTCTGTTTGCAATGGTGATGGACAGGTTGATGGACGAGATCAGACTGGAGTCTCCATGGACTATGATGTTCGCGGATGACATCATGATCTTTTGGGAGAGTAGGGAGCAGGCTGAGGCGAGCCTTGAGAGGTGGAGGTACGCACTGGAGAGAAGGGGAATGATAGTCAGAAGGAGTAAGACGGAGTACATGTGCGTGAATGAGAGGGAGGGTGGTGGTATGGTGTGGTTGCAAGGAGTTGATGTGGGGATGGTGGATGGGCTTAAATACTTGGGATCAACTGTCCAAAGTAACGGAGAGTGTGGAAAAGAAGTGAAAAAGAGAGTGCAGGCAGGATGGAGTGGGTGGAGAAGAGTTGCAGGAGTGATTTGTGACAGAAGGGTAGCTGCAAGAGTTAAGGGGAAAGTATATAAGACTGTAGTGAGACCAGCTATGTTGTATGGTTTGGAGGCGGTGGCGCTGACAAAAAGACAGGAAGCGGAGCTTGAGGTGGCAGAGTTAAAGATGCTGCGATTCTCGTTGGGAGTGACGAGATGGACAGGATAAGGAATGAGTATATTAGAGGGACTGCGCAGGTAGGATGGTTTGGAGACAAAGTGAGAGAGGCTAGATTGAGATGGTTTGGACATGTGCACAGGAGGGAAGCGGAGTATATCGGGAGAAGGATGCTGAAGATGGAGCCGCCAGGCAGGAGGAGAAGAGGAAGGCCAAATAAGAGGTTCATGGATGCAGTGAGGGCGGACATGCGGGTGGTTGGAGTGTCAATGGAAGATGTGGAGGATAGAGCGAAATGGAGACGGTTGATCCGCTGTGGCGACCCCTAACGGGAGCAGCCGAAAGAAGAAGAAGATATATAAAAAAATATATAACTATGTATCTATATCTATCCCTCTCTCCCTCTCTCCCTCTCTCCCTCTCTCCCTCTCTCCCTCTCTCCCTCTCTCCCTCTCTCCCTCTCTCCCTCTCTCCCTCTCTCTCTCTCTCTCTCTCTCTCTCTCTCTCTCTCTCTCTCTCTCTCTCTCTCTCTCTCTCTCTCTCTCTCTCTCTCTCTCTCTCTCTCTATATATATATATATATATATATATATATATATATATATATATATATATATATATATATATATATATGTATACAATATACATATATATTGTTACGGCTGTGGAAATTCGCAATACACCATAAAGGGTCCTTTGATCAGTTATGACACTAAGTTTATGTGCAGATAGGTCCCCACCGTTGTTTAAAGGGGATTCTTCGTATTCACCGGGCTGCGACTCTTTGAAATAGCCGTTTTTCTTTTCTTTCGTTATTTTGAGCCACTATTGCAACAAACCTCCACACAAACAACCGCCACCACCAACTACGCCACAATGCCAACCACGCTCACACCACCCCCACAACCACCGCCACCAACGTCGCTCTCTGTGCGGGAGTGACGGTCATCTCTGCGACAAAATAGATAGCCTCCTGAAAATATATAGGGCAGTTTTTGCAAACTTTGAAGTCTCACGTGAAGCGAAAACGAAAGCGAATATCGAAAATCCAGCCTGACAAAATTTAGATATTGTCCCATAGATTCATCTTCCACAATAAAATTCAAGATTGCTTGAGAAATGTAGGAGGAGATAGATTTTGAAAATCGTAATTTTTCCTTTTTTTGCCAACTTTCAAGTCACGTGACACGAAAACGAAAGCGAATATCGAAAATCCGGCCTGATGAAAATTTAGATATTGTCCCATAGATTCATATGCCACAATCAAATTGAAGATCGCTTGAGAAATGGCGGAGGAGATAGAATTTGAAAATCGTAATTTTCGCAACGGACGGACGGACGGTTCGAAGGACATCTACACCCATATTATTAGGTCATGCTCGAAGAGATGACCTAAAAAGCTCCGAGAGGATGAACGACTCAAAAGGATCCAGGAAGTAGAACAGCACAATGAGGTGGGAAGTGTGACAGCACCACAGGGAATAATGTTAGTGGTGCGGGACTTGATTGACATCACTCGTCGGATGAAACAACAATTATGGCAAACCCTGAAAATGGAGACAGTGGAAATAATAACGGGAGCCCGGGTGACTGAAACGTGTAAGACGAGACACGAGGTGACGATGTCCGAAAAATCAAGAGACGAAGATCCGAGAAGAAACTAATAAACACGAAGAGATAAAATAAATAAAATGTATAGACTCGGGAGATAGAAAAATAGAGGAGAGATTACACGATAAAGACGGGGTGAAAGACGAGCACACACACATGGAGTTAGCGAGGCTTAATGGGGGCGAGCTGGCGGACTGTGTCGTGACCCGGTGCAAGCAGCCGGATAGCCTACTTCAGGAATGGAGGAAGATGCTATGCTCCCTTGAAGCTGATCTCGACCAGGTTGGTTCGGTTGTGTCAAGCGAGTTAGAGGGGGCGAGTGCTGTGGACAGGTGCACGTGCAGCTTGGGGGGTATGGAGACCCCGGGACCCCGAGTGGTGGCGCGAATCCCGTGTGGTTGTGCAGGTGTGCGTGTTTGCGAGTGTGCGGAGACCCCCTGTGCAAGTTAAAATGTTGTGCGTGAGTGAACGGCCGAGTGCAACAGAGACCGTGTGTGTGAGAGAGCGGTATGCATGGGAGATGACGGTTGGCATGCGGGAGCACGCAGCCGCGTCTCCGAGTGTGAGTGTCATGGAATGGTGTGTGAGAGTTGTGACACGTGGGAGTGCGTGTGTGGAATGGAGACGACGACGGCGACAGAGAGACAAAGGCTGGGAAGCGGCCGTAGTTGCATTGGGGACCGCGCCGGGTTTACCCAGCGGCGAGCGTGAGGTTCGTGCCGTGATACGCACGAGACCACCACGTGCGCGCTTGTGGGAGTGAAACCCAGTCCGTAAACGCCAGCGGTGGATGCTGCCGATCCCGCGGACGGACAGAAGGTAGGCTGGACAATGGATTTGGACCGGATGGGTTCTCCACGCGAGTGTGTTTGTGTAAAGCTCCGACGAGCAGAGCACATGTGTTCGCTTTGGGAACCCCTCAAAACGCGAGGCTTGTTTTTTGATGCGCAGGGTGACGTCATGGCTGCATGGTTGGAATCCGGCAGGAGGGGTATCCCTGCCGGATGGTACCATCCAAGGAGGGACGAGGTGCACGAACAGCTGCCGTGACGTCACGGGAGTAAAAGAAAGTGCAGGTTGCGAGTTGCCGCGCTGGTGCGCGCATTAAAAAAAAAAGAAAAAAAAGCAAGCCTCGCTTTCGGGTGAACAGGATTCCCAGGCAAGGGGTGGAAGACCCCCTTGTCCGGGCACAGGAATGGCACTAGTTAGGGGGAAGGGTTAGCTTAGCGAGACCGGCCTCATGGGGCAGGGGTAAGTCCTCATGGGGCCCGTGGAATGGATTAGGTCAAGGGATTGTAGTTGAAATTTAGGATGGGAAAAGGATTTGAGGACAGAGACAGACTGTGGATGTGTAGAGGGGACATAATTTAGCTACGTAGTATTAAAAGGAACGTGCTATAGTTTAAGGGACGACGAGGGAGCACGAGGTAGTGAGGGGATGTAGTCAGAAGGATGGCCGAGTTCAGCAATGGAATGTATGAGAAGAGTGAAGTGGAAACATGTTGAGTGAGTGAAGCCAGCGAGCCTGTGTGTATGGAGTGAAGGTGGTATGCATGGTGTGATGAGTGATTGGGGGGAGGAGTGACTCCCACCCAAGGGATCCCGGGGTCAGTGTAACGTGAGTTAGTGGGTTTGTCAAATTGACAAAATGGAGGTCGTTTTGTTGTTGCTGGGAAAGTTGGCTCGATACCCGCTTGGAGGGGTGCAGGAGTCCTGTTGACGGGCTGCGAACGGTGAGTATCGCTTAGTGGGTACCCCGGGCACCGAGCTAGTCAGCCGCGGTAGGCCAAGGGCCCATGGGTGGCCGGGATAGCGTAGTGGGCATGGGTGCGCCCGCATGATGCGGGGCCCGGGGCGCCATATGCCGCGGGCGCAGTGTACTGGGCACGGGCGACCCTCAGAAAGGGACCCGGGGCGCCAACACGCCACGTGGGCATCGAGGGGGAGTCGCCAGGGAGGGCACTCCCCGGTGTTTCGGGAGCTGGTAGGCTCGGAGACAGTGTAGTGCCCGGGGTGCCATTGTTGGGGAATCGGCAGAGGGTAGTTCCTGCCAAGGGAGCCACGCGTCCCAGCCACAAAACCGTGTGAGGGCACGGAAAGAAAGTTGGGGGGCATGGCCCGAGATTTGAGAGGACACCAACACAGGCGACGGGAATCTGGGATTTTAGAACCAGTAGTTTAAGCAAGAGGCGCTTGTTGAAAGCCCCAGGGTAGTTTAAAAGTTAAATGGTTAGGGTAGATTAGGAAGTGAACCCCTCCGCACCATCCATCCCTTCGCTCTCGTTGTGGGGCGCTGGACCCACTTTGGATAAAGATCGCTGAACTCCGAGGAGGCCATCCTGAGGCTTGAGTTGGGCCTTGACACAGGACGCTAGCTCTCCCTTATTCCCCTCCAGGAAGGGAACGTAGGGGTTGGGAGTAGGCTAGGAGACGATAGGTTAGTCGAACAATGACGATAAAGGGGGTGAGGAGACGAATTCATAGTGGGGAAAATAAAAGTGGGAAAAAAGAAATAAATAAATAAGTGGGGGCTAAATTGGGTTTTGACAAATTAAGGGGGTGGGTATGGACAGAGACAGGCAAAGGCGATAGGTTGGGAGGGAGACAGTCAGGTAGGTCTGAGCCCGCCTTCCGAGTGGCCAGTACCACCGCACTCCCTC
>NC_140971.1:28502829-28640329 GCF_056783735.1 Eptatretus burgeri
TTGGAGGAAGAAGAAGGATGAGTACAACCCCAAGAACACCATCCCAACCGTGAAGCATGGAGGTGGAAACATCATTCTTCGGGGATGCTTTTCTGCAAAGGGGACAGGACGACTGCACCGTATTGAGGGGAGGATGGATGGGGCCATGTATCGCGAGATCTTGGCCAACAACCTCCTTCCCTCAACAAGAGCATTGAAGATGGGGCGTGGCTGTGTCTTCCAGCATGACAACGACCCGAAACACACAGCCAGGGCAACTAAGGAGTGGTTCCGTAAGAAGCATCTCAAGGTGCTGGAGTGGCCTAGCCATTCTCCAGACCTGAACCCAATAGAAAATCTTTGGAGGGCGCTGAAAGTCTGTGTTGCCCAGCGACAGCGCCGAAACCTGAAGGATCTGGAGAAGATCTGTATGGAGGAGTGGGCCAAAATCCCTGCTGCAGTCTGTGCAAACCTGGTTAAGAACTATAGGAAACGTCTGATCTCTGTAATTGCAAACAAAGGTTTCTGTACTAAATATTAACTTCTTTTTTTCTGATGTATCAAATACTTATTTCATGCAATAAAATGCAAATTAATTATTTAAAAATCATACAATGTGATTTTCAGGATTTTTGTTTTAGATTCCGTCTTTCACAGTTGAAGTGTACCTATGATAAAAATTACAGACCTCTACGTGCTTTGTAAGTGGGAAAACCTGCAAAATCGGCAGTGTATCAAATACTTGTTCTCCCCACTGTGTGTATATATATATATATATATATATATATATATATATATATATATATATATATATATATATATATATATATACATATATATATATATATATATACATATATATATACATATATATATATATATATAAGTAGGGTAAGAATACTGATTCTGGCTCACTTTTCCCCATGTAAATGAATGGGGGATTTTCAGCGATTCCTTTTTTTTTTCCCTAAAAATAAACCCCCTTTTTATCCCAAGGTATATTTATTTGTCTCCCCTTTTAACCTGGAGGTTGAACCTCATTGAATTGAACACCTGGGGGTTGAACAGCTCACTCATTGAACCTATAAAGATTTGTTCATTCTCAAATTCCTTCAATAGTTTAATTTTCTTTGCACAATAATCCCCATCTAAAATATTGACAAACAAAACATTTGAATCTTTATATTTTTGAAGATACCCCTTTTGTGCCATTACGAAATGATAAACTTCTCTTAATGCTCTCATCTGACCACCTCCTGAGCCACATATCATTTTGAGATTATAGTAAATTGTTTTTTCATTGTTCAATTGATAACCATCAAAGTTTTCAGTCCATTCAAGGATATTCATTTTTTTCTTTACATCCTCTAACGTACTACTTTTTAAATTGATTCGCTTATTTGTTTTATTTACCTTTGTTTTAGTTATTTTTTCAATAAGACTTATTTGATATTTTTCACATTCATTATGTTTTCCATTTATATACCAAGACTGAGATTTTCTCCACTCTTTAGTTTGATTAATACTTGGTTTAACCATTTATATATTGTGAAAAAACGCGGCGGTAGCCCTTAAAAAACCCTAACCCATCTTCCCATCGTTAAAACGCAATCTATTTTATACACTCTATCATACAATATCCATATGGAACACAATCTATTCCATTATCTAAAATAAATCTCTTATCATCAAAGGCTCCTAATGCCTTTTTATTTACTTCTTCACTATATATGTTATGTTTATAACTTCTTATTGTATTCATTTTCCTGTATTCTTCTTTCTTATTCATCAAACAATTATAATAATTTCTAAAAATTATTGATTTCTTTATTACATATTTCTTTATTCCCTTTAACCTCTTATCAATCTGATCACCATACTTATAAGCATATGCCTTTGCTCTCAATCCAATAAACTCACTCATTACTTTTCCACCCAACTCATCCTTAAACTTACCAATAACCTTTTCATTCTTTTTGGAAAATAACTCACTCTTCTTGCTGAAATTACTTGTATCATATACTCCAATATTTTTCTTCATATCTTCATAAACATCATCAGTTTTTATATCTAGGATAAAACTATCAGTGTCCATATACAACAATGAAACATTTTCACCATACTCTTTCTTTAAGTCATTATACAAATAATCATACATCAATATCTTTGATAAATCAAGAACTGCTGTTCCAATATAAATTGGTTTATCCATTACAATACTTTCCTTTTTCATATGAATTGCAGAAAAGTTCTCTGAAAAAACCTCTTCTCTCTCAAAACTTGGTTTATTTATCAATCTCGAAGCTTCTTTCCAAGATGTTGCGAATCTAATGTTTTGCCTGTTTCTAACATTTTCCATAGTCTTTCCAAATACAGCATTATTCATTAATTTATAAAAGTCCCCTTCAAATTTTACTTTTGTATTTGCTCTCATATCTGTATTGAATTGAATATACTTTTTCACCCAAGGACTTTGTTTAAATTTTAAAACTCTATGAATTTTAGCTACTCTCAATCCTTCTCTCAAAAACTGTTTTAAGCTTCTCTGATGTAAAACATATCCCTCTTTATCATAGAATGTTGTTAATAACTTTTCTGTTGATTTGCCTTTAATATTAAAACTTTTATGATAATCACTGAACCATTCTTTCTTTGGGGTTTCTTTCTCACATGCAAAAGGAAGGTCTTTATGCTTATTATGAAGAACACTCGGGTACCTCAAATCAACTTCAAAATAATAACCTTCTTCTTCGTCATTCAATTCCTCTTGAGAAGAAATAACAATATTCATCAAAGCCTTTTCATAATCCTTTTCTTCCACCCACTCTAATTTACCATAAGGTAGAGATTGAGACATTGCCCATCCATACAAATTATTAGCATCAAAATACATCAAATAATTACTATCTTTTTCACTATCATAATTTGGGAGATATTTATTATTTGCTTTCGCATATCTTTTTGAACATACTTGTGATATTCCACCTCTCTTGGACTTCTCAATCATCAAAAGCATATCAACATCACTGATTAAATCTATATCTTGTTTTGTCATTTTCAACATTGCACTCCAAGCTAAACCAGGAGCTGTGAAATAGTGGGCAGGGTCTAATCCATAACAATTTTTATTATGACAGAGTGTTCTAAAAGCCTCAAACACATCAGCTAACAATAAAACATCTGTTTTTAGATATAAATCGTGATATTCTCCAAGGTTCTTTATCTTAAATAATTTCCATATTTCTTGTGCGTGTTTATATTCCTTATCACTTATCTCTTCTTCATAAAGGTTATTATAGAAACTTTCTTTTGATGGAAGTTGTGTTTCTTTAAATCTCATAAATGAATCCATATAATCATAAGGATAAATTCCCTTACTTGTAAGAATTTTCTCTTTACTTTGAATTTCATTCCTTGTTTGAATTTCCTCTCTCGTAAGAATTCCTTCTTTAATCAGAATTTCATCTTTAATCAGAATTTCCTCTTTAGTTAGAATTTCATTCATTGTTCGAATTTTCTTTATGATTAGAATTTCATCTTCAGTTAGAATTTCTTCATTAATTACAGTTTCCTCTTTACTTTGAATTCTCTCTTTAATCTGAATTTCCTCTTTAGTGAGAATTTCCTCTTTTGGAAAGAATGAATTAAGATTTGGAAAAGAGTCCGTGGAGTTTAGATTTGATGCGAGGTAGGCTAGTGGTGTTCCCATAAACTTGTAAGAATCTAGAAACCTAATACGAGTTAAAGGTTTTGTGAATATCATTTTTGAAAATGAAATATACTTTTGACTTGTGTTTGTTATGGCAGAAATATTCCCTGGTGTTTTTGAAAGTTCATTTATAAATAGATGTGTATCATAGTTGGCGCTGTTGTGAAGAAAGACTGGAATAAAAGAAGGTAATTTATAATTAAGATTACAACAGGAATGAGCGGGACCTCTATATTTACCAGTAAGATGACAATGGCCTCTAACTTTAGACTCCTTAATTTCCCCCTCACAAATATGACAGATATTGTTCATTCTAAATTCTAATTTTTCTTCTTTGGTTAATTTCATCGGTTCATTTGTTTCTTTCATTAATTTAGTGAGTCTTATACAATCCTTTTCTAATCGTTTTACAAACTCTTGTGAAGCATTTTTTCCACGATAATGTTCAAGTTTGTTATACTTTTCTCCAACAGATGATTTGATATAATAACAGAAACCACAAGGAATATGTTTTTGATATTTATTTGTATATGGTTCTTTTGGATTAGGAGAAGCAGTATTTATCTTTTTAAGGATACACTCAAAATCAGCGTATATCACAAATGGGTGCATGATAGATTTATTATAATCTTCAAAAGAAATCTTTTCACCAGGTTTAGGCATTGTAATTACAGCTGATTTATGATTACTACAATATTTTGAATGTTGTTCTAATCGTTCTTTTGTATGAAATGAATTAAGACATCGCTTACAAGGATATATTTTGTTTGCTGTTCTGAATACCTGAGAAGAGATTAATCTTGATAAATTATTGATGTATGTGTAATGTGAATTCTTTCCAACACTAAAATATAAAAGATCAATGTGTGTTTCTTCATTTTTATAGTTGTTTGAAATTTTTAATATTTGAACTTTGTTTGTATCCGTTAATCCATATACATTAATAGAAAGATTATTCTTTTTCTCAAATTTAGGAATATCTGTTAGTGGCATTGGGAATTTAAAATCTTTAATGTCCAAGGTATTCTCATATTTCATATATTGTTTTACTCTTTCTGAATTACATTTTGGGGGATGTAAGTGAGCAAGAACAGACCAGAGAAAACATTTATTATCATTGTTCTTAATATTAACAACTGCCTTCTTTAGTTTTATTTCTTTTGGTAATTCAATATAAGAAGAAGCTTTAAGAGGGTTTGATTTTAGAATGTGTATATCTAAAAAGATGATTTTTTTAATATTGAATCCACTTCCTACCACTGTATTATCAACATCCTCCTCTTGTCTTGATAGTTCTTCATAAACCCCACTATTCAAAAAATCTTGAAATGATGTTATAAAATGAAGATCTGTTCTCATATAAGGAGTTTGTTCTTCATCTTGTCTTTTCATATTCATTTTCACTCCCATATAAAACTTTAAAGTTTTCATTTCTTTTAATGTCTTTTTAATAAATTTTTCAACATCGGGTTTCACTATTTCAATTGATTCAGCTATTGATGATGGACCGGGTTCTCCAAATTGAAAAATCCTTATTTTTATATGCCCTTTAAATGCCCCATCAGTGTTTTCAATATAATAGTCTCCCTTTACTTTAAACTCATTTTTCTTGTGTTTTTGTGATTGAAGATGTTTATTATAACTACTCTTCAAAACATCCTTTGAACAGATATCACAATGTTTTCTTTCCAACTCAAGAGGAGATATTTTATGAAACAGATTAAATGTGTGTTTGTTGGTTCGGAGGTGTTTTCTATAATGTTTATATTCGTGATTACAAACATCGCAGTACGTTGTATTCACCATATTTATAGAATAAAACTTTGCTTAAACTAAAATTTTCTTGATGAAAATTTCGTTTGTTTTACAAGGTGAATCTGTGCTTAAAACCATTTTATCCTCCAACTTTTTCACTTAATAAATACAATGTTTCAAGACACAAAAGACAAGTTTCAATCAATCTCTTCATCTGTTAAAGATACTGAGAAATATGTCAAGGATGTAAAATTGAACAAAGATAAATATAACAACTATTGGATAAAAACTATTATGGTAAATAATATGAGTTCTTCAATTTCCTTCAGTGGAAGGGCCTTTAGTATACCTGGTAGAACATCAATTAAAGTATCTCTAACAAAAGTTTCTCCTCTCCTTCTAGTAATATATTCAAAACTAGAAAAAGCAATGAAACAAGAAAAAGTATCAAAGAACAAAAACCTTATGGATGAAGCTTTAGAAAGAAAAGATAAGACCATCTGTAATATGCAAGGAGAAATTTGTATTTTTTTCAACAACCCTAAAGATGTAAATCCTGATGAAATAAAGGATGTTAATATATCAGGTGAAATGACATTTCGTTCAATAGTAGTTAACGATAATTTTAAAATTACCTTTAATATAAAAAATGTTGTCGTTGAATCTGATAATGAAAAAAGTATATCGATATCGATGGTAATATACAACTGAAAGTATAGATGAATTTCAGTTTAAGTAAAGTTTTACTTTATAAATATGCTAGACTTTCCTGATTCTCCATATGACAAATTTGAGAATTGTCCTGCGTGTGAAAGACGGGGATTAAACACAGAGTCAAAAGCCTATAAACAATGTATATTCTGTGATTATCTTCTAATTAATGATAATAAAAAATATAAAAAGGAAAATAATTCTTTTAGATTTACACCAAAAATGAATTACTTTACAAGATTGATTAGAGAAATGAATGTAAAGTATGAGGATGATAACACACCTTTCCTTACAAGGGAAGAAACTGAACGTATAAGAGAAATGTTCAAAGGATTGTTGTTGTATATTATTCATGGATGTAATTTTCAGGGAAATATCAACACAAGATATTGTATAAATAAAATAATGGATTATCTTGAAATTAAACCTGAACTTAGGATAAAATATAGAGTTTCTAAAAAAGCCAATAATAAATTAAATAACCTGTTTTTCAAATATATAAATGAATGATTTTTTACCTATTTGGGAAAATAAGATAAAATTTAACAACCATAAAAATCTCCCAAATTCATTAAGATGTCTCATAGTTGGTTCAAGTGGATGTGGAAAAACCTGCTTACTTTTAAAAATGCTCCTCACTCCCAACTTTTTAGATTATGACAATTTAATAATTTTCACAAAGTCGAGTTTTCAACCAGAGTATCAACTACTCTCACAAGGTTTTAATGCTGGTCTTCAAAAAGAAGATATAATCGGTTTATTTAAACGTCAAAAAAACCTAAATGATTATAACATTGAAGATATAATTCAACTATTTTGTGATACACAGAGATGTAAAAAGAAATCAAATCCTATAACTTGTATTCTTAGTGATAATACGGATGATATACCGTCTCCCCAAGATTTGGATAAATCAAAAAAGAACCTCGTTATCTTTGATGATTGTGTTAATGAGAGAAACCAAACAGTAATGGACAGCTACTACACAAGAGGGAGACATTCTTCTTGTAATTGTATTTATCTTAGTCAATCGTACTTTCAACTTCCTCGTCGTTCCATCAGAAACAATGCTAATACTTTTATTTTATTCAAGTTAAATTCAATAGATATCAATAATTTTTGGAGAGATAATTGTTCTACATTATGTAGTAAAAAGAAATTTGAGGATTATATGAAGCACACGACTGAAAAATATAAATATATTGTTGTGAAACAAGATGAGATATTAAGGGATATATTTTTTGTTTTATAAACAATTACATATATAAATGACAACTATTATTATAAATGTTGTGGGTAAATCTGCTTCTGGAAAAAACTTTCATAAATCAAGGTTCTTGTGTAGTACAAATGAGAATATTGTAAATTTACTTAAAAAACACCCCGTGATACGCATTGTATCAACAACAACTAGAGCAATAAGACCTGGAGAAGTAAAAGGTGAAGATTATCACTATATTTCAGTGGAGGAACATATGCGATTGAGGAATGAAGGTCAAATGTTTGAGGAGGTTTCTCTTGGTACAACAAAATATTCACATTGTAAGAGTGAGTTAAGGAAACTAAAATCTGGTGGTGTTGGGATATTAGAAACTAATCCAGAAGGAACGAGACAAATTATTAAACATCTGAGTGGAGTGAAGATTTTATCATTCGGTTTTGATGTTGATGAAGAAACTCAACGCAAACGTATGAAAAGCAGAGATGCAAGTATTAGTGAAG
Organism: Eptatretus burgeri; assembly: GCF_056783735.1. Classification (NCBI taxonomy): domain Eukaryota; kingdom Metazoa; phylum Chordata; class Myxini; order Myxiniformes; family Myxinidae; genus Eptatretus; species Eptatretus burgeri. The sequence continues at coordinate 28,510,706 of NC_140971.1, forward strand.
AAGAAATTACAACTCGCATTAATGTTAATAAAGAATTTGATGAAATATTTAAAGAAAAGGATTTATTTGAACACATCTACTTGAATGATGAAGAAAAGGAAAATTTCCCTGTTGATCTTTACAATTCATTAAATGATATTTTACAATAAATAAATGGATGTAAAAGAAAGAGCAAGAAGATTTAAGGAACATCAAGAGTTGGTTTCAAAAGTTGTAAAACAACAGGAAGACATAAAGAAGAAACGCAGACAGAAACTAACGGGCGAAGAAGCATTTGAAAGAAAACAAGAGAAATTTTTTAAACCACTTTTAAAAACTTCCCAAGAAAAAATGAAAGATGTTTCCACAGTTCCCACAGTAGAATATACTCCCAGAAAGCTCCAAATGTTAAAAGATTTCAGTCAAATGACGGAGGAAGAATTAGAGCATATTGGAGAATTAGAACATGATGAAGGTTTATTTCAACAACTGGAAGAGATTAATCAACCCCCTGATTATATTGTGAATGCTGTTCAAAACAATGAATATTCAGCGGATTCAAAAACCAAAGCAGGACTCATTCCAACAGAACAACCAGCAATATTTCATCTTGTTCAAGAAAAGGTATTGATATTTAATGATGAATTAAGGTTCTTAAGTTCTGCTCAACCCCTGTTAAACTAACTCCGAGATTAATGTTTCTTCTCACAAAAGATGGAAGACAAGGTTCAACTGTGAAGGATGAATCAAAGTATATTGATAAACCATTGGATATGGAAAATAATGATGATAGAGTATATATTGATTTGCTGAACACTCTAAATTATAAGGTTATTCTTTCTGGTAAAAGTAGGAAGAATGAGAAGGAGAAACACATTATTCAGGCTTTAAGTATCCTTGGTTCAGGTGTTAGTTTTCTTCCAAATGACCCATCGCAATTAGTTAATAGACTGTTATTGTTGTTAGGCAGTCAGAAGGCTGGAAATAACAATTGTTTTAATGAAGCATCAGCCATTTTAGACCAGTTGATGAACATGAAAATAATTAATAAATATCAATATAAAGACATTTTATCTCATATTAAATAAGATGAGAAGCACAATCCTTAGTTTCAATTTCACAACAAGCGACCACACATCTTCATTCCCATACCCACTACAACTTGACACAACAAAAGAATATGAGGCATCTTTATTGTCCATGGAAACTTATAATACCTTATTTAATATAACTGATAAAAATGACAAGTTTAGTTATAATCCCGGAAGTGGATACAAAACGATAACAGTCTCACCCGGAGCATATGAGATTTCTCAAATATCTTCCGAAATTGCTCGTCTTATGAAAGAACAGGGTGATGAACCAAAAAATATTGTTATAAACATTCAAAAACATACTTCAAAATCAACGATTAAAGTTAAAAATAACTACAAGGTTGATTTCACAATTGATAATTCATTTAGAGAGTTATTAGGTTTCTCCTCAAAAAAGATTGAAACTAATGGGACGTTTTACAGTGATAATGTCATTCAAATATCCTCAGGAATAAATTCGGTGTTAATTCACTGTGATTTGATTGATGGTGCTTATAATGATGGAAAAAAAACAAATACAATATTTTCATTCAGTGCATACTCAACCCCAATTGGTTATAAATTCAATATGGAACCCAAAAATTTGGTTTATCTACCTGTGTCAGGAAAAACCATACACAGAGTAAATTTTAGGATAACCGACCAAGATAATCGTGTGATTTCTTTTAATGGAGAAGTTATATCCATCAGAATTCACCTACGTGAAGTTTTCCAATAAATAAATACGATGGTTATTGTGAGGAAACACGAGTTGGGAAAATATAAAATAATTACAGGGGATGGGATGTTCCTTTCCCCATACTACAAGGGTGAAGGTATGTATCTTGGTAGAGGATACTATAAACCTAAGAGACAAAGGGGTGTTGGACATCAATTTAGAGGAGATGGGATAATTGATACTCTCATGGGTATTGGTTCAACTATTCTTAAACATAAAGATCTAATTGGTTCAACTGCTTCTGCTGTGGGAAATGTAGCAGGTGCTGTAAAGAGTATAAAAGATGCTCAGAAGGAATCTCATAAATTACAAGCAATAAAAGAAATTAAGAAAGGCAAAACTCAGTTGTCCCCCCAAGAACGACAGAAAATAATTCAAATACTTGGATCAGGGTTTCAAAAGTTTTAACATCTTTTCCTAAATAAATACAAGTATGGAAGCAATTGATAGTATCTATGATTTGGATGATACTATTATTATCTCAAACTCCACTAAAAAAGAAGATTACTTCAAGGTAAATGCAATAACTGGAACAGACTGGAATACGAATGGTACAAAAAGTTTTGAAATAAATAATCAACAAACCTATTTGAATCTCTCCGAAAGTTTCTTGTTGTGTAAATTTAAATTCACTAAGGCTGGGAATAACACAAACGCTACACTTGTAAATGATTTCTTCTGGAAAATGTTTGATAGTGTGCGTTTGTATATTGGAACACAAGAAGTTGAAGCGGTTGATTATGTCTCTGCTGTATCTGAAATGATAAAATTTACACTCTATACATTCAGTGATAGAATGGGAAAGGGGTCTGTCGAAGGTTTTATTCCTGATATGTCAACGGGAACAAACACAGACCCTGGGTATACTCAAAGGAAAGGAATGTATAATGATGATACAAAAGCAGAAAATAGTTTTACTGTGGCAGTTCCTCTTAAAGGTATATTTGGATTTTGTGATCATGATAAAGTTCTGTATGGCCTCAAAATTAGATTTCAACTACAAAGGAATGATAATGAAAATCGATTGCTTTTTGGTGTTGGTAGTGCTTTTGGTGATCAGAATAAATTTGTAATTGAGGAAATGAGTTGGTATATCAGTGAATATACTCCTAATCTTAAAACAGAAGAGATGTTGAATCGAAGACTTAACTCAAAGAAACCACTCAGTGTATCATACCTCAAAAGAAGATGTCAACACGTTAAACTCAATCAAACTACTTACACGTGGAATTTGGGTGTTCTGGAAGGAAAGCCACGATATCTGTGGATCATTTTTAAAAAGCCAGATGGTGATACTGCGACTGATAAGAATAATGCATTGAGTGATAATGCTAAGGTGAAACAACTTCGCGTTTCTCTAGATGGAACATTTTACCCACGAGATAGATTGGAAATTAATTGGGAAAAAAATGATTTTGCTGAAGCATACAAGTCTTACCAAAAGGTGTGTGAAAGTAATGGAAATAAAGAACCTATTTTGGATATGACAGCATTTAAAAGTTTGTATACAATCTATGCGTTTGACCTGAGCGCTCAAAAGGAAACTATAAAGTCTAATCGAGTGGATACTTCCCTATACATTGAAAGAGGAGAGAGTGAAGAAGTTGATACATATTGTTTGCTTTTGGAAGAAACAGAATTGCAGATTAATACAGATAATGGTGTGATGATTAGTCTCACATAATTTTTTGTTAAATAAATGAGTGGCAAAGTACCAACTGGGGTATATGTTAATCAAATCAATCTTCATAAACTATCATCTTGTGTTCAAAATCAAAAGCCTTGTACGATTAACGTTAATACAATTCAGAGAAAAGGAGCAGTAAGAATTGATGTTTTTCTCACAAGAGAACAGGTTAAAATCTTGAATGACACTGGCTCACTTAAAATTAAAATGACAAAACCAATGTTGAAAAAATATTCAATAAGAGAGACGAGTGGAGGATTTCTCCCATTTCTAATTCCTTTATTTGCTGGTTTAAGTGCGGTTGGAGCATTGACGGGTGGTATTTCAACAGCGGTGAAAACTGCCAACGAAAGGAAGGCTCAACTCCAGGCTCAAAAAGAATTGGAAAGACATAACAAAGAGTTGGAGAAACAAATTAGTGGAAGTGGTGTAATTGTCGATTTTGCTGAAAAACTTGAAGGTCTGCCTGATAAAGCGAGATTGCTAGTTGGAGATATGCTTTCTTCTATTGCACAAGCAGGTGTAAAATTAACGAAAAGAGGTAATGGATTATATCTTTCTAATAAATAAATGAGCATTGATGAGTGGTTGAAAGAATTTGGAAAGAATACAACATCAAATTTACAACTTGCCAAATATTGTAAGAAATTAAAAATTCAAAATGTGGTTATTTGTATGAGAGATGAATTAACAAATGTGCCGAAACATACAAAGAATATTATTATGAACTTAGAAGATAATAATGGGAACGGTTCTCATTGGGTTTGTATTTTTAATAATCAAGACAAATATTATTTTGATAGTTTTGGTCTTCCACCACCTGTTGAAGTCATAAAATTCTTACAGAATGGTGTTTATCAAACATTTCAAGTCCAAGAATTAAATTCCAAGTGTTGTGGTCAATTATGTCTATATGTGTTATTTCAACTCAACAAAAATAAAAAATTTTATGATATTATTTTTAATCTAATATAAATGACTTATGTTGGTAAAGATGGTTCTATCTTTGGTGTATCTCAAGAACTGGATATTGATTTATCAAATTATTACACAAAGGCACAGGCTGAACGATATAAATATAATATAAACAAAAATATTAACATGAAAAATGCTTATAAATTAAAAAAATTATCCAAGCCCGACTGACGCGAATGACTTGGTGAGATTAAGCGATTTATCACAATATATATACTTAAATAAAACGGCTGTGTATTCCAAAGATACAGAAGTGTTGATATTATCTCCAGGTCATACAGAATTCACAGTTCGAATTAAAATAAATTTTTATAAAGAAGGGCGTATCGTTTGTATGAGAATAGAACAATGGGGTATGATATGAATGATTTAGGGTATAATTGGTCATTTAAAATTAACCTCGAAGACCTGGAACAATTAAATCAGTCTCGTAAGGAAGAATATTATCCACTTGGTATCGAGAATGAGTTTTGTGGGTCCACGATTAGTAAACAACAAATAAAAGAATTTAATAAGGGTAAATATAATAATGGTTTTGCCCTTGTTTATCTCATGAAAACAGAAAAAACAGGATTATATATAATAAGTAAGGAAATACAAAATGATTTAACTATGGGAAGATGGGGAGGTGTTTCGTGCCATAATATTATTCTAACATATATTTCTAATACATAAATGACAGCAAGAAGGCTTCAAGAAAATTATCATTTCTGTGTTCAAGCATACCTTCAAGAAAAGGGTATTCGGTATTTTAATAAATATGTTCTACAACATAAGAATGAGGTATTTTCAATAAAAGATTGGCATTATGCTGATGTTGATAAACCGACAACTTTAGATTTAATTAGAATGTTAAATAATGAAAAAATTATAAAGTTAAGAAAAGGTAAGGCTCTTTTAGAAATTCAAAAGAAATTTTATTGGTTTCCTGTTGTAAAAAAATTATTTTCGATGCAGGAATAACAAGAAATCCTGATGAATATATGTATAATATTCTATGGGGTGTAAACGATTCAAGGATAGTAAGGGATGAGGAAGGAGTTGAAGAAGAGAGGGAAGAGGAGGAAAAGGAGAATGAGGAGAGAGAGAAGGAGGAAAGAGAGAAGAGAGAGAGGGAGAAGAAAGAGAAGGAGGAAAGAGAGAATAGAGAGAGGGAGGAAAGAGAGAAGAGAGAGAGGGAGGAGAGGGAGGAAAGAAGCGAGACAAAATAAATATCAAAATATGGAAACCAGTGAGATTCAAAAAGATTGGCGGTATTACAGAAAATAACTCAACCCACCGAGGAGGAAAACAAAGAATTGACAAGTCTATTTGCAATATTTTCTTCAAGACTATTGACATCGTCAAGCTATTCATTTTAATTCAAGTTTTTTCTTAAATAAATGGAGGAGAGAGTGAAGGCATTTCTTAGGATTCTTTATGTTTTAAAAATTAAGATTCAAATGTGCATGTTGGAAACTAAAAAGGTTTTCGCACTCTGCAGGACTTTTTCACATAAATAAATGAGTTATTGTCTCAAATGTAAAAAGAAAACTAATACTAAAAATATTTCATATATTAAAAGTAAAAATAACAGGGTTATCCAAAAAGGTATATGTTCGGTGTGTGGTTCAAAAAAAAAATCAATTTATCTCCAAACACAAACTCGGAGGAGATATACAAAAGTTTTTATCAGGAAGTAAATTTACAACTACTGGAATACCAGGGGAATTACATCTTCCAGGGTATTCTTTCTGTGGTCCAGGCACAAACTTGGATAAAAGATTAGATGAGGCAGACAATCCTAAATCCTGGAGTAAACCAATCAATAGAGTTGATGAAGTGTGCATGAGACACGATATTGATTATGGGAATACCACAACGTTGGAAGAAAAGCATGAAGCCGATAGAGAAATGTTGTATAATTTGTCTCTGATACAAAATCCAACCTTGAGAGAAAAAGTTGATAGGTTCATCGTGAAGAAGATGATTAGTGCTAAATTGAAACTTGGACTTGGAAATTCAAAAAACTCATAGGCTCTAATGATGCCATTAAGACTGAAGAGCAATTAGCTGATGAATTACATAAACCAATATTCACAAAGTTTCAGAGAAGGAAAGTTTATTCCAAGGAAGTAGATTATATCTGGTCTGCTGATTTGATTGAACTCAATAATGATAAGGGGTACAAGTATGCTTTAACCGTTATTGATTTGAGGAGTAGATATGCGTGGGTTGTCCCTTTAAAAAACAAAACAGGTAATACTCTTATGTTAGCTTTTCAACAGATATTTAATAAAAGTAAGAGAAAACCTAAAAAATTGTGGACTGATGAGGGTAGAGAGTTTTATAACAAGACATTTATGAATTTTCTAAAAAATAACAGTATTACATTATACAGTACCTTTAATGAAGGGAAGGCAGTTGTTGTTGAACGTTTTAATCGTACCTTAAAAGAGAGACTATATAAAAAATTCACACAACTCGGTTCACAACAATGGTCATCTTTTATTCAGGATATTGTGGATAAGTATAATGACACGATTCACACGTCAACAAATATGAAACCATCAGAAACATTTACAAAATTAAAATATGAAAAAGAGATTAATGTCAGAAAACCTAAGTTCAAAGTTGGTGATATCGTAAGAATATATAGGTGGAAATCTCATTTTGAAAAGGGTTTTACTGAACGATGGACGAAAGAACTTTTTAAAATTGTTGATGTAATAGATACAGTTCCTTGGACTTATAAAATATATGATTTGGAAGGGGAAGAGATTTTAGGTTCATTTTATTCACAGGAATTACAAAAGACAAAACTAAGCAGATAATACACCTTTGTGGACACTCGAGGGCCAAGTCCGAGGTGTATAACAGTATATAATGTGTGTCAAGGGGTGGACGTTCTTACATCTGTGAACCCCAAACACAGAATCCTCAACTGAATAGTCAAGGCTTAACTTTTGTTTGTTGATGTGTATGTGTGTGTGTGTGTGTCCCAACCCTCACATTCAAAATCTCAACCCCAACCCTCACATTCAAAATCTCAACCCCAACTCAATCCTCACCCAACACAATGTCTTTTTCAAAATGAGATTTCCACCTATACATATATATATATTTTACGTTTTTTTTTTTTTTTTCTCTTCTTCCAATTCTGTCTTTTAAGGCTTTCAGGTTTGATGACATAGAAAGAGGGAGTAAGAACTTTCTTGATAGGTTTAAATCCCAAAGAGTGGTAGCATTTCAAGTCTTCAAAATAAACCCAACTTTCCAAGTCTCCAAGGTAGTTATTTAAACCATCAAGGCAGAACTCATTTACTGATTTTTTCAAAATTTGTGAGTCTCCAAGGTAAAACTTGTATTCTGGCTCATCAACGTATAACTTGTTCAGTGGGTATTGTCTTGATAACTCACAATGAGTACTATTGCTGTAAAACTCTTTTTCAGGATTTTGCTGGCCTCCAAGGTATAACTCTTTGGTTGGGTCATCAAGGACGAACTCGTTCTGTGGGTCTTGGTCGCTCATAAGGTCTTCAACCAAGCCAACAATTTCGCCCCAAGTTGTAGCAAAAGCAGTATTTTCATTTTGTATTTCAGACACAATTTCCTGTGAGAGAAAATAATAATGTATTAATTAAGTTATTTAATTATTAAATGAGTATGCTTCAATCAAAGTTTGAAAATAGGAAAATAAAAATCTTACCTCAACAGATAAGAGGTTTGAATCCAGTTCATCAACTTGAAGGTTTAGTTCCATACAAGACAGAGAGTTCCAGACAAGCACACAGCACACCATTGACAGCAAAAACAAATGTTTAAAATGGAGCCTGGGTTTGAAGCTTTTATAGAGAAAGACTGGTGGGTGTGGTTTCCGTTGGAAATTCCCTGGGCAAGCCTAGGCAAGCCTTCATTGGGAAATTTTTCAAAACCATAACATCCTGTAATTTTCTAGTGATTTCTTTGTGAGTCAGAGATGAACTGGAAATGATGTAAGAGTGGGCGGGGCTTAGCAAAAGTAGGCGGGGCTTAGGAAAAGTGGGCGTGGCTTAGAAAAAATACCTTATGAAAAGTGGGCGGAGCTTAGCAAAAGTGGGCGGGGCTTAGGAAAAGTGGGCGTGGCTTAGAAAAAATACCTTACGAAAAGTGGGCGGAGCTTAACAAAAGTGGGCGGGGCTTAGAAAAGTGGGCGTGGCTTAGAAAAAATACCTTATGAAAAGTGGGCGGAGCTTAGCAAAAGTGGGCGGGGCTTAAAGAAAAGTGGGCGGGGCTTAACAAAAAATAACCTGTGGCTCAGGAGGTGGTCAAACAAGAGCATTAAGAGAAGTTTATCATTTCGTAATGGCACAAAAGGGGTATCTTCAAAAATATAAAGATTCAAATGTTTTGTTTGTCAATATTTTAGATGGGGATTATTGTGCAAAGAAAATTAAACTATTGAAGGAATTTGAGAATGAACAAATCTTTATAGGTTCAATGAGTGAACTGTTCAACCCCCAGGTGTTCAATTCAATGAGGTTCAACCTCCAGGTTAAAAGGGGAGACAAATAAATATACCTTGGGATAAAAAGGGGGTTTATTTTTAGGGAAAAAAAAAAGGAATCGCTGAAAATCCCCCATTCATTTACATGGGGAAAAGTGAGCCAGAATCAGTATTCTTACCCTACTTATATAAATATATACATATATATATACATATATATATATATATATATATATATATATATATATATATATATATATATATATATATATATACATATATATATATATATATATACATATATATATATATATATATATATACATATATATATATATATATATATATATATATATATACATATATATATATACATATATATATATATATATATATATATATATGTATGTATATATATACATATATATATATACATATACATATATATATATATATATATATATATATATATATATATATACATACATATATATATATATATATACATACATATATATATATACATATATATATATACATATATATATATATATATATATATATATATATATATATATATATATATATATATATATATATATATATATATATATATATATATATATATATATATACATATATATATACATATATATATATATATATATATATATATATATATATATATATATATATATATATATATATATATATATATATATATATATATATATATACATATATATATATATATATATATATATATACATATATATATATATATATATATATATATATACATATACATATATACATATACATATATATATATACATATATATATATATATATACATATATATATATATATATGAATATATATATATGTATATATATATATATATATGTATATATATATATGTATATGTATATATGTATATGTATATATATGTATATTGTAGATTTCCGCCCGCCGGCGTGCAAACGACCGCGTCTAACCAATAGCAGTCGCTTCGCCCACCGAACGGACAATCCCGTCGTGACTTTCTGGAACAATGCCAGAAACCAGTCACGGGTGGGTTTTTAATCCCACCACGGCCCAGTCCGCATTCTACCCGCGCGAAATAGGGTCAATCGCCGAATAGCGATATACCTAAGTACCCGTGTGGGTAACCTACCGAGGGACCGTACCTCGGCGAAGGCCTGCTTGGACACGAACCGCTTAAGCGGTCCGTTCCATTCTGGGATAACCGAGCGGGTATTATCGCCAGACCTCGCCGGACCCAATTCTATTTATCGGCTATTTAAAAACCAACTATATTCCGAGTGCAAGATGGGGCAGTTCAATGAGTGAATGGACGCAACGAACAGGTTTACATTCACACAAGGACATTTATTATCAAAAAGCACGTATGTATTAAACAAGGCAAAACACGTATGCAATTATACAAGCAACAAAAGCACGACAAAAGAACTACAACCGTCTACTTATTATTTGCAGTCATTTGCACTTTACAGCAGTTCCTACTTATTAGACGGGCCCACGGACACACGTACGCGCACACACACAAGAAATGGTGGCAGAGGCCTTTAATAACGAGCTCCAGCTCGGAGGACAGGTGAACTGAAACTCAGAACCTATCTCGAACCTCTCCACCTCGTGTGGTCTTCAATTTGTTCGTACCTGGGCTCCAGCGAGAGCGAGCTGGATCCAATTGCCGAGCCGCGATCCTTCCCGAGCTCCCGCGAATCCTCCCGCGCTTCTCAACACGTGCTGGTGAGACGAGGCGCCGATCCTTCCCGTCGATGCGTTGCTTCCCCGAGGAACCACCTCCCGCACTTCTCAACACGTGCTGGTGAGACGAGGGGCCGAACCTTCCCGTCGATGTGTCGCTTCCCCGAGGAACTACCTCCCGCACTTTTCAACACGTGCTGGTGAGACGAGGCGCCGATCCTTCCCGTCGATGCGTCGCTTCCCCGAGGAACCACCTCCACGAAGAGGTCGATGAGTCGCACCAAGCCAGGAACCAAAATGGAAAACAAAGAGCTCCACGAACCGAGAAGAAGAAGAAGCCACCACTCGCAGCTCGAGCCAAGCAACCGGCTCAACTTCCTTCCAAAACAAAGCAGCTCGAAGCAAAAAGCTCTCCCGAGCCAAGCAGAAGCCAAAGCTCACGGAACCGTCAAAGCAAAGAGCCTCCAAAAAGCCTCCTACCGAGCCAGGCCTCAGCCAAAGCTCACTGACCCAGCCGAAGCAAAAAGCTTCCGAAGGCCTCAACCCTCACGCAAGCCAAACAGGACCCGACGGTCTGCTGAACGACTACTCTCTCAACTCCCTTCTCCAACTCTGCCCTTCCAACTGTCCAACGACTACTCTCTGCCGAAGCAAAAAGCTTACTAACCAAAAACAAAGAAAGGATCTCGTCCTTATCCTTCTCCGCCCCCCTCCCCCACGCCCGGCGTGACTCATGCCCTCGTGATCCATCCCCCTGCTCAAACACGGGTGGGAGGGAGTTGTTGACATCATGAGTCACGGGACGGCAGGATTCTTCCTCTTCGCAGAAGAGGGGGAGGGATGTCTCCATTGTTCGTTCCCTAACTATTAAATCGATCCGCAGCGCATCCAATCAATTTCTGAACATTTAAACAATGGAAGGTGAGCTATCGAGGGAACAAGCACTTATCGACATAGCTGACTAAGGCCTGTCACATTTGCTCTACGGCGAGGATACGTCGGCCGTACGCCCTCTGAATTGACAGAAACGTGCGGCGGCCGCAGAGTTTCTGCGGTGGCCTCAGGGTGGCCCTACGCCGTTTGGTTATATTTTACAGGTCGTAAGGTCGCCGTGGAATTATAACGCGGAGTTATAACTTTTTTCATTTCTACATTCGCCGTAGCAATTCGACAAACCGAAACAAAAGAACTGGTAAAAAAAAGAAAAAAAAAGAACCCACTCGTTACCGTCCATCTGGCCGCACGTTCGGCTTAGGGTCCCCCTGCGGTCGCCTTGTCGTCGCCTTGCGGGCACCTTGCGTCTGCCTAGAAAATTCTATGGCCGCCACAGGGACGCCCTAAGGTCACCATGCGACATCAAATCAAAAACTGTACGGAAACCCCACGTTTTCGGTCTCCACAATTTATAAATACACCGTGCGGCTCCCCGAAAAATAAAAACATATGTGACTGCTACATTGTGTGACCGTGGAAATACTGCGGCCGCCGTATAATTGCTAGTGGCCATATATTCTGGAGACCCCACGGCCGCCGTGGCAAATGTGACTTAGGCCTAAATACGCTGTGCGGCTCCCCGAAAAATAAAAACATATGTGACTGTTACATTGTGTGACCGTGGAAATACTGCGGCCGCCGTATAATTGCTCGTGGCCGTAGATTTTGGAGACCCCACGGCCGCCGTGGCAAATGTGACCTAGGCCTAAAGGAACCTGTATCTTGTGTGCAATCGAATTCCAAATTCGTAACAATATATATTGTTACGGTTGTGGAAATTCACAGAACACCATTCAGGTTCCCCAGAGGTCAGTTATGTCGATAAGTGTGTGTCCAGGTTAGATTTCCCCACCGATGTATAATGGGAATTATTCGTGAACCGGGCTGTGCATCTTTGAGTTAGCCGTTATTCTTTCGCTATCTTTATTTTAAAATGAGCAACATCTCCTCGCCATCATCTCCACAAACAACGGGGCAATTCCACGCGAAGGGGGAAAATAGTCAGATTTTTAAAGCTCGGTATTTTCAGCTAAATGTTACTTTTTCTGACTTCATAAGTTGAATTAAAGGGAATGACAAAGTTTTCAAATCTCAGCTACCAGTTGACAAAAAAAAATCATCATTCAAACATAATCCATAAAATTTGATTCAATTTTTACTTTTCGAGCCATAATTAATCTTCAATTGACCACCTTCTATACATTTTCAGAAATAACCAGTTTTTGAATGATGTCAGTACTTCATTAGGCATGTTTCTCAAACATATTATAGAAAAGATTGCAGGATGTTAAAGGTTTTCAGATAACAGCCCCTGAAATCAGCTGGTCTGAAGGTGATGTAACACGAGTCATGAAAATTAATAACCTTTTCTACTAGACAAAAACCCCTGCTGTATTGGAAGTGCCAATTAGAATTCTACTAGTCCCTGTGCTGAACTAAATGGCAGCAGCAACAGACCTCGAATTGTCTTCTGTGCTGTAATCTGGACATGTGAACATCGGTAACACGAGTCACGTGTAGCGCGAGCCACGAATTTTGTAACCCGAGTCACGATAATCAGGTGGGTTTAGTTTCAAGAAATAGCAATAGATTGCGCTACGGAGGAATTTTTATATCCCAGAATCCTTTGCGTGAAGTCACGGCGTGTTCTAGCTTGTTTGGAAGCACAAATTTTTTAAGTGACAATCGTCTATCATCCATCATCAGTCAAGGTAAGGATCACCAAATGCAGTTTATAATATATAAATGTGATAATATAGAAGTATATTTTACAATTTATTCAGACATTCACCTCGCAATGTATCCATGATCATCAAGTTTCTCTACCAAGTGTCCAGCACGGAAGTGACGGGATTACGATAGATCATGCTTTACAATACCCTTGTATTTCTATCCTCGGGGTGAGCACATCCCTCTCAATGTGTGTTTATTTAACGGTAGCCATAGTCCAGTGAGTCCAGCACACAAATTCTAGATCCGCTTTTTTTGGTTACCGTCATTACAGATTTTGTCATGGCGCTCACTGTGGCTGAAAGGCAGCAGAAGAGGCGACAGAAACTTCGCACCGATGGAAAATACGATGATTATAGAAAACGGCAAAGGGAATACAATATGAATTACTGTGACATGAAGAAAACAAAAGAAATGAAACTGCTGACGACTGAACAAACACAGTTGACGCGAATGAACCGTGAAAAGGTGAGGCAACGGGTGGTGAAGTGTAGAGCTCTGAAGAAGGGGCGAGCGACTTTGTCCCCTACCGCGCATTCTTCACCCTTCAACAGTGCCAGCGCTTTGGGGAAAGCAATGCGAAAGGCAAAACGGGCATTGACTTCCTCATAGCCGAGGACCCCGAAGCGAAGAAAAGCCGTGATCAGAAAGCTGTACACTTCAATCCAAGCAGATCAAGAGAATGATCCTGAACAACAAAAGCCGAAAGGGAGCCAAAACTCCATTCCAAGTGAAACCATTGAGGCGGTGAAAATATTTTACGCCAGGGATGATATTAGTCGGCAAGCTCCAGGCAGAAAAGATGTCGTCACCATGAGGGCAGATGATGGTACTAAAGTCCAGTACCAAACCAGGCACCTCACTTGCTCCGTAAACTAAGTTTACGCGCTGTTCCAGAAGGAATTCCCAGATACGGAAATTGGTAAAAGCAAGTTCGCTGAACTTCGTCCTCCGCATATTCTACTGAGCAGCAAATTACCACATAATATAATGTTTGCTTGTGCCGGTATCATGAAAATTTCGTGATCGCTGTAAATGCTTTGCATAAGGTCCAGCCGTCTGTACCAATGTATTCACATGACCTCTCTCAAATGTTTCTATGTAACCAAACGCGCCGCAAATGTTGGTTTAACGAATGTGAAACCTGCTCTGATGCAAAAGGATTCTGAAAAGTGTGTGTTGTTGATGAAAACAGACAAGTTACATGGACCACTTGTAAAAATGACTGTGATGGAAAACTTGCCAAAGTCATTGAGGAGGGTACAACAAATGATTTGGTGGACCACATTTGTAATCTGATCCCAAAGTTCATGGAGCATTGCTTCGTCAAAAGGGAGCAGGCCTGTTCGTATAGCAAGGAACAGGATGCTGCCTCTGCCAGTGAACATTCTGATACAGCTCTTCTTCAGGTGGATTTCTCGGAAAATTACACTTGTGCTACCAGCATGAGATTCAGAGTGCTCACTGGCAGCAGGCTCAGGTCAGTCTGTTCACAGCTGCATTATGGTTTGAAGGTACAATCCATCCAATTGTATTGGCGTCAGACAACCTTACACATTCGAAGGAAACCTTTGTCGCATATATAGATCGTTTGTTAGACACAATTCCAGACAGTGTCACACATGTATCCGTATGGTCCGATGGGCCTGCTTCCCAGTTCAAGAATAGGTATATTCTTGCTTTGTTGAAGCCTCTGCAGGAGAAACACAATAAAGAAATCATCTGGAATTTCTTTGCAACGTCTCCCAGAAAGGGTCCGGTGGACGGAATCGGTGGTGCCGTCAAGCGTGTTGTATGGAATACGGTTAGGAATAGAAAGGCCATTGTTACCAATGCGTCAAGCTTCAGGGAAGCGGAAATGACAAGTAATGTGCTTGTAGCTGAAATAAAGGGCACGGAGATTGAAAGAAGAAATGAAGTCCTGGGAATCAGTCAGGTTTTTTTAATGATGCCAGTCCTGTACCTGGTATAGGTGGTGCGCATTGTATGAAGTTGATGAATGACGAGATAGAACTCTGTACAATCACCTCAGACGCTAGGCCTGCAGATGCGAGGCCTGCAGTTGCGTTGCCTGCCTCAGATGCTGATGTGAACACCAAGATCTGCGTTGGGGATTGGGTTCTCGTGCAATATGAGAAGACAAATTACCCAGGGGAAGTGAAACGTGTAGAACATGAAGAATGTCAGGTGAGCGTCATGGTGCCAGCTGGAAAAAAATGGAAGTGGCCTGTTCGGCCTGATGAGATTTTCTACACACACGACAATATTGTTCGAAGAGTGGAGCTCCCATTCATTGTGAACCACCGCGGCCATTTTGCCTTTGTAGATTTCTAGTGGGCACTCGAGACAGTTTTACTGCACAAAAGTGCATATTGTTTCTGTTATGAATGGCCCATTTGAAAGCTAAAATTCCTAGTTATGGCCCGTTTGAAAGTTGTTTGAAAGCTATTAATTCCTAGTTTTGGCCTGTTTGAAAGTTAATTAATTCCTAGTTATTTAATGTTATCTCTGTTGTTAGGTTACATCAAATTCACTACCTGTAAATACTTGTCAGTAAGTTCAGCCTTTGTGAAGACAGCCGTGTGGATTATCAGTGTGGGAAAATTTGTAACAGGAGTCACGGTAACGCGAGTCACGATCATAATTTAATTTATTGCCCATATTTAGAAAGGAAAATCAATTCTTTGTATCTTGTATGAAAGCCTGTTTAACTGTAACCCTTTGAACCCACAAACGATATTCTTTCGTTTTATCAGTTTAGGACAAATTTGGTATGAACATGAGGTGATTCTTTGGCTTTCCCTTTTCTGTAACGCGAGTCACGCTATAAATAAATTCAAGTAAAAACTATATTAGACAATTGAATAATTATTATTTGTTTTCTTTTCATACCTTACCCGCAAAGGTTATTACAAACTGAAGTACAACTTCTGACCTGTATCACTGCATTGTATACTCTGAGATATAGATTGTCAATTGAGCTAAAATGTAACGCGAATCACGATGGAATTGCCCAACGCCATCTTTTCGCCGGCAACGGTGTCCACGAACGAGCGGCATCTCCGCCGACAAACACGACGGCTTCCTTGTTGGAGCGAAAGCCGGTGATTCCTACCACGTCCGCGTTTGACGGCAAGATCGGATCAGAATGACAAAAGGGGCGGAGCCAGCCGGGGGTGAAGGGTCGAAGGTGAAAGACCAAACACCACCCCCGAACCCGATAAAAGGCCGGGCTGAAACGCCGAGAAACCAGTTGAGTTGAGTAGTTGAGTACGGAGTTCAGAGTGGAGTCTGCAGTTCGGAATGGAGCTCGGTTGTTGATTGGAGCTCGGTCGTTGGAGTCCGGTGGAGTTTGGAGCCTGGAGTCCAGTCGGGTCGAGCCTGCAGTGCAGTGCAGAGTTGTTGGTCGGTGAAGGCAGGAGAGAAGTCGCCAGCCAGCGACATAATGGTCCGAAGTGATCGGGCCCCGGGACGGTCCGAGCGACGCTAAGGAGTGAGCGGGCTCTTAAAAGAGCATCAACTCCAAAAGAGCAAGGCCCGTTCGCTCCTCTGAGGCATCGTCGGCCAGGCCCGATTGACCAGGCCGCACGGCTCGGCCTGGACCAACCAGGCCACCGTTACACCAGCTGCCGTGTTGACGACGAGACATATGGAGGGTTGCCGACCGAAAGACCCATCGCGTCGTCTCCAGGGCGACAAGGTAACCTGCACGGCCTCGCGGAGCTCCTTCGGTCTTCCAAGCTCCGAGGAACATTAAAGGCCTATGGGCCCAGTTATCCCTTTTCTTTTCTGGGGTTTTTGCATGGAAATCTGTGGCGCCTTGTCCCTTAAGTAGAGAATTGTTATAAGTACATGTAAATGACAATAGACAACGGCTGTAGGTCTTTTTGCTCGTGTCTTGTCCCTTACCCCCATTCATTGCCTTGCTTGCATATGTGCGTGTACAAATAAATGTCCGCATTGTTTGAATATTCACCTGCTCGTTGCGTCCCTTCCTCCATTGAACTTCCATAATTGCGTTCAGAATAAATACCTGGTTTTTAACACCGATAAGATAATTAATCGAGTCCAACGGGGCTTGGCGATAATAAACCGCTCAGTAATCACAGACGGAAAGAGCTGCTTAAAGCGGCTCGTTTCCGAGCAGATCCCGTTGAGGTACAACCTCTCGGTAGTCTGTCCGCGCGACTAATTAGGTAAATCGACAGTTCGGCGATCGACCCTGTAGCGCGGGCAGAGCATTGACAAGGTTGTGGTGTGGTTAAAAACACACCCGTAGCTGGATTTCGGCGTTGATCCGAAAGCTGCGACTGGATTGCCACGGTTGGTGGGCGCGCGGGCGCAATTCGCTAAGGCGGTCGCATGCACGCCGGAGTGGTGGAAATTCACAATATATATATATATATATATATATATATATATATATATATATATATATATATATATATATATATATATATATATATATATATATATATATATATATATATATATACATATATACGTGGAGTGTGACGAGCACTCCCCGATCTCAATTGGACGTTGTCCTACACCAAAGCATCACCTCCAACCCAGAGGCCTCAACATGGTGACTCTGTCAAACAGACAAAGATTACATGGTCAACATCACTTAAACATGAAATGGAGGTGCCTATCCAGATTTCTGTCTTGTTTGCCCTCATCAGGATGGCATACCGATAAATATCGAACCAATGATGAGCACATTCATTGTTGATACATCAGATGCACCTCCTGACTGTCATGGTGAGCATCGCTGCGGATTATGTCTCACACGGACTATGTCCAATGGGGAACAGGGGAGTGCTCGTCACACTCCACATGTTTATATTTACCCACCGATCACATCACGTCCCTTCTGGTTGAATGGTTTGCATTAGCAGGAACAATAGTCTGGGTGGCAGATGGACGGTTGTTCTTCGCGGATTATGTGGTTTTTCCGTGTGAGACATAACCCGCGGCCATGCTCACCATAACATTCAGGAGGTGCATCTGATTTTATGTAGATGTAGATGTAGATGTACATATACACCTGATCTCTACTTCCAGGATTTCAAATGTAGATGGTACTGTATGGACCTTACCCTTTCCTATTTTCTGGTTGTTGCTAAAAACCAGTAAATCTATTTTCTTCTGTCTGCAACCTATTGCTCAAATTCACTAATGATTAAAGCAGAGGCCAACTAAAACTCTGGGCATGATTCTCATATCCTCATGCTTGGATTAATGTAACTCACTAGCTTACCTGTCAATTCTCTTAAGTCCTCACAACTTTTACAGAATATGGTATCTCGGCTCATTGTTCAAACTCGTAAATTTGATGACTTTACTCCAATTCTCAATATTTCTCTTTCAAGCCAAGCATAAGTACGTTTGTGCCTAAATTTCTGTCCGAATCACATTTAACACCTCTGTTAGAAAGTTGCAATCAAACACAGGAATCTCTTGGTCGTTCCATGCACAAGGATGAAGACTTTTGGTGATCGAGCATTCCCCAAGTATGCTCATCATCTGTGGAACTTGCTGTCTTTTAAAATTTGCAGTCGTAGGTATTACAGTTAAAAAAAATTTGTTAAAATCTCATCTCTCTACAATTGCTTTTATGTTTTTTTTAAAATTTACCTTTTTTTTTCTTTGCAAAGTGGTTTGAGATTTTACTTCAAAATAAAAAGCACAATTTAAGAAATTGACAAGGATATGGAAGATTTTCAACTCAACTTTCTAGTTATTTACTTAACTTAAGTTACTCGAATTAATGACTGGATGCCACCAATTGGACTGGTTGAAATAAAGGAAACAGATAACTGGAAATTATCCACAGCAGTTTCTTGTAGGAAAAACAAAACAAAGAGATTCATTAATTCCATGAAATAGTCATTATCAAAAATATTGTTATCCCAGAATTCCCCTCATAGCCATGAAAATCTCTCCCCAAAGATAAACACAAAATAATTACAAGGGCATGCTCTCGCATTCCGTGTTCGAGTGACATATTTATGTGGTGGATGTGTAAAATGAACAGAAATACCGACTGTATTCAACAATAAAGCAATACTGTATTATCACTGGATGCGCGCGCGCGCACACGCACGCACACACACACACACACACACACACACACACACACACACACACACACACACACACACACACACACACACACACACACACACACACACACACACACACACACACACACACACACACACACACACACACACACACAATAATTTCACATCAGAGAGGATGTGTTAAAGTTGTTTCAGCATAAAAACCATCATGCCCCTACATCATGATACATGTGCTCCAAAGATGTACCTTTGATGGTTGAGTCAATACAATTGCCTGCTGTTGCTGTGATGTCATCCAGAGCTGCGATGCCACAGTACAGGAGGCCATGGCATTTGTAAACAAATATAATCTGAAATTCAGCAAGAAATAAAGTCAACATATTGTCACGTGTAAGGGGCCTACGAACCCTCGCTCACCAGCCTTGTACATATGGGACATGGACCCAAATAACCTTGTGGTGATTGGTCAAATTGAAATCCACGCATGGGAAATGGAAGCCTGTTATTATCCAATGGCTGTCCACTGTATTAGTTAGCCTCATGGAATTAGGAGGAGACACCTCCACTTTAATGATTGCAAACAGCTTAATAAAAAGAAAATGGTGACAATATGTCAAAAATGTCACAGCAATGCGTATTAATTCAACTGAGGCTGAGCAAAACGAGGTTGAGGCCTTTATTCCTGATATGTGAAACACCCTGCAACCCATGCCTACAGAAAACCGACTTTTTTTTTAATGCTGGATGCATTTTCCATCCATTCATCATGTAACTTTGATAAATATTATTTATCACACACCCAACCTGTCCACCGCGCTCTTATGTTGAAAGTTTGTGTCAATCGCTAAAGCGGTTGCAGAGAAAATGAATTTAAAAGCATACGAGAAGGGCACTCAGTAGAGAGCTTACCATCGCCACACAATGCTGATCAAGAACATATCAGATCTCTCAACCCTCTCTGTCTCCTAACTTTTTCTCTTCTTCTCTCATTGTGTGTCTCTCTTGAAACGTTTCTCTGGGGCAGAGTTGTGCACCACCTGAAACGGTGTCCTTGTACATATGTAACGCAATCCCTGCCACTACCAAAGTGGACTGACCAGGATGGAATTCCAAGTATTTCAAAAGTGGCTTCATGTGCAAGGCTACAAATCTCCGTCCTACCATTGCAGAGCTGACAGCACAATTTTTTTTTGAGTATTGTAGTGATTTTCATTGCAGTTGTACACCATTGGAGACCCCCCCCCCCACCATCATCCATCCATTTGGACCATACTCTGTGCAGAGCGTTGGTGCTGTCTAAGCAGTCTCCTTGGCTATTTGGCACAATCCTGGATGACTCGCCACTCTGACACAGGATACCAGCAAGCTGTCACTCATTTTGCCGACCTCGGAAGGATGACAGGCAGAGTCAACCCCAACTGGTATTAGTGAAACAACTGAGTGGGATTTGAACTCAGGATCCTAGGATCCCAAGCCCACCACCCTAACCATTAAGCCAAACCAGGCATGCCCCCCCCCCAACCTTTCCTTTTTATGTTACAATATGTTCTGTTTTTCACTACTACAGCAGAAATGAGTGTAGAATTTATGAGGGATGGTGTTAAAAGAGTATATAGTGGAAGATGAGTTTTACAGAATATGATGGTTTGAAGACCCAAGTTGAGGAAAAAAAATGGATCATATCTCATGCTGTAGGACAAGATGATATCACACAATATTGAGTTTAACAGAGGAGAGGTGCATCCACAGTACCTGGTGTGTGTGTTCAGAGTGCAGATTGAGTTCTGCTTGCAGCCAACTGTTGAGGCTTTGTTTAGTCCAAGACCAGACCATCTTAGGCCGCTCATTATTTGATTCCTTTTGCAGAAGGTACAAAGCTGTATGACCAGACCATGTGCTTGAGAGTACATAGTAAAAACGAAGGCAATACTCGCGTCTTGCTGGTAATGGTGGGGATGTAAGATGTGCAACCAATCGCTTGCTCACATCAGCTTGCAGGTGCGCCTGCAGGAAGTAACCTGTAAGCACAATAAATATACAGCAATGGAAGGAGATATGGTCTGCTATTAGAGTTAAGTAAGTGTCCAACAGGATCGTGCAGAGCTAGCCCACTTAAGTTTAAACTGTAAACACCTCCGGAATTTTTAAACTATCTTTAAAAATCATTATTTTAATTGAATTGAAGTATATACCTGAAGACTGCGTGGGGTATTCTATGACCTCTCTCGTTGAGAAAAGTTTTTGGGAAGCCAGTTACGATCCATTTTCACTTTTACATTTAAATTTCGTCGATAAGAAATGGCTATTGTTTCATCATTTACCAACACATTTTAACGTCAATTCACTCATTACATTTCCATCATTCTCCAAAACGTATAACTCCTGGATTTTATATTCTTACCCTTTCCTGTTGTGTGATCACCCCTCGGTATGCTGTTTGGTGCCACAGACACCCGTTGCCACATGTCTTGACTATCACCTTGCAGGAAATGGCAAAACCCATCTTCAAAGTCACAGCTTGCTAATGATTTGATGAAGTCTGAGGATACAATGGGGACGCATCATGAGCAACAATGCAAAGACAGTCTATGTATGTTTTTGTACTTGTTTTATGGTCCTTTTTTCCATGGTTATGACACAGAGATAGACGCAAGATTAAAATATGAAAAGAAGGTACGATTGAGAGGATAATGAAGCGATTGCATCATCAACTCGATAGGTGTCCACTGTGCAGCATTTGGATCAAGCCACAAACGTCCAACCTGCTTTATACTGCAATTCTGAGGATTAGAGTGAATGGAAATGTCGATGACAAATGGATTGTTTACATCCTAATATCAGCACACAGGTGAAACTATGGGGTTTAGTACATTTGTGAGGCATATCACATTCGATTTTGTGGTCAGTCCTAACCATTTTATTGGCAAAAAGGAGGCTGAGTGCGTAAGCCCACCTACATATATATATATATATATATATATATATATATATATATATATATATATATATATATATATATATATATATATATATATATATATATATATATCCTCTCACCTTTGAGCCCTATACAGATTTCCTATTGATGAACCCTGTTAAACTTTACTGGAAGGCATAAGAACTGACATGAAAGTGTGAAACTCCAACTATGGGTAGAAATTGTGAAGGAACCTGCATCCTACAGGTGGATGAGTACCATTCACACCTATAATGGTTAAAGAACACAGGAGGGCTCTTGTCCTATGATGTTCAGTAGGTTTAGTAAGGTTTACTTCGTTACAGTGGGAAATATTTTCTGAGTTTGGTGTTGTAGCAGTGTCGTGCTCACAAACTCAATGGTGTATTGGTAGTAAACCCAATATATCGGCAACCAGCTGCAACCAAGGTTCCCTCCCTGAATTATTTGTCTTGCTTTACCTCTGCTTATCCAGCTCTTTGGACGAGAGGAAGATGGCTGTCCACTGGAAAGCAAGCATCTGCAATATTATGTCGAAACGTAAGCGCTGAGGGTTTGGTATTGATTCAGTGCTCAGCAAAAAGTGTGCATAATGCTGCCCACGATTTTGCGAAGAAACAATGTACCACTCACTATATTGGGATGGCCTGCATGCCCCTTTCTGGAAAGGGCCCGGCAAAAGGTGGGCTAAACAAACCAGCATCGCCCCCAAAATTTCCTGTCTGCAAATTAAAATTAAATTTCTCTGTTTGGAATGTACGTATCATGATGTTACATGGAATTGTCACTGACATCAAATCACCTGAGTTTAAAAAAACAGCCATTATTACCTCTGCCACAGAAAGTGGATGGAGGTTATGTTTTTACCCCTGTTTGTCTTTCTGTCTGTTTGTTTGTCTGTCTGTTTGGGAGCATATCTCAAAAAGATGAATGGATTTGGGCCTAAACTTGGTGGACAGGTTTGTTGTGTGAACAAAGATGAATTTATTCCATTTTGTTGAAGATCTGGATCCAGATACGAGAATTTTTCAAAGTGATTCTTCACCAATGAGAGATAAGATAGGGCCAAAAACGATATATAGAATGAGATCTCAAACAGTTATGGACGGATTCAGACAAAACTAGGTGGATGAGTTGGGTAGGTTGCAAGAACAAGCCAATGAGGTTTTGGTTAAGGTCTGGATCCAGATCCGGCCTATCAGTGGGATACAAAACGTAAACTGTTTAGCCTGGCAGAGGTATGTATGCTCTACCGAGTGCCATTCCAGTTACCTTCGTCAGAGGAGAGGGTATTGCATTTGGGTCTGTTTGTTACTTCCGAATATCAAAGATTTTTCAAGTACTGTATATTGGTTGGTTGCATGTGTTATTATCTTGCCAAAACGAAGTTTTTGCAAGATATGTTAGTCAGCTTATATGTTTTTATCTTGCTAAAACGAAGTTTTTGCAAGATCTGTTACTTGGTAAGTTTTTTTTGTTTGTTTGTCTGTAATCATTGGCTTTTTCAACTTTATATCACTCTGTAGAGCACAATTCTCATCGGAAACTCTTGTGGGTACACATATCATAGTATTATTACAATACCCTTCAGCACACATAAAGGTCAAGGTCACTTTGTCGCAAATCAGGGGAGTTGACGAAACCCTTATTTTTTGAGTAATTTAAATCGAATAATCTCCAAACTTTATGGAAATGTAGTATATGGTCTGGCGCTCAGCTGATTAATTTTAGCGCTGGAGGTCGAAAGTTTTTGACCCCAAGGTCAAATTTTGAAATCTTAGGTACCATATCGTGTAATACCTCAAATTGAACACCTCGATGAGTGCTTTCTAGATATGTCAAGCTTGAGACATTATGACGTCATTTGGTGACGTTATGAGGCAAACACATATTTTTATCTTGCCAAAACGAAGCTTTTGCAAGATATGTTAGTCGGCTTGTATGTTTTTTTTTTGTTGTTTGTCTGTAATCACGTATCGATCAATCTGCAGAGCACAGTTATCATTGGAAATTTTTGTAACTTCGCATATCAGAGTCCTATAGAGGTCCCTTTCAGCGCATAAAATTTTCAAGGTCAAGGTCAAAGGTCAAGGTCACTTTGTCACAAATCAGGGGAGTCGACGAAACCCTTATATTTTGAGTAATTTTGATCGGATCGTCTTCAAACTTCATGGGAATATAGTTCATGGTCTGGCGCTCAGCTGATTAATTTTTGGTGGTGATCAGCCTTGACCTTCATGGTTAGCACTGGAGGTCGAAAGTTTTTGACCCCAAGGTCAAATTTTGAAATCTTAGATACCATATTGAGTAATACCTCATATGAAAGCGCTTGATAAGTGCATTCCAGATCTGTCAAAAGTTTGACGCTATGACGTCAATGATGCAATTTTTCATGAAAATTTTATTTCCTCAGTTCTCATCAAAATCTCATGATATTTCATGTACAACGGTCCTGGAGAGATACCATTAACCGCATGAAAATATAAAGGTCAAGGTCAAGGTCACAAAAAGGTCAAGCATCAAGGTCGACGAAACCCTTATTTTTTGAGTAACTTTAATCGAATAAATATGTCACTCATGTTCACATTTTGGCAAGATACTGGTCACCCTGGGGGTGACATTTGTTTCTGTTAATTATTAATTATGTAACACACCAGTACACAACTGCCACAAAAATACACCACACAATACTATACAAACACCACACAAATCAAGTCATGGCGAGGGTCTGCAATCTCTGATTGCTCTTTTTATTGTTGATAATTAATTGCGGAGATATCTAATATCCACATTACTACCCCCCACATTACTAAACCCCCTACTTGGTAATGTACATCTAAATGAGTAACATGTACTTTCTATTGGAGTGGAAAAGGTGAAAGTGACAGAAGTGCTACGACTGAACTCCCTATGAAGTACGGAGATGGTTGGTCATGCCATTAAAAAAAAAGTAGCATTGTATCCTGTGTGGAGCAACGTGTAGCTATATCATGTCGACTTTCATCAATCTGGCCATCACAAATGCAGCTTCAGGGATCAGTTTCGCTTTATATCATAAAAACCTTCTTCCAAGGTAAATAGTGGAGTCAAGTAACTTGGAAACTCCCATGTTCAAGACTCTAACACCACTCAACTTGACCACGTCATCACGAGGTGTAAATTAATTGGTGATATATGTCACACAAGAAGCATGCACAGTGCCATTGGTGATACTGACCATGCACTGGTACACTGCAAGACCAAAATCCAGCTCATAAGTTTTGTCAAGCGAAACATAAACCAGTTGCAAAGCTCAACACTGCCACTGAAACTCGCTGAAGTTACATCTTATATTTCAAACACTTATTGAAGAGAAACTCTTCAGGGCACAATCACCAACAAGGTGGAGGGATGAAAGGAAATACCTTTGTGGTGTTCTCTTTGATATAACCATTGAAGTCTATGGTTGAGTTACAATGTCTTAACCGGACTGATTCATGGCAAGTATCGAGACTTTGAAACTAGTTCGTTATTGAAGTAAATGCATGGTTCAACATTTTTTCATTCAAACTCACTGTACTGTTCAGTATGAGACGAGAATCTGTATTCAGCAGTACTGTGTAAACCTGTCTGGATGTAGCCAAAAATGTGCTGAAAAAAGTGACCTTCGAGTTTGGTAAAGTGGTATAAATGAAGCACTTGGACCAGTTCCAAGGAAAACTGCATCACTTTGATGCTCCTGGAAACTTCAATCTGATCATCCTGAGCAAATGAATCACTGGGTGGAGTGTTTGAAGATCTATACTCACAGGAAACATCAGCAAAAGATCCACTCCACAACAACTGAGGTTCCATGAATGAAATAATAAGACATCATTATCTGAACTCGAACCATTGCAGAAACATGAAGCTCGGAGAGGGATCTGGAGTCGAAGGTATATCAATGACGAAGAAAACATTGCATTCATATTTTATGGTTTTCTGTTGTCATGTGAGAAAAATGGTTGTTTGAAGCAGGATCTAAGAGATATGGTCTGCTTTCTTTCCCTTCTTCTTCACCACTCACCTTTACCTTCATTTTATTAATGTCAAGATGTAAACCTTTCTTCTCTATCACATTTTTCCAATTTTGAAACTTCTCTCTTGTTTCTGTTTCACCATCAGCATTCAATACTAAGTCATCAGCAACCTTTCATTCTTCGTCAATTCTTGCTTCACAATTAGAAACAGTAGAGGACTTAAAACTGATCCCTGGGAGAAACGTACATTGACATCAAACACTTCAGTGCGTATGAAGTTGATCTTTACCATTGTTATTGATTTTGTCTGTACTGTTCCCATGACTAATTTTAACATTTCTTAAGGCACGAGCTGCCTTCTGAGAGCCGATTCAACAACTCCTCTTGGGACTCCATCATATATATGCTTTCTATAGATCAACAAAAACATGATGGTTTCCATTTTTTACCAAATATTTCTCCATTAACTCAAGATAGAAAATAGCTCCTCCTGTTGATCTTCCAGGCATCGTACTATATTAAGTAAGGCAATTCTGTGTGTGCGTGAGTGTGTGTGGGTACATGTAAGTCTGAAAACGTACAAGAAAACAGGGCTGGGCTGATCTCCACCAAATTTTGCATGCGTGTTGGTAGTATCCAGTCAGGTCATGGGCACAACCCCCTCCCCTTGTGAGGTGGTGGGGTTGGGGGGGGGGAGACTTACGATTTTCATTTGTATACATGCTACAATGCAAGTGGTTTAATGACCCCTGCTGCAAACAGGAGGGATCATTAGCCATGGCACAAAATATACATGCCCCTTCCCCCTCTCCCCACACCATTCAGGATTTCCCCCCACCTCACACCCTCACAGCTTTGTCCCAGCCCCATACCTCCCCAGATTCACGCCAGCTTTCCACCCTACTGGCAAATCATCCAACCCTGTCCTGTAGTGTACGGACTTCAAACATCCGAGGTATCCACTCCAATCTTATAGATCTCTCAATCCAGGCCACTACCGATAAACCGGATGAGCCGATAAATCTGTTTCACAGAATCCTTCCTCCCACAGGATGTCTGAGACTCCATAGTGGTTCTCCATAGCTATTGTCTCCTCCAGTTTGATCGACCTGAACCATCGACCACCTGAAGAAAGAAGAACTGACTCCTGGTGGAGTTGCACTGTACATCAAGAACTCCATTGCTCAATCACCATATACTAATCTTAAGCTTCCCAAACACTGGGCTGTGACTCCCCCTCCACTCCCACCTCTGTCTGTGTTTTGTACTGTCCTCCAAACAAGATATTTAAGGAATACCATTTGCTCGTTTGGTACCGTGGGAATGTATGATTAGTAGTGTGTAAGGGGATTGTTTATTTTTGACATACTGGTTATTTGTTGTTCTTGCTTCCTCCACATTCTCTCCCGATGACCATTGTCATTTCTTTATTAAATCAATTTGGTCTCTGGTGAATTCTGGTGGTCGAGGTTCTCCTGGAATGAATAAGAAAGACTGTTGAGGACTAATTGGCTTTGGTGAGTCAACACCATACACCCATATTGAGTCGCATGTCAGGCTCACTTGACCTCACATACGATGTGCGGCGCCTCATTGGCATGATGCTTGGTGGATTCGGACTTTCAATTCACATGGCATCGTGGATTTTTGACACATGATATGTCAAGGAAGACCTCAAAGTGATTGACCATTGCAGTCGTGTTGCTATGACGCATCAAATCCGTCTGGGCGGGGTCAAAAGACAATCAGAGCAACCGACGACTGTTACAATACACTTTGTTCTTTGCAAGTAACAAAGGATAAATAAACAATGCTTCACGTCTCGACATCCTGAAAATCGAGTAAAATTAATGGTATAACACTGACCGTTAATTGGCGTACCTTTCTGAAGATTGTGTACCATGATAACACCTTCCTTGTCTCAGAAAAATGATGCTATAACCTTGCTGCTAGAGGCAGCTGTGTTGAACTTCTTGGGTGTAGAGAACTTGTGATTTTCCACTGATTACTTTGTGTTTTAGATAGGGATAAAAAGTGGAGTACCCGTGTTTTAACCTGGGTCACAACATGGCCAAAGAAAGCCTGTGGATCACTTTGAAATTGTGAAATTTGTATCCTGGCACTCTTCTGCTTATGGTGTTAGATTTCTGGCCACCCATATTGCCAAGACCTCATTCATATTTAGCTTTTGAGGCAAAAATCCCTTCAACTGATGTTTTGCTTGTGCCATGGACCTTTGCAGCCTGTGTGTCATCACTGTGTTTTGAACAGAATTTGGCATTTCATCACATGGGTCGTCCTAACCTTGGCTCTTCTTCTGTTCTCCCTCTGTCACACTTGAATTGAGCAGACCTCTCCTTAACTCTGTCTCTATGATAGGGCATCTTGACATCATGTTTACACCATATCAACACGAATTGAGAAGCAAATATCATAACCTTGAGAAGCAAATATTTAATCCCAGCTTGATATTTGATGTTCCATTTCATAAAACTGGTTAGGGTGCCATTGAAACTCAATCATTATGTGAAAAATAAAAACGAGAAATATTCAATAATTTGTCATTATTCGTTATTAAAGTTGTACTACATAATCTACATAATCGTAATCTACCAAGTCGACATATATAATCGATTGGGTTGTGACTTCCTTGATAAACTGGAAACTTATGGGATTCCCTTCATCCCCTGTGGGACGAAGACCTCCATCAACTCAAGTTAGTATTGTCAACTGCAGGTTTGCGAGAGATTTGGGGCAGAAATTTGTAGTTTTCCAGGGTATCAGTGATCACTCACCTACTCTTCGCAAAGGAGATCACGTCGGGTCTTTTACGTTCACCTATTGTTAGCGTATGAAACATCCGGCTTAACGTCCATCTGAGGCACAGCACACTTCATAATGCAACACCCTGTGGATTGCTCTAGAATGTCTAGATGGAAGGTATTGGCTGAGATGGTATCTTAATTTTGGCCTGAGCAGCAGCATGCATTATCCCTTATCCACCGTAGCTTGTTCGGTCAAACTTCATGATAAAACCCATTCTGGTTTCATTATGGAGTTTGTCTGACCATCGATATCCTCTCACCTGATTGGTTGTTCTGACTGCAGGATGATCTCTCAAAAGACACGTCATCAAATGCGACGAACCCCTTCATGGTGCTGGATAAAGTTCCTTCAAAGATGATCTGAAAAACAATGTTAAAAAGCAATTTTACTTTGTGTATTCCAGTATACTGATAAAAAAACCCCCAACTCGGCAGCATTAAAAAAAATTACAACAAAAAAAACATTAATCTTCCTGAATCGAAAGTTTCTTTATTAATTATTCTCTCTGACGTTTCAGGAATTGCTTCTCTCTGTCCTTGCTGCGATGCATAAATGTACCTACAAGGAATAGGAAAACAACATTTTTCAGGAACATGCACAAGCCGTTAGAGATTACCGAGTGAGTAATTCAAAGTAAGCACGTGAAGCGATTCCAAGCTCACATAAAAGCATCAAAAAATGCCGAAATGCACTTTCAAAGAATTGGACAATCAAACAAACAAAGCTTGTAGGTTGATCATTAAAATTATAGGAGAGGGCATTAAAGCCATGATATGATTTAGACAGCAACCAATCATTATCCAAATATTTGCCAACTTTCTGAGGATCCCAATAAAACAAACTACTGTGATATAATCATTCCCAGTATGCTTTAAGAGTATTATTGGCTGGTTCCATTGTGGTAAACAATTGTCTCTTACCTTGTACTCGAGGGATAATCATTCATTGTGAAGAACTGCATGAGCACTGTACTTTCACAGTGCACGAGCAAGTATTCCATAAAATCACGTCAAAGGACCTTAACGTACGGTATATATTTATTATGCAAACACTACTGCATTGTGTTGGATTGTCAAAAATGTTTGTGCTGCGATGGATGTTTCCTTAGGGATTGAGGAAAGCTCTGAGATTTGCTCTTTAATCAGAATGATTGTAACTCAAGCCAAAATTGCTAATCAGAAAGGATGAGAGATTCTGGCACGTGCGGTGTCTGGTGGATACTCTGCCAGCTAGCATTCTCTGTCTGGTGGATACTTTGTCAATTGTGCATCAATTTCACAACAGACATTCAACCATTTCCTTTGGAGAATATTGAGCATGGAGGAAACCTGGTTATACCGTTATGATCCAGGCTCAAACCAATGGAGCTCAGTGATGCTGCATCTGAACTTGCATGTTCAAACCAACTGTCTCGACTCAGAATAATTGGACAGGAACCATGCAAGAATTGTAAAAATTGGCTGAGAACCCTCCTGTCCCAGTGGAGTTTGTGCTGGATCAAAAGGACCACGATGTGCATTCTGAATTGTCATCACGTATCCGGCTCAAATGTCATGACGATAACTCACCCATTTAGCTGTTTGTCATTTCGAGCCATTACTTATGACCAAAGCATGCGAGCCTGGTGTGGCTCAGTGGTTAAGGCGGTGGCTTGGGATCCTTGGTGTCCTGAGTTCGAGCCCTGCTGGCCACTGAGTTAGCATCAGGGGGGTTGACTCAGCCTGTCATCCTTCTGAAGGTTGGCAAAATGAGTACCAGTATACTGGTAATTATCCCTGCAGGGTCGAAGGCGACTGAAGGGTTGGTGTCAGGATGGGCATCCGGCCATAAAAACATTGCTACAAGAAAGGGTACCGTGATTGGAGCCTGCACAAAGCTGACCCCTGCTCAGGGATAAAGGCTTTCAAATGGTGTGATGACTTATGACCAAAGCATGCCTGCGAGTTATCCCTTTTCCTCCTCGATGTGTCGAAGAGTTCAAATCTCCTGAAATAAATTTTTGACAATTCGGCACAATCCATTCGCGTACCACAAATGAGAGTCATCAAAACAGCTGCCATGACTTGTCATCCCCACATTTTATATATACAATTTTCATATATACATATATATTTATACATATATACATGTATATGTATAAATGTATATGTATAAATGTATATGTATAAATGTATATGTACAAATGTATATATATATATATATATATATATATACATAAAATGGGGGGATATTGTAATCAGCTCTGTGTATCTGTCTGTTTGTCACACTATTTGCTCCTAAACGATGGTGCAGAAATTCACGAAACTTGGTCGTTACAATTAACACATGACAAGAATGTACAAGAGCAGTATCATTTTTGTCACTGCCCCCCTGGGACCCTGGGGGGGGGGAGGGGTGTCAAAAGATCTTAATCTAAACACACAGCCAAGATGAAGTGCCATGGCCAAAGGAGCTTAAATAAACATATGATAAAGAGGGTATTACACATCCTTTCAAAAAAAGTGTATACATGATTGAGGCTGGTGGCAGAGCAAGAGCAGAATGAAAGGGAACAAAATAGAAAGGGGAAAACACTAGCAGCAGAGTAGCAGGTCGGGATATATATATATATATATATATATATATATATATATATATATATATAATATATATATATATATATAATATATATATATATATGAACAAGTTGCACAAAAGCTGAAAGAAACACAGCAAGAAGAGGAAGAGGAAAGTGGGGATGAAACAGAAAAGGAAGAAAGCAACTGACAACTAACAAACGATAAGGGGTGAGGAGCTGGGGGGATGGGGTGGGGGATCACAATAACCTGGAAAAAAGGAGTGCTTGGGAATGGAGTAATTTGGGGTTAAAGAGATCATGAGTGTGGATGCGAGATGACTTGAGGTAGTGGTGAACAGCTGTCTTGAAGCCCTGGAGGGAAGAATGGGACTGCACAGACTGGGAAAGTTGGTTCCACAGGTGAGAGGAAAGTGGAACAAATGAGTACAAATGAGCAGTGAGCCTGAGTTTTGGTAGTTTAAGAAGAGGGTTACTGGCAGACCATTTATGCTCCCTGCAGAAACCTAGGAGGGACATAGCCAAGAGAGGGCAGAGGGTGCAAAATCAAAAAGGAAGCGGTATAATACAGAGACCACTTTTGTCTGCGATGCGAGAGGAAAAGGCATACACAATCTCAATGGAAGTTAGCACAATGAACAACAATCATGTGAATACATAAAGCTACACACAGCAAACAGGATATATGAACCGGCAACATTCAGTGGAAGCCTGTTGTCCTGCAGGATGGGCCTGTTGAATGCAAATATTGAGGACATAAAGATTTGCACAGTGAAAGGGTGTACCTTTCGGTGCTTTCCAGACATGTACGGAGGACCAGAAAAGTACGGAATGTAAATGCGCTTCCGATGTCATGCGTGGAGTCAAGGTTTTGATGTTTGTCACATTACTGGTTTGATATTCAGAGCAATCTCGTGCCATGTCCACCATCACAGTGACACTGTGCTATTATCACTGTACCCAGTAGGCACCTGATAGCATTAGTACAGTGATCTTTAAAAATTTTTTTTTTTTAAATTACTGTATTGAACTTCATAAATGGTGTGGTTCTTTCGGCATCATGTTTATCGAAGTATTAAAAGCAACCTGCAGCATACATTTGATCGTATGCTTGATTTATTTTCCTGTTATTACTAGGCGGGTGGTTTATCTTGCAGGAACCCATCACTGCTTACATCTCGTGCTGTGCATTACTTTGTGTGAATGCTGAAATAGTGCCAGGTATCTGAGAGTTTGAGAAATGGTACATGAAGCTGGTGCCATGCTTTTATCTCTTGCAGTATAACTTTATAAACCTCAATTAGCAGCATGCAATGAAGTTATTGGGAAGGTTCACAGTGACCGCTGTGCTGTACATTTGATCGTAAGTTTGATTGATTGATTGTGTTGTGAAGTGGTGACATGTTCAATCTTCATCTACTTTACAGCCTCAACATCAAGGTTCTATATATTTATTAAATGGTTTTCTATTGGAAGAACACTGGAAGGGTGGAGAAAGTCGCTGCATAAATTTTTTTTTTGATACGACAACCAGTCCGTGGAACATAGTCGATGGAACATATCTGTTTGTTATAATGAGAGTCTACTGTACCGAACCATAAAGCTATTACAAAATATTTTCACTTCATATTATGGTTTGAAGAACGGGTAAGTTAAGTGGAATGATAGATCAGAGGTACTGTTCCTGAGTTAAGTAAATATAGTTGAACATTCCAAAAATTGTCGCCATAATGCTGTCAGTGCCAGCCGAGTACAATGTAATTACAGAGGAGATGTAAAGTCAGCAGTAAGTTCCATAATCATGAGGATGTTAAAGATCTCACAGTACCTTAAATAATACGAGTTCCTTTTCAAAGAACTTCAATGCAGAAGGAGATTGGGACACTCAAAGCATGCACAATGATTGCCAAACTTTGGTTGTTCGTCCATGCTCTGTTCTTTTTTAATTGCTGAGCATCAAGCAGGGAGGCAGCACATACCTTTTTGAAATACTTGGTTTGACTTGGCCAGGGTCAAATTCGAACCAGTGACCTCCCAGACATGGACCGGATGCTATAACTATTATGATACCAACTCAGTCACTCAAACTCCTGGGTCTCGCTATCAGCTGTGATCTCTCTTGGTCAAGCCACATTTCAAAGTTGACTTCCAAAGCCATATGCCGGCTGGGCATCCTCTGTCATGCAAAGTCCTTCCTTGGCACACCTGAGCTCCGATTCACCGACAAGGCTTCTCATCTGCAGTTTGATGGAGTATTGCTCTCCCCTCTGGGCTGGCTCCCCTTCCCCACATCTTGCTCAGCTTGACGCTGTGGAAACCAAGGCTTACAATATCATTGGAATCTCTCATGATGAAGCTGAGTCCATGGGCCTCTCACTTCACCATCGCCGACAGGACAGGTATCTCTCTCTCTTCTTCTGCTTCATTTCTGGTCATACACCCTCTCCGAGCTCTGTTTCTACACCCCCCCCCCCCACAGTCCCTCCTTGTGAAACTACCGAAATCCCGAATTACTGCTCACCTACACTCATTTATTCCTCTTTTCTATTTTTTTCCCTCCTGTGGAATCATCTTCCACACTCTCTTTGATCACATTTTTCTCTCTTGGTCTTCAAGACAGCTGGTCACCACAATCTCACATCATAACCCATCCAAAGCCATGATCTTTTCTACATACGTTAAACCACGCCCACCCCTACCAAAATGTTGCTTATGTATCCATCTTGTTCAACCCTTGCGTTTTCCCCTAACCCTCATCGTTACCTGCATCCCTCGTTTGTTTGTCTCCGTCTACCTTCCTCTCTCCACCCTGCAATTGGTGTTTCCCCATTTCTCCTGCTGTTCGCCATTATGTTGTGTCCTGATCTGTTCTGTGTCCTAGCTCTTCTATGAGCCTCGACAAGAAGTCTGGTGCTTTACTTAAGATTACCTGCTTGGACAGTAACCATGGCCACTCTGTTCTTGCATTTGGTAGCTTGCCTGTCATGCTGTGCCCCTCAACCAGGACACTGGTACTCATTTCACCAACCTTATAAGGATGACAGGCTGAGTCAACCCAATCTGGTGTTACTTCACCAGCCAACGTGGTTCAAACTCAGGACCCTAGGATCCTAAGCCAGCCAACATAGCCACTACGCCAACACCAGACTTACCATGGCCACTACAATCTTGTCATTAGATCTCGTGAAATCTAAAGTGTTATGTAGAATGCAATATAGATTAAGTTATTGTATGACATTTTCAGCTCCAAAGTCAGTTGCAGCAGTCCTGACTGTTGTGCATATCACCTGAAAGGCCTGTGATATCTCCAGTTGCACAGCAGCCTCCCGCCAAATATGCTTGTCATTTTTCTCAGCACCTGTTTTGTGCCACACCTCCTGTACACTCCCTTGAGATTGGCGCACCAGTACTGCTAGTCTTTCTTCTGGTCCACCCTCCAGCAAATACAGGAAACTGAGGCAGCCGCTGGCAGGAAGTCTTGCGGGCAAAGATGATATGTACGCCGTGTCTCCAAGTTGGTTATTTCCATGGCGTGCCAGTGTCATAAATCGCCCTGTTCAAGCAGAGACATATTGTTACATCAAAATACAGGTATTACCTCAACTATCGTTGTGCTCATTAACCGCCTCAGCATGTCATTCTATTATTTAAATCTATAGGAAATATGGACCTTGGGTTCATTCAAAGGTGAGCTTGAAATAAACCATGATTTGAGAAATCTGAGAGTAATTTAATCGAAATTCCATCATTTCTTTTGTATCCCAAGTCGAGGCTCGTGTAAGAGCTAATACACAGAAATATATAACAAGGCAGGAGACAAGAGGGGTGGGAGAGGGAAGCACAGAACAGTGGGGAACAAAGACAAGAGGATACCTGTGGAAGGGAGAGGGATGGGGTGGGGTACATGGGGTAAATAAGATGATACTACAGGGACTTTCAGGAAGGAAAGTAGGGCATTTGAAGAAGGTGGGTTTTGGGTGATTAACAGGGGTAGTAAAGATCATGGTTTTGGATGGGGGGAGATATGAAATGGGGGTGAACAGCTGTTTTGAAGACCTGGAGGGAGGAGTGGGATTGAAGAGAGTGTGGGAGTTTCTTCTAAAGGTGGGGAAAAAGAGGAATCAAAGGGTGAAGGTGAACAGTGATTCTTGATTTTGGTAGTTTAACCAGAAGGGTTTTTTTGACAGATCTTGAGTGCCCTGAGGAAATATAGAGGGGGGGGGACAGAGCACAGACAAAGCAGGGGGGGGGCAAGGATGGAGAGGAGATGGTAGAAGACAGAAAGATCACCGACCTGCCTGTGAGAGAGTGAGAGACCCAAAGACTCATTAGATTAGTCATTACTATTTTGTTACTCCACATGTTTGTATTAATCAAAAGGGACTGTATATATAAGGCTGAATTAGAACATCCTTCTATAATTAACTAAATAAAATTGAAAATGACATCAAAAATGAATTTGGCAATGAACTGGCTCAAAATAAAACAAACAGACAAAAAAAAAATAGTACCAATGAAAATTAAAACCCCCCACCGAGCGAATTCAGTGGGGGTGTCATCACAAATCCCAACGCTTCCCACCTAGAGCAAAATTAAAAGATGGCAAAAAGTTCCACCAGGAATGACCCACATAAAATATTGAGTTACATTGTTAACCTCCGCCATCTTCGAAGATGGATGGAGGTTACTGTTTTCACCCCTTTCTGTTTGTTTGTTTGTTTGTGTGTTTGTTTGTTTGTGAACAGTATTACGGAAAAACTCCTCGACGGATTTTGACGAAACTTGTGGGGGGGGGGGTGAGGTATGGTCCAAGGATCATGCCATTAAATTTTGGACTTGGGTCTTGGGATCATGCCCCCCCCCAAAAAAATTGTTAGAGAAGAAATTTTTTTTTTGCATTTCTACATGTTTTAAGTGATTTTCACCCCCCCTGCCAAAAAAAATTGTTAGAGTAAAAATAAATTTTTTGCAACTTTTTTTTCAACAAAATTTAGATTTCTTTTTTTTGCATTTCTACATGTTTTAAGTGATTTCCAACCCCCCCCCCCCCAAAAAAAAAATGTTAGAGAAAAGAACTATAACTCTGTCAGCACTGTTGACATCATATTTAATGAATAAGATATAAGGTTCACTTGAGTGACCGAGCAGTATTGGCGGCGGAGGTTTTGCACTCTCCTGAGTGCTCCCCCTCTAGTTTTTTTTTCTGTTTTAACCTTTGTAACCCTAATTCCCCACCCCACTGGGGCATTAACTGGGGATCAAATCAAAAAAAAATGGTAATATATTGTATGTGTTCTGCAATGCTGATTACATATTCAAAGTTTCATTAAAAATGTGCCTGGAATTGCATTTTTTTGTATTTGACATTTCAACGATGCACGACGCACCGCCTTCATGCCAAGTGGTGATCATGATCAAATTTGGTGAATTTCTGCACAACCATTTAAGAGGAGAGAGACGGATGGACGGACAGACGGAGACAATTACAATATCGCCCCGTTTTTTTCAAAAAGCGTGGCGATTATTAAAAAACCAATGGTCCTCCAGGAAATGCTCTCAAAATCTGTTGATCATACATACTCATGGTCTGAAGGATGAAAATGGAAATAGAGTGAAGTTAAAAACAATGATTTATGAACTATTTTAAAGCATTATACAATCCAAGTACGGCATTGATTTTGAGATCCACAAGTATTAAATTATTTCCAGAGGAGATTACAAGAACAATAGAGGAGCCTGGTGTTGGCGCAGTGGTGAGGGCAGCGGCTTGGGACCCAAAAGGTCCTGAGTTCAAGCCCCGTTGGGCCACTGAATTAATACACCAGGGGGTTGACTCAGCCTGTCATCCTTCCGAGGTCGGCGAAATGAGTACCAGTATACTGGGCCTGTGTATACCCCGGTTAAAATAGGTGTGCCATATCCCTGCGTCGTAAGAGGCGCCCAGGGTTGCGTCAGGAAGGGCATCCGGCGTAAAACATGTGCCAAATCACTATGCGGATCATAAGGATGATCCGCTGTGGCGACCCCTTACGGGAGCAGCCGAAAAGAAGAAGAAGAAGAAGATTACAAGAACAATAGAGATTACAAGAACAATAGATGAGATTACAAGAATAAGCAGAAATGAGGAAAAAATGTTAATAAATGAATTTAAAAGTAGAAAAACAGTGCAAGTACTTATAACATACACCTGGAAACATCAAAGGATGAGAGTCCAACATGATGATCTTGATGATCTTTTAATGAGATATATATATATATATATATATATATATATATATATATATATATATATATATATATATATATATATATATATATATCATAAATTAGATGTGCTGGAAGATAAGTAAAAAACCATTATAGTACCAGTATACAAGAACAAAAGAAATACAGAAGAATGAAAAGATTATTGTGTCATAAGTTTACTATTTGTTCCAAGCAAAGCATTCTTGAGACTTGCTCAACAAAATTAAACCAACAATATGTCTTGCAATAGTTATATAAACCTTAATTCGGAGCTTGAGAGAACAGCAGACTTGCTTTAGAAAAGGAAGATCGACCATTGACCTGATTTATGCTCTTAGACAGGGTTTTAGAAAAATATGGAATATGCAAAAGCCCTTGTTCATTGTCTTTTTGATCTTGAAAAAGCTTATGACAGTTTGGAGAGAATTTCTGTGGAGAATCTTTGAACACGATGAAATTCCATTATGAATAGTAAGTGTCCTGGAGAAGTTATACGTTGAGGTATGTCATAGAATTATGTATGAGAGGAAGATTGGGGAGTGCTTTGAAACAAAGACGGGGGAGTAATACAAGGATGTTTTGTCTCAACAGAATTGAATATATATATATATACATATATATATATACATACACATACACAGTGTATGGATCACATTATGTTGAAGGTAATAACAGATGTACATGAAGGTCCAACAGTAAGTTAGTGAAATAACTGTGCAAGATCTAGATTAAACTGTAGATAGAACACTGTTGGCAGACACAAAAGAAATTCTTGATGCATTTGTATTGAAGATGGAAAAAATAAGTCAATAGTTTGGTTTCAAAATTGGCAAAGAAAAAAGTGGAATAAGTCAGTAAACAGACAATAAGAACAAATGCCGCACATTATAAACGAGAGTGAAGTCGACGATGTGCCATCACAAATCCCCACGCTTCTCACCTAAAGCAAAGTTGAAAGATGGCAAAAAGTTTCACCAGGAATGACACAATCGGGAATATTGAGTTAAAAAATTTTTTCCCCCGTTTTGAACCCTGTTATCCGAAGGCCCCATACCCTGGGGCATGAATCAGGGGTCAAATCCCCCCCAAAAAATCACGTTACATGTGTCCCCCAATGTTGATTGCCTATACTGCACAAAGTTTAAATATCTCCACCATCAAAGGTGGACAGAGGTGATGTTTTCACCCCTGTCTCTGTCTGTTTGTTACTTGCGAAATCAAAGATTCTCAAGTATATTGGTTGGTCTGGTCTGTGGATTTTGTCTCTGTCTGAATGTCGATCGCTGACAGGTCACAATTTTAAACCAATCTTTACAAAACTTCACCAATTGGGAAAGTCAGTCATAAGCAAGAAGCCTATGGATTTTGAGGTTAGAATGTCAACATCAACCAAAGGTCAATTACTTTGGAAAATCACTAAAAACATCAATTTTCTTCCGATTGACTTGAAATTTGAATAGAATTTGCATATCAGGTCACTGAATTCAACCACCAATTATTTTTGAGGTCAACATAGGCCAAAAGGACAACAGAGATCGCATTTCTAAAATTGTTAATTTTTATCCGATTTACTTGAAATTTGAAGGGGAGTTGCAAATTTGGTCATTGAATTCAACCACCAATTATTTTTGAGGTCTAATGGGCAAAATGTCAACATAGGCCAAATTTCTAAAATCGTCAATTTTCATCTGATTTACTTGAAAGTTGAAGAAGGTTTGCAAATCATGTCAATTAATTCAACCACCCATTTTTTTTGAGGTCAACATTAGTCAAAAGGACAATATAGGCCAAAGGTCAACAACTGAGGTGAAATTTGAAGAGGATTTACATATCAGGTCACCAAATTCAACCACCATTTATTTTTTTCTACACTTCCATGACCTAATCTGTTGAACTCTCTAATTCTGTCTGTCAGTAATTCTGTCTGTTTGTTTGGATGTTTGTTTGGATGTTTGTTCGTTTGTCATCAGCATAATTGGAAGTAAACGTGGACCTATTTTGAGCAAACTCGGGTGGTACATCTTATGACCTAGTGCTTTTGAAATTGTGATGGTTGCTAGGGATGCTTTGGTTCCTTAGCAACAACCGAAAAACCTTCAAAATCGGTACCGTTCACGCAAAATCAATTCCGAAAGCCATTATCCCATGTAGGGTTATGAAATTTGGCACGAATGATCTACAGGTGATGCTCTATCAAATATATTCTGCTTTTTGTGATATATGGAATACTTTACCAGCAGCGACCCCTACAATTAGGGTATGCGCGGAAATTGAAGGCTCCCTAGCGACCAGGTGAGTGCATCGATACGAATGAAACTTTGCAGGTTCATGGTACTCAATGAGTACTACAACTTTGCCTCAGGACATATTGACCGATTTCGCTTCGGTCAGGGGTTAAAAGTCAATTAGTGCAAAAATCGATAATATGCGATAGCTGGAGGTGCCTTCGCGCCAAATGCTACTCCTCCTCGGGTTATGGTTGAATGGTCATGAAAATTCACACTAATCATCTGGAATACATTGTGCACAAACTATCGAGCCGGATTTTCGATTTAGATCTTTGTTCACCCACAACACCCCCTCAAACTTTGGGGATTTCCGATTTCAAACCGCATTTTCGGTGCTTTTCATTCAAATTGATACCGAGTAGTTATCAGTGGATGGAACTGGATGAGATTTGATATGCATAATCTTAAGGTGATTCCCCATCTGCTATATGACATCCATTTTGCTCTATATCTTATAGTTTCCATGCTCGGCGACCCATCGGCGCCTACCGGCTAGTTTGTTTGTTTGTCTGTCTGTGAACAGGATATCTCAAAAACTTATTGACGATTCGGACAAAACTTAATGGACAGGTTAGGTGAGTGATAAGGATGAATAGATTCGATTTTGGTGAACATCCAAATCTGGATATGAGAATTTCAAAATTAAAAAAAAAGTCATTCTTCACCATTGATATATGGCATGATATTTCAAAAAGTTGTGGACGAGTAATGACAAAATTAGATGGAAGAGTTGGTGAGGTGACAGAAACAAGCCGATTAGATTTTACTTCAAGCCTGGATCCAGATCAAGCCTATCAATGGGATAAAAAAAGTAAACCGTTCATCCTGGCAGAGGTATGTGCTCTACCGAGTGCTGTTCTGGTTTTAATATGTGCCCGTAATTGAATTTTTTTGTATCTGACCTTTTGACCTCGCCTCAGGGGGCGGGGTGAAAAATGACACTGCTCTTGCACCTTTGTGCCATGTGGTGATCATAACTATCAAGTTTGGTGAATTTCTGCCCAATTGCTTTTGGTGGAGAAAACATAACGGACAGATAAACAGAGAGAATGCAATATCCCAACGTTTTCTTTCTTCAAAATGTGTGGTGATAATATAAGAAGGCATAATTTAAAACAAGTAAATGGGTTAAAATATTTATGGTACGTTGTAACATCTGTTGGAAAGACCACAAAAACCATAAGAAGAAGCTGGAGCTACAAGCATACAGCATAACACTTTAAAGTTGGTTTTGTGGAAAAACAGGGACAAATCAGAAAAGGTATCGATTTTTGATACACAGATCTTCCAATTGGACCTTTACAAAAATAGTCGAGAAAAAAAACGAGATTCTTTTGAAATTATCTTGTTGAGAAATGTACTCAACATAAAATGGGATGTTTAAAAAAAAAAATTAATATATAAGAGAAACACTTGACCAACTTCCAGTGAGTGCAAGAATATGTAACTGGCCCAAGCAAAAAATAACATTCCTTTCCTGTAGTAATTCTCTGCAAACTCCTGTAGTATATGAGAGTACAACTCTCATATACTATAGTTCTACCTGTAGCATTTTTGCCTGGGGGAGACTGAAATGGTTTGTACGTTTGAAAGAATGGCGGAGGAAAGGCAAATTAAAAGAATATACCAAAGCAGGATGAACAGTAGAACGCCCGGGATGACAGGATGGCTTTGAGGTATGAACACTTGCATCAAAGCTTTCTAGCCTGGGTTCGATTCCTGACCCAGCTCAACTGTCATCCCCTGGTTTCACAGGCAGGGTGATTCATCAATGTGTGCCGTCCCTCAGATTGACTTTAAGCGGGTATCCTATCTGCCGGCATTTGTGGGTGGACGTAAAGATCCCATGGTGTCCTTCGTGAAGAGTAGGTGAGCTATTTCTGGCACCATGGCCAAATTCCAAATTCCTGCTCTAACTGGCAGAGGGCATTACATCAGCAGAACAGCCATGCTCTCAGCCAATGATGCTAACCTGCAGCTCTGTGCTGCATATGAACAAAAAAGAAGTAGAAAGTCAATGGGTTGACCCATAACTTGATGAAAGCAAACAGTGGAGAAGGATTTAATGGAAGGTGCAATTACTATGGAAGAAGCACAGCATCCACTCCAAGATAGTAAAGGGTGGAGAGTTGTGGTTCTTGCCTTATTGTGCATATCAGCGAAAGCCAAAGAGCTAATGGTAGAGGTGAAGGAAATACATGTAAATCGAGTCAATGTATCATTCAAGAAAATAAATTAAATTGTGTCCATATGATTATTATACAAAAGGTTATGCCTCTTTTTAAAAAAGCAAATGAGTGGCATAAAATCGACATATAATCTTCATGCATGTGTATGCGTAAGTTGTTTTTTCAAAACCATGAAAAATCCTCAGGATATTAAACAGGACGTACAAATTTAACTATGTTCTAGCCTTTATGTATACATTAGATCTTCAGTATAACAATTAACAGGAAGGGGGACAAAAGGCACAATTTAACGTTTCACTGAATGGGGCATCCGAGCCTATATTCTCAGAGATTTTTTTTTTTTTGTATACCTTGTCGAGGCTCGTATGAGAGCTAACACACAACTCACAGCAAGGGAGCATGAGACAAGAGGGGCGGGAGTGGAAGGGACAAAATAGTGGGGAACAGACACATTAGGTGAACTGTGGAAGGGATGGGGATGGGACAGGGAACATGGCGAAGAGAAGATGGACATTACAGGGACTTTCAGGAAGGAAAGCAGGGGGATTGAAGGAAGTGGGCTTGGGTGGATTATCGGGGGTAGAAAAGATCGAGGATTTGGATGGGGGAAGATAAGAGGTGGTGGTGAACAGCTGTTTTGAAAGCCTGGAGGGAAGAATGGGAAAGAATAGAGTGAGGAAGTTTATTCCAAAGGCGGGAAAAAAGAGGAATGAAAGAGTGAAGATGAGCAGTGATTCGTGATTTTGGTAGTTTTACCAGAAGGGGGTTGTTGGCGGACCTTGAGCGCCCTGTGGAAATGTGGTGGGGACAAATCGCAGAGAGAGCAGGGGGAGCAAGGCTGGAGAGGAGTCGGTAGAAGACAGAAAGACCACCGACCAACCTGCGGTGACCGAGTGAGAGGCCCAAAGACTCAGCTTCATTGCGGGAGATGCCAATGATCTTAAATGCCCTGGTTTCGACAGCGTGAAGCCGAGAAAGGTGGGAGGCAGGAGCACCAGCCCAGAGGGGAGAGCAGTACTCCATCAGGCTACGGACAAAAGCTTTGTAAGTGGTCAGGAGCTTAAGAGGGCTGAGGAAGGACTTTGCACGACGGAGGATTCCCAGTCGGCGACTGGCTTTTGAGGCGAGGTTGGAAATGTGACTTTCCCAGGAAAGGTCATGGCAGATAGTGAGACCCAGAAGCTTGAAAGAAAGGACTTCTTCCAGAGGATTGTTGAGAAAGTGGATGGGGGGGGGGTTTCTAAACGGTCCTTTCGAAGAGACATAGTGAGAGTGTGAGATTTGTGTGGATTGAAAGACATGTTCCACGTGTTGGACCAGTTTGTGATTTTATCCAGATCTGCAGTGAGCGAAGAAGCTGCTGCTTGCCGGTCTGAGGGATGACAGATGGCACGGCAGAGGGTGGAGTCGTCGGCAAAGAGAAATAGAGGATTTTCCAGAGAGTCGGAGAGATCATTGATGAAAACCAGAAAAAGAACAGGGCCCAGAACGCTACCTTGAGGAACTCCAGCCTGCACAGGAAGAGGGGATGAAAGAA
This sequence comes from Eptatretus burgeri, assembly GCF_056783735.1. Classification (NCBI taxonomy): domain Eukaryota; kingdom Metazoa; phylum Chordata; class Myxini; order Myxiniformes; family Myxinidae; genus Eptatretus; species Eptatretus burgeri. The sequence continues at coordinate 28,554,786 of NC_140971.1, forward strand.
CTCCATTTAGGGCCACACGTTGACTGCGACAGGAGAGGAAGTCTGCGAGCCATGAGTGGAGATGGCCTTGAATACCATGGGAAGAGAGTTTGGTGAGTAGGGCAGGGTGCCAGACTGTGTCAAAAGCACGTGATATGTCCAGGGATACGGCTCGGATTTCCTGTCTGGCATCGAGTACCTCCATCCATTGTTGGGAGAGCAGAAGCAGCATATCCAGGGTAGAGTGACCTGGTCTGAAACCAAATTGATGATTGGAAATCAAGCCATTGGAGAAGAGGAAGGATTTAATGTCTGAAGCGATGATGGATTCCATAACCTTGCTGATGATTGGGAGAAGGCTGATTGGTCTGTAGTTACAGGGATCTGTTTTTGCACCTTTTTATGCAGGGCAGTGATGTTTGCTGATTTCCAAGCAGATGGCAGATGACCTTGGGCAAATGAGAGGGTGAATAGAACAGAGAGAGGGTGAGCAAGAGCAGAAGAGCAGGCTTTGAGCACACGTGGGCTGATGCCGTCTGGACCTATTGCAGAATCTGACTCGAGGTTTGAAAGCAAGCTCTCCACCTTGTCAGGAGAAAAGGATACAGAGTCCAGGGACAGTTGGGTGTGACTGGGTAAAGTGGGTAGAGGAAGTGATGGGTTTAGGACACAAGATTTAGCTGCAAACACCGAGTTTAGACATTCAGCTTTATCATGTGTGGTATCAGCAGTGCGGCCATTTGAGGTAAGGGAGGGATGGAGGGGGAACATACACCAGAAACAGATTTGATTAGACGCCACCAGGATATTGAAGAGGGTGTTTGTGGATTTAGAGAAAGCTTATGATAGGGTGCCAAGAGAGGAGTTGTGGCATTGTATGAGGAAGTCGGGAGTGGTGAAGTATGTGAGGATCGTGCAGGATATGTATGAGGACATGTGACAGCGGTGAGGTGTGCGGTAGGAATGACGGACTGATTTAAGGTAAAAGTGGGATTGCACCAAGGATCAACTCTGAGCCCTTTCCTGTTTGCAATGGTGATGGACAGGTTGACGGACGCGATCAGACTGGAGTCCCCATGGACTATGATGTTCGTGGATGACATCATGATCTGTAGGGAGAGTAGGGAGCAGGCTGAATCGAGCCTTGAGAGGTGGATGTACGCACTGGAGAGAAGGGGAATGATAGTCAGTCGGAGTAAGACGGAGTACATGTGCGTAAATGAGAGGGAGGGTGGTGGTATGGTGCGGTTGCAAGGAGTTGAGGTGGGGAAGGTGGATGGGTTTAAATACTTGGGATCAACTGTCTAACGTAACGGAGAGTGTGGGAGAGAAGTGAAAAAGAGAGTGCAGGCAGGATGGAGTGGGTGGAGAAGAGTTGCAGGAGTGATTTGTGACAGAAGAGTAGCTGCAAGAGTGAAGGGGAAAGTATACAAGACAGTAGTGAGACCAGCTATGTTGTATGGTTTGGAGGCGGTGGCACTAACAAAAAGACAGGAAGCGGAGCTGGAGGTGGCAGAGTGAAAGATGCTGCGATTCTCGTTGGGAGTGACGAGGATGGACAGGATAAGGAATGAGTACATTAGAGGGACAGCGCAGGTAGGACGGTTTGGAGACAAAGTGAGAGAGGCAAGATTGAGATGGTTTGGACATGTGCTCAGGAGGGAAGCGGAGTATATTGGGAGAAGGATGTTGAAGATGGAGCCGCCAGGCAGGAGGAGAAGAGGAAGGCCAAAGAAGAGGTTCATGGATACGGTGAGGGCGGACATGTGGGTGGTTGGAGTGTCAATGGAAGATGTGGAGGATAGAGCGAAATGGAGACGGTTGATCCGCTGTGGTGACCCCTAATGGGAGCTCGCCGAAAGAAGAAGAAGAAGAGAGGTTTGAGAGTTCAGACTTGAGATGAGAAAGATGTTGTTTTCTGGCTCTCCTGAGGGTAGATACACACTTGTTCCGAGCTTTGTGGAAGGAACTGAGATTTCCCTCAGTTGGGTTTGCTTTCCATGAGGCAAAGGCAAGCTGTTTCAGGACAACTGCCTCGCCACAAGCTTCAGTAAACCAAGGGCGGGAGGAAGGGTAGGACAACTGAACACGAGAGGGGATAAATCTGTGCATGAGGGAGAGCAAGTTTCTTTGAAAGAATTCCCAGGATGAGTTGATGTTTGAGAAAGTAGTGATGGGAGACCAGTCTGTAAGTTTGATGGCTGCTCGGAGACCCTGCCAGTCGGCTTGAGTGAAATGCCAGACTCGACGGTGGTGAGGTGTTTCTCTGATAACAGCCAGAGAGATGTCCACTTTGACAAGGACGTGGTCAGAAGAACCGATTGGAGCGAAGGGAGAGCAGCAGATATTGTCAGGGAAATTTGTCAAAATCAGATCCAGAAGAGATGGAGTACCATTGGTTGAGATCCGGGTCGGGAAGTTGACTGATTGAGTCAGTCCTAATGAGTCGCAGAAAGCTTTTGCTGAGGTGCCATGACAGGTGAGAGAGGTACCCACACCTCGCCAACTGGCATGATGACAATTGAAGTCACCACATAAGAGGAAGGGAGAGTTTGGATGAGAAGATAGAAGATGGTCCATGTTTTCGGATGGTGAGGTGTAGATGGAGTCATCACTGTTTGGTGGACGGTACAGTACACATATAAACATGAGGTGGGAGTGGAGGGGAAGCCGAAGCCAGAGGTATTCCTGTGGGTGTAGGGGAGTGAGAGCAGTGCATGGAGAGTGAGGAATAGAGTCTTTGATGAAGAGAGCAACACCTCCATCAGGAAGAGGCTCAGGTCTGTCATACCGTAAGAGGAGTAACCAGGGAGAGATACTTGGGAGTCAGACACGTCTTGGGAGAGGAAAGTTTCTGTTAGGCAGATAATGTCTGGTTTGTCAGTGGCAACTTGTATGGAAAGATCTGAAAGGTTTGAGCGAAGGCCCCGGATATTTGAGGTCCACACTTTTAATGAAGAGGTAGGGGAGGAGGCTTTGGGTGCAGGAGGTGGAGGGGAAGGGGGAGGGGAGGACAAGGGACGAGGGGTGAAGGTAAGGCGGGTTGTTGAAAGAGTGTGGGGTATTGCAGAATAGCGAGGGGAGGGGGCCGAATGAGGAGGAGAAAAGGCTCTGTGGTGCTGGGGGAGAGGGGGAACAAGAGACAAGGAAGAAGGCAGTTGAGGATTTGAGGAGGTGGAGTGAAGAGATGGAGGTGAGAGGGCAGTGGAGGGAGGCAGCTTGGTGGATGAGAGGGGGGGGGCAACTTTGAGAAGGATGAGTGAGGGGGATGAAAGGTGGGAGTAAGGTGAGGGGGGAATTTTTGAGAGAGGTGAGAGGGAGGCTTGGAGGGAGAAGAGTGGGATGGTTGCTTTGAGAGTGAGAGTGAGGGGTGAGGGGGGTGAGTTGGCACTGAAGTTGGAAAAAAGGAATGGTTGATGGAAAGCGAACATCCATGGCAAATCAAGGCCATCTCCACTCATGGCTCGCAGACTTCCTCTCCTGTCGCAGTCAACGTGTGGACTTAAATGGAGTTCTTTCATCCCCTCTTCCTGTGCAGGCTGGAGTTCCTCAAGGTAGCGTTCTGGGCCCTGTTCTTTTTCTGGTTTTCATCAATGATCTCTCGGACTCTCTGGAAAATCCTCTATTTCTCTTTGCCAATGACTCAACCCTCTGCCGTACCATCTGTCATCCCTCAGACCGGCAAGCAGCAGCTTCTTCGCTCACTGCAGATCTGGATAAAATCACAAACTGGTCCAACACGTGGAACATGTCTTTCAATCCAGACAAATCTCACACTCTCACTATGTCTCTTCGAAAGGACCGTTTACAAAACCCCCCCATCCACTTTCTCAACAATCCTCTGGAAGAAGTCTTTTCTTTCAAGCTTCTGGGTCTCACTATCTGCCATGACCTTTCCTGGGAAAGCCACATTTCCAACCTTGCCTCAAAAGCCAGTCGCCGACTGGGAATCCTCCGTCGTGCAAAGTCCTTCCTCGGCCCTCTTGAGCTCCTGACCACTTACAAAGCTTTTGTCCGTAGCCTGATGGAGTACTGCTCTCCCCTCTGGGCTGGTGCTCCTGCCTCCCACCTTTCTCGACTTCACGCTGTCGAAACCAGGGCTTTTAAGATCATTGGCATCTCCCGCAATGAAGCTGAGTCTTTGGGCCTCTCACTCAATCACCGCAGGTTGGTCGGTGGTCTTTCTGTCTTCTACCGACTCCTCTCCAGCCTTGGCCCCCCTGCTCTCTCTGCGATTTGTCCCAACCACATTTCCACAGGGCGCTCAAGGTCCGCCAACAACCCTCTTCTGGTAAAACTACCAAAATCACGAATCGCTGCTCATCTTCACTCTTTCATTCCTCTTTTTTCCCGCCTTTGGAATAAACTTCCTCACTCTATTCTTTCCCATTCTTCCCTTCAGGCTTTCAAAACAGCTGTTCACCACCACCTCTTATCTTCCCCCATCCAAATCCTCGATCTTTTCTACCCCCGATAATCCACCCAAGCCCACTTCCTTCAATTCTCCTGCTTTCCTTCCTGAAAGTCCCTTTAATGTCCATCTTCCCCTCGCCATGTTCCCCGTCCCATCCCCATCCCTCTCCCTTCCACAGTTCACCTGTGTCTGTTCCCCAATGTTTTGTCCCTTCCACTCCCGCCCCTCTTGTCTCATGCCTCCTTGCTGTGAGTTGTGTGTTAGCTCTCATACGAGCCTCGACCAAGGTATACAAAAAAAAAAAAAAAAAAAAAAAAAAAAAAACTGGTTTTTAAAAGTTTTAGGTCAGAGATGCGATTTAACACAATTCTTGATAGATGCAATGAAGGCGAATTCAGAGAATGGAGAGAAGCGCTGTAATAGTTGGATTTTTTAGGCAAGGAATGAAGGAGAGCTCGAAATGAGAGCAGTCTGTTACAATAGCAGAAGAGTAGCGCATTATGAAACAGTAAAGAGTAACACATGTGTGAGAGAGGAAGATGAAGCATTATAAGATCGTTTTTGTTGTTAATATTAATGTTTGAGAGAGTTCAACAGATTAGGTCATGGAAGTGTAGAAAAAAAATCGAGGAAGAAGACGAGGAGGAAGTTAAAAGGAAGAAGAAGAAGAAGCAGAATCGGGAGAAGGTGAGCGTGTTGTTGTTGTTGGGTATTTTTTTTTTTTTTTTTTTGAGATAAGAAAGAGATTAGTTGGGAGAATGGGGGATGTTTGGAAAGTGGGGAGGATGAAAATTGAAGGTAATGGGGAGGATAGAAATTGAAGGTAATGGGGAGAAAAAACAAAAAACAAAAAAAAAATGATCGAACACCGAGTGGAACCGGTAGGCCTCAGGCCTAGACCAAGGCCTAGGCCTCAAACACCAGGTAAGAACGTTGACAAAAATACTCACAAAATAGCACGATTTTTGAAACAAAACCGAACTAGGAACAAACAGTAACATGTAGGTGAGAAAAATAAACAGTTAAAACGGGACAAATAACGACCGGAAACTTAACTTTGAGAACGTCAACAGGGAGCCCCGAAGGAGACCTCTCGTCGCTTCAAACCAATGTAATGCAGAGAGATGCAGTGTACACATCGCAGCAGAGTCCTACTCACAGCACTACATATACACACTGGACATTAAAACAACACCATCATGTCTCCTGTAAATTTAGATAAAAATGGCACAGTTGTTTTTTTCATATGCAGCCTATGGTGGTGGGTTGCATCATTTTCTGGAAACACAGCTGCTACTGTTACCAGTAAGCTGGTACTCATTTTGCCAACCTCAGACAGATGCCAGGCTGAATCAACCCACCTGGCATTATTTTAACAGCACAGCAGGGGTTTGAACTCAAGAATCCTAAAATCTTAAGCCAGCCACCTTAACCATTAAGCCAATACCAGGCTTGACCAAGCACAGCAAAATGTTCTATTACTAAAAGGAGAATTGTGTGTGTGTGTGTGTGTGTGGCTTTATTTTTAAAGGGTTCCTGTCCTCGTAGATTCATAAAAGTGGTACCGTTGAAAAGCTAATCATCGATTTGCTTGGTTAGAAAGCTAATAATGAATTTACTTGTTGGAAAGCTAATAATTGATGTATTTGGAACAAAAATTTGTGTGCATTTAATCATAAAAATGCTTGTTTTAAAAGTCCTCCTTTCCAGAAATGGAAGAAAAAGAAGCAGAACATGGAGTTTTAATATAGCAGTTCCAACATTCCCATTTTTATTATTCTTTGACAGCATGAACCCTTTCGAATAAAGCATGACAGATGCGGAAGAAGCACACAAAATTATATTTAGTGAAACTTCTTACAGCAATGGGAAAATATATGAAAGTGCATACATGGAAGGAGCACACAAACACCAACCATAGCCATGACAGCAGCAGTAACAAGTAAGTGTTATAAAACATCCTTTTTTCATGTTTCACTTAATTTTACATCCTCATTGAGACCCACAGATGGACATGAAATATGATTGTGAAGTACAACATGCTGTCTTTTGATTAAAGCCCTTCAGCGAAGCATGCATAAGCACAGCGAGTATAATACGTATACTATTTATGAATTTAGAGCACAATTAATAAAAAACGTTTTTGAAGTTACAGTGATTATGAAAAGTATGATCAATTGTGAAACGTGTTGTTGTTCATCATATTTAATTTACTGTAGCCAACTGCATGCTCATTATACTAGGACTCTCATAGTCTACTGTATATGCTAGCCTGTCTTTCTGGCCCCTCGTCACTGATATTACTTATTTCTCATTTAAATTAATCAAATGGGTTAATCAAATCATGATACAAATGATACAGTATGCTAAAGCTAAAAATGCATTTGTCTTTGCTGGTTTTTCCACTTTCTACTTTTTTGATTTCATCTTCCTTTTTCATTTGTCTTCTAATGTTATACAAGTTCCTGTTCCAATTCCTAATTTTATTGTTTTGTTTGCTTATTTATGTTTTGTCAGAAAACTTTTATTTTAATCTTGCAGCTTGAGATGGTGTCCTCCAGCTTTGAAGGGATATCTAATATTAGAGTCGATGAATATAACCTGAGTTATGCTTTACCCAAGGATACTCGAGTCTTAACAATACTGGATAGCCTAAAATTTAGTTTACAGAAATAGTGTAACTGATCATTTCAAAAAAGTATTTACACAAGTCTAAATCTTGTGCATGTACACAAGTCTGGATTGTCTCCTTTTTCATATAATCATCGACTATCTAGCCATATGTGCAGTTCCATCCTCATAAAGAAGAGGGAACAATAATGTGCATATACATTATGTACACCTATATTTGTAGTGCCCCACATTACATTATTTGTCGTTGCAGTTTGCACTTAACTTTCAATAATGTGGCAATGAAGTCAATTTGATTAATCTCTAATTTTTTTCTGGTTACTGTTTAGCATGCATGCAAAATTGTTATAAACAAAAACAAAAATTTAACTTTTAAAAGTTTGTAAACTGATATTGTATGCTGCAATGGAATCCTGCCATGCTTCTTCATGTTATGATCTGACATACAACCTTACATAATATACATATGATTGATTACTGCTGTCTTACTGTCATAGATTGGTATTTCTTAGTCTTCCACTGATCTCAGACTACTAATATCCTACTTGTACATATCATTCCAAAAGCCATAAATTCATCCACCAACCACATTTTGTTTGCATTCTAAAGATCTCCATAACTCTTGTTTACTCCATTCTTTTCACTTGTTCACTTGTTTACTCCATTCTTTTCCATCTATAGCATGTCTACTGCCATTGTTTTGTTCTGCTCTTCCAGTTGTTCAAATGCCATGAATGCACAATAATAATAACTAGCCGAAACCCCATCACAGAAGGATTCCGTTCCATGAGCCCAATATGACAAGCAGTGGCGGCTATTGTAAGAGCCGGATCCCAGTCGATGTACTCCATGGCCTTACCTAATGAGGCCTACAAAACGTCCTTGAACATGTCATTTTTGGTGTACACTACTCCTTGTGAAGAAGTCCCCTGATTTGTGCACGTGTCGACTTTGACGTACAAACACCGTGTCAAAACTTCTCAGGTCACAATACCGAGAAAAACGTGATGCGAGCGCTAGGAGGAGCACAAAATTGGTCCTTCAGTATTAATATACAGATACAATGTTTCTTGTTACATTTTTTGTGTCAAATTCACATTCTGAGGGAGTCAGCATGTGCAGAAGAGGGTTTTATATTGCAGAAGCTATTTTCGAGGAGTGGAATTACACCTCTCAGCGGTGACGGTCTGTCGACGACAGACGTAATGACGTCAGCGAATGACCGATGATGTCATGACGTCCTTACGCCTCTCAGCGGTGATGTCACATGTCGCCATGTAAACGAATGTGAAACGAAAAGTGTTTATTCTGCTTCAGAGTTGAAGGTTGACTATTGCCTCTATGTGCGATGCACTCTTACAGGTACGAAGTTTCTTTCAGTCCAGGTCACAGTACCGAGAAAAACGTGATGCGACCGCTAGGAGGAGCACAAAATTGGTCCTTCAGTATTAATATATTGATTATAATAATAACAAGTGGTGCCAGGCACAACAAATCCCACCCATTTAAGGCATAAAGTTATTTTGGGGATCAAATTTAAATTTGATACATCCTTAACCTGAATGTTGATTGCAAGGAATAGAATAAGGAATAATTTAGTCTTAGTTTGAAGTCAATTAAACCATTTTTGATGAAGTTATGACCATAAAATGATTTTAACCTTTCAAGGCCATGTAAGGTCAAAGGTCATGGTGTCAAATGAAAGCCAATAAAGGACTTCATATATGTTTTCCATAGTAAACATGCATATTCCTAACCTTCTTTGATTTATAATGGAAAATTTGTAATTTTGACCGATGACCATGACCCCCAAAACTTCAGACCCTACCGATCTTCACAAATATGCATTTTCACTATAAGAATGGGTAGGATTATAAGTGACAAATAGAATAAGGTTCACTATAAGCTTAGTTTGAAGTAAATCAGATCATTTTTGACGAAGTTATGAGCGAAAAACGATTTTGATCTTTTCGTGACCTTGACCTTTGATCCAATTGGACCCAAAAGTTAATGGGGTCGTCCAAGGTTCATTGCCCACCTGTGGATTAAATTTGATAGTGTTTGCTAAAGCCGTTTTGCCGTAAAGTTGCTAACAGACAGACAGACAAACAAACAAACAAGCTGGTAAGCGACGAGGGATTCGCTAGGATCGAAGTGCTGGATACGATGCTTTTCATTCTGACCGATCCACCGCCGAAGATTCATTGCCAAGACGTATTGGTTCACATACAATTGTTCCTCTGCCTGGCAAGATTTTTCCTTTTGCATATTTTGCCAACTGGCACTCCTCATAAAAAATGACGGTAAATAGACACCCTATTTTTGAAGGACTACCATTTGAAAAATAATCGGTTTGCTCGTTTGTGCTGTGGAGCCTTGCATTGCAGACACACACATGCGCGCGCGCGTGCGCACACACACATGCGCGCGCGCGCGCGCGCACACACACACACACACACACACACACACACACACACACACACACACACACGGAAAACCCGATAAACTTCTCTCAATGCTCTTGTTTGACCACATCTCCTGAGCCACACAATATTTTTCATAAGCCATGCCCACTTTCCATAAGCCACGCCCACTTTCCTACGTCGCTCCCACTTTCCTACACCACTCCCACTTTTCATCAACTACGTCCACTTTCCCTAAGCTCCGCCGACTTTCATCAGCCCCTCATAAAAAATGAAGGTGAATAGACAGCCGACTTTTGAAGGACTGCCATTTGAAAAATAAAACCTCAATCAAAAATCGGCTCAAGTAAAATTTTCTAAATATCTCGAAGTGTTTAATTCCGAAGTCTCGTTTCTCTACATTCAAAACTGAAGGACAAGTATTGAAAATACTGTACGTGTTTTTTCGGCCGCTGCACAGCAACGGGTGGTTGCTAGGCAACGAAATTCAAATGCGCACATTCCCAGATCATATGGCACCTGTTGGCAAAGTTTCATCGAAATCGGTTCACTGCTTCGTGCTGTGGAGCCTCGCGTTGCAGACACACATACACACAGATAGACAGATGGAAAACCCGACAATAAGGGATATCTAGCATATATAGCGAATCCAACAAGCAGTCATAGACTGGTACTTACGAAATCGTCAACTTGACCTCTGACCTTGTCTAATAAAAGCTGTCTCGAGAGAAGGTAGTGACGCAAACCAGAAGTTTCTACGATGATTCTTTACCAAACCATCAAAAATCGAATGTTTGACCTCACTGTGACTTTAATCTTTGACCGATTTTGACCAAAATCTAATCAGCGCTAGCCATCACCCTCCTGAAGCACGTGGTGTAATTTGACATTGGTAGCTTCTTCCGTTCTCGAGTTATCGTACCTACAAACACACACAGACACAAACACAAACACACAAACACACAGAGGACGGAAGTCATAAATACACTTACGAAATCTTTAGATTTCGTAAGTAACAAACTGGACGATTACAATATCCCGCTCCCTCCCTCTGGGTGGGGGGGGGGGGATAATAATAATAAAAAAATAAAAAATAATAAAATAGAATAAAAAAAAAACCAATGTCACCCTCAGGGTGACTCGTATCTTGCCAAAAGGTGACCACGTGTGACTTCTTTAAGGTCATACTGAGGTGAACAGAGCTGCTATCCACCAAGAGCGACTCCTTGAGGAATATCTGCCTACGAGAGATTCCGATGAGAATGGTTCTTCATAGTAACCATGAAAAATATGCGTTTGCCTCATAACGTCACCAAATGACGTCATAATGTCTCAAGCTTGACATATCTAGAAAGCACTCATCGAGGTGTTCAATTTGAGGTATTACACGATATGGTTCCTAAAACTTGAAAATTTAACCTTGGGGTCAAATATGTTTGACCTCAGGTGCTAACCATGAAGGTCAAGGCCAATCGCCACCAAAAACTAATCAGCTGAGCGCCAGACCATATACTACATTCCCATAAAGTTTGGAGACGATTCGATTAAAATTACTCAAAAAATAAGGGTTTCGTCGACTCCCCTGATTTGCGACAGTGACCTTGACCTTTGAGCTTGACCTTCAAAATTTTATGCGCTGAAAGGGACCTCTATAGGCCTCTGATATGCGAAGTTACAAAAATTTCCAATGATAACTGCTCTGCAGAGTGATTTATACATGATTACAAAAAAAAACAAACAAAAAAAAAACATGAAGGTCAAGGCCAATCGCCACCAAAAATTAATCAGCTGAGCGCCAGACCATGAACTATATTCCCATGAAGTTTGAAGACGATCCGATCAAAAATACTCAAAAAATAAGGGTTTCGTCGACTCCCCTGATTTGCGACAAAGTGACCTTGACCTTTGACCTTGACCTTCAAAATTTTGTGCGCTGAAAGGGACCTCTATAGGCCTCTGATATGCGAAGTTACAAAAATTTCCAATGATAACTGTGCTCTGCAGAATTTTTTATACGTGATTACAGACAAACAAACAAACAAAAAAAACAAACAAACAAAACAAAAAACATACAAACTGACTAACAGAAGCCTGGTGTTGGCGCAGTGGTTAGGGCAGCGGCTTGGGATCCAAAAGGTCCTGAGTTCAAGCCCCGTTGGGCCACTGAATTAATACACCAGGGGGACGCAGCCTGTCATCCTTCCGAGGTCGGCGAAGTGAGTACCAGTGTACTGGGCTGGTGTATACCCCGATTAAAATAGGTGTATCATATCCCTGTGTCGTAAGAGGCGACCAGGGTTGCGTCAGGAAGGGCATCCGGCGTAAAACATGTGCCAAATCACTATGCGGATCATACGAATGATCCGCTATGGCGACCCCTAACGGGAGCAGCCGAAAGAAGAAGAAGACAAGCTGACTAACATATCTTGCAAAAACTTCGTTTTGGCAAGATAAAAACCATTCCTTTCACACCATAAAGGCACACAGGGCTGTTGAGGCAGTTTCATTGGCAAGGAGTACAGTCCTGGACAGGTCACTCACTCCAACACAGGTTACCCCAAACAGTTATTACCCCAGTACACTGGTACTCTTTCGCTGACCTCAAAAGGGTGACAGGCTGAGTCAACCCCACCTGGTGTTAATTCAAATGCTGATAGAGGCTTGAACTTAGGACCCTTACATCCCATGCCAGCCACCTTAACCACGAACCAAACACCAGGCTTTCATGAAGGCATACTGTCACCTAATGTCAAAAACCATCAAGATACTTTCTACTTTAAGAAGCCATCTTTACTTATTTACTAAATTGCAAAATAATTGCTAAATATTGTTGAGATTTGTAGTTGATAAATTTATAGATATTCTGTCACTTTTTATCCCCCGCCGCGTGGCGGAAGGGGGATATTGTTGTCACCCGGGTTGTCTGTCCGTCCGGCTGGCTGGGCATCAACATTTATAGCTGTGAGTGCGATAACTCATAAACTGTTCACTACATCGATTTGAAATTTGGGTCACACATGTACCACCTGAAAAGGAAGAACACTATTGATTTTGGGCATGGCCGGATCCAAGATGGCCGACTGGGGCCATCTTGAAAAAAATGTTTTTTGTAATAAATGGAAAAACGCATATCTGATTTCAAATATTTTTCAATGGCGGGGGATTCCTCATCTCTGATGGAATATTTATTGATATATAAACACACCGACTTATCATTTGGCATCTGTTTAAGCAGCTAGTGTGTGGGTTAAGATGAGGTTCAAATTTGAATCTCAAAACATATATAGGTAGTTTAATAAGGAGCATAAGGAGATTGTTGATGCTCTGACCAGAAACAGAGTTGGTCAACCTTTAGACTTTCGAAGGCTTTTATGGCAATACCAGTCACCTACCCTCCCTCCTGTTCCATTGGGAATGGAATCAATCCACGGATGCATTTCTGTTTCACTGGTCGTCGTTATCAGTGCAGAATGAACTCCACGCCCCTCCCCACTGCAAAGCTATCATATGTGTGGTTATATCCAAATATCACCTTTTATCTATTAGGAGCCAAGCCTTTAGCTTCTCTATGAATCTTATATCAGTTTTGGAAAGACTTGTGGAATGCTGCTGACATCATCTCTTGATATAAACTTTATCATATTGTTGCTTTTTGTAACTAGGTTCGTCATTTTGGACAGACATCTCTGTTTGTGCCATTTATATGGTGAGGTGCCTATAAACCCATTAAGGGGTTCTGTTCTTTTTCTGATTTTCATCAATGATCTCTCCGACTCTCTTATCTGGAAAATCCTCTATATCTCTTTGCTGATGACTCCACCCTCTGCCGTACCATCTGTCATCCCTCAGACCGGCAAGCAGCAGCTTCTTCGCTCACTGCAGATCTGGATAAAATCACAAACTGGTCCAACACGTGGAACATGTCTTTCAATCCAGACAAATCACACACTCTCACTATGTCTCTTCGAAAGGACCGTTTAGAAACCCCCCCATCCACTTTCTCAACAATCCTCTGGAAGAAGTCCTTTCTTTCAAGCTTCTGGGTCTCACTATCTGCCATGACCTTTCCTGGGAAAGTCACATTTCAAACCTCGCCTCCAAAGCCAGTCGCCGACTGGGAATCCTCCGTCGTGCAAAGTCCTTCCTCGGCCCTCCTGAGCTCCTGACCACTTACAAAGCTTTTGTCCGTAGCCTGATGGAGTACTGCTCTCCCCTCTGGGCTGGTGTTCCTGCCTCCCACCTTTCTCGGCTTCACGCTGTAGAAACCAAGGCATTTAGGATCATCGGCATCTCCCGCAATGAGGCTGTCTTTGGGCCTCTCACTCAATCACCGCAGGTTGGTCGGTGGTCTTTCTGTCTTCTACCGTCTCCTCTCCAGCCTTGCCCACCCCCCCCTGCTCTCTCTGTGATTTGTCCCCATCACATTTCCACAGGGCGCTCAAGGTCCGCCAAAAACCCCCTTCTGGTAAAACTACCAAAATCACGAATCACTGCTCACCTTCACTCTTTCATTCCTTGTTTTTCCCACCTTTGGAATAAACTCCCTCACTATTATTTCCCATTCTTCCCTCCAGGCTTTCAAAACAGCTGTTCACCACCACCTCTTATCATCCCCCATCCAAATACTCGATCTTTTCTACCCCTGATAATCCACCCAAGCCCACTTCCTTCAATTCCCCTGCTTTCCTTCCTAAAAGTCCCTGTAATGTCCATCTTCTATTCCCCATGTTCCCTGTCCCATCCCTCTCCCTTCCACAGATCTCCGAATGTGTCTGTTCCCCACTGTTTTGTCCCTCCCACTCCCGCCCCTCTTGTCTCATGCCCCCTTGCTGTGCGTTGTGTGTTCGCTCTCATACGAGCCTCGACAAGGTATACAAAAAAAAGGGGGTAAAACGCTGAGAAGGGAGATTTTAGAAAAAGTTACAAAAGTTAAATATGCAGTTGATATTTTATTCTCATGTCAAGATTTTAAGACGACACTGCATTCAATTTTTCGTAAGTTATGTAAGAAATGTTTTGTTTTCTATCTGCACTTGTTCTACATGGTCAGAAGTTATGGCCATAAAGTGCTACAACTAAGTTGCATTTTTTTGTTTTAGTCAAGCTATTGTTGCTATTTCAACACAATCCAATAAATTGAATGATGTCTGAAATGTTTATGTGACAATTCCAAACCCAGAGCCCCAAAAAACCTTGACATTCATAGCAAGGTGTTAGTTTTGAGTCTGACGATGTCAACAACAAAATACAAAGGTTAGAATGATCCAAGACAGGTTATTGTTGCATGAAACACTCACGGTAATAATCTTTATCATTAAAAAAATCTTTATAGGCTTGGAAAGACACAAAAAGTCGATATAAATTGGACTGCCCCATGAATTTTAATGAATTGACAATAAATGTTCCCAGTTTAAACTCAATGGATGCAAGCATAAGTGCAAGTTGTCTCAGACTATTTTGCCAAAGTTTGTAAAGTGTGGCCTTTTAAAAGCACTTGATTCTTCTCATAAATAAGACTTCTTTGTTCTTTGTCTCACACAAGAGTAACTATCATGTGTATCCTTCATGTTTTGGGAAAAAGTTAATTTAACAAGGCATCTGGCCACCATTAAAAACCAATGCAATGTTCTTTTTCCTTGAACATTAAACAAAAACAAAGTGCTTTTGAGGTTAGAGTGGTGTGGAAGAACATTAGATGTGATGAAATAGTTGCTGAAATATTTTTTGAGGGCAGTTTTCTGGGAAGACATGCAAGCAAAGAGGTTTGTAGATGCAGCATATCTTTAAAGAATGAACATTCCAGAAGGGCATATCATAGCTGACCATGTTGTGATGTGCTAATAAGGTATGTCCAAAAATGAATAATTACAGTAGCAGTGATATGAAAAAAAAGTTTGGCAAAGTTATGACTTTAAGAAAACTATGGGATATTTTTACTTGGAGAGAAAAAAAAAATGTGCAGTACCGAGCCTGTGGAGAGACGTTCTGTGTACAACCCACAGGGTGTCTCCTTCTTCTTCATTTTCATAGCCACATAGGTGCTCTTCCTCAAAAGTGCATGCTGTAAATAACATATTATCAAACCAATAAAACAAATTCAAATGGATATATAATTCGCAATGAGATGGAATGTTATGATAATGTCATAAAGCCTTTTAAAAGTACATTTGCGAATTGCAATGATAACAATTAAAACAAATATTATTAATAATAACTAGAATTGTGAGCAGTACAGTTGGCTTCCAAGCATTCAGAACCTGCCACCTATATGGAGCCACATTCTTATGTTTTGTGGGAAAAAGAAGCCCAAATCTGTTGTCAGCAGGACAAAAAAGTACGTAAAGCATGTTACTTTTTTGTGGCACATTCAGCATCAGCACGCCAAACTACATATAGTAAGATACTTCTTTCAAATGTCAGTGTTCTGTGATTACATAAAATATTTGACCAATCCAGAGTTTTTAGAACAGAAGTTTCAAACTCACACTTCAATACTGCCTCAGGGTGTTAAGCTGTCCACCAAATTTCATGTCGATCGGTTTAGTAATCCTTGAGAAGAAGATAGTTTTTATGTTTTGGACAAAATCCAAAACCACAGGACTAATTTAAAAAACAAAACAAAATCTGCTCCAAGGGCATGATATAGACTTGCGCAGATTGGCATAGCCAGCTGTAACAGTTTTTAAAATGTCGTGACACAAAAATTGGCGGAAGTAGAATAATAATCCTAAACAAGAAAAATAGGCTTCCCACCTGTTTGCTTGGAGGTCTAATTTAATAAATGTTTCAAGTTCCATGATTTTAATGGACTTTTTGTTTCCAGGCCTTTTGAGTACAAATGTATATACATATACATATACATATACAATATACATATATATGTGTGTGTATATATATATATATATATATATATATATATATATATATATATATATATATATATATATATATATATATATATACACACACACACACTCATGCAGAGTCTTTCACCGCACCTGTGCTCCTATATCTAGAGCACTGTGTCCTGTATCGTGTACGTGTACCAATCAACTAGTCTAAATCAGGTCAGTCTAAAAAATAAACTCCACTTTATTAAAGTCAAACATACCAGATGTCCGTCCAATAAACTATACAGACTGGAATAATCATATCACCTTAGCAAATGCCAGTTACTTAATCACCATCCATTTGCATGTCAATCTATGTTTGGTTTGCACAGGTGATCTTTTAACTCAGCAATGCACATGTACTCATCATTCATTTTACAGATCAGGAAATCTGAATGATAGCAATGTCCAGAGGTTTGTCTCATAAAAAGAAAACACTGGAATATGAACACTTTACTTACAAAGACAAAAATGAAATTTTGAATCTGCTATGATTCCTATTTTGGCCAAATTAAATGGTCAGAAAGCACAAAATTAGTGCATTGTCATGGAGGAACTATAACGGGGAGATTGCTTTATCCAGCAGTTCCACCAATGCACTGCTTCTGTGGTTGTCACAAAAGGAGTGTTCCTTAAGGCCAAAAAAACTGTCCAGAATATGCAGTTTCAGCACACCTGTAGCAAGTCTGAGGAGATAGCTCATTCAGGAATCAAAGTAAAAGATTTTTTAATGTCAACAATTTTCTGGAAGAAATGGTGTATTATTTCAAAAAAGTGCAAGGATGCCAACATTTTTGGCCACGACAGTAATCAAGATGCTTTCTGATGATCTCACTCAGCTCCCATGACTACTCAGGCCAAACATGTGATGTGTCAGGTATGAGCTCATAGTCAGGTGAAGTTTAACAAATGTCCATGAAACTCACTTCCCCAAGGAGGACAGAATGTAATGACAATCTGCATTCCTTACATCACTAGCAGCGAAGTCACGCAAAAGCCAGTTTTTACTCGCCCTCTTTTACCGGTTTCAACTGGATAAAGTGGAGACTATAAACACAGACAAAACATTTACTTGTAACACAAGTGAACAAAGACAATATCTGTAGCACAGGCCAATACATCAAACTATTTTAAATTTAAGGAACATTCCTAAATTAAATGTTAAAGAAAACACAATGTACACTACAGTATGTTTCACCCTTGTAGCTCACTGCACATGTAAAGGTTGACCACCTGAGCTGTTTAAAATACCATCAATCAGCTTATTCTAGTGATCAAGGTTACCTATTGAGAGTGGTGGAAAGCCCTTGGGCTCGTGACAAATTGGGTAAAAGTAGGACAGTGAGGGGCCATTTTATAACCGGTGTGATGCTTTACTTGTACACGAGAATGACAAAGTGCCATCAATACAATATACTCTGGAGGATACAAAAGATACTTTGATGGAAATCCATTTGTATATCCATCAAGCAACTCCATGTTATAATGTTGACAATCATGATTAAATATTATAAACTTACCAATGCAGTGCTCATCAGAAAGCTTAATCTGGCCAATGGAGATGGAAGAAAATCCTGATCCGAGAGAGGCTTCAAAAATGATCTGTGGGACAATCGGCACCCATGGTAGAGGGGAATAGGTAAAAACAAGAAACAAAATCCAGATCTGTTGGAGTAAATGGTATCGGAGCAGTGTAATAATTCTAATCCATTGATCAATTGATAACCTCCACATTTTGTTGGGGATACTCTTAAAATAATGACAGATCGCTGGGAAATTGTGGAGAGGTGGCGTCAATATTTGGCAACCTCAGTGTAAATTGATGTCACGATGTGCAAAGCTTTCTGGGTATTTCCAAGATGGCGGTGAACATTGTCATGTGGCGTGGAACAGCATCTGGTGAACGAAAATATCAAAGCAACTGATATTTACTGAAGATTAGCTGTACAGTTTGGTGATTGATGCATCTCTCAAGTAGAGTGGGGCAAAAGGTGTAAAAGAGGGTGTGAATCAGCACACCTTAATCTTGAATAAAGAAGTGGAGATTAAGCTTGAAAAAAATGCAGGAGGCACGTACAGGCACAAACACACAATGGTCATGGAGTTGTGAGTGATCTTCAGCATTCCCATACACAATAAATACAACCAACCCCTGTCACTCAATGAGTTGAACAGCTAATTCCAGTGATTCACTACATTACAATACATGAAATTACATTATAACAAGTCTGAAGACGACGATGGTTCACGAGCGGTATTTGACGATGTAGATTGTTTCAGAAGTCAAGGACGAGACAATGTGATAATGTTTGACCAAGTTATAAAAATGATCAACATGATGTGGTACGAGTGACAGGTTATTAGCTGCAAAATGTCAAAAACCCGGTTTCGTTCAACAACTTTAAAAATTTGACCTTTGCATAACCTTTAAAGGTCACAAAACAATGTTGTGGACATTAAAATAAGGAAACAGAATACGTGCTATAGCTTATTGGAGTTAGTTCGTCAAAGAAGGTCAAAAACCCGGTTCGATTCCCACAACTTTGAAAATTTGACCTTTGTGAACTTTAAAGGTCAAAGGTCAAGGATTATGACCTTTGGTGCAAAACTTCCTCTGGAACATTCCAGGAACAATATAACGTCATATAGGCTATATGGCATTTCACACTCCTCGGATTATCTATACTTTGATGAAATCAGCGTAAAAACAAAGTTGAAGGGGGCGCCACGGGCAAGGTGTTCGAGATAGAGAAAAATGGTTTCAAGACTTTAGGTGGGGAATGACCTCAAGATTATGTATAAAAAATATTGGCATCCTCGCTCTCAAAGTTTGGGCGGTCGTCTGATTTTTATGTCAAAATTCGAAATTTTCTAAGTTCATGACTTTGTGACCTTGACCTTGGGACTAAAATGAAAAAAATCGAGCTCCGTGGGGCTATGCAGGTGCCATTGGGCTAACCAAATACCAAAACCCCTGCCAGATTCGACAAATCCCTCGGAGAAGATGGATTTTTATGTCAAAATCGCAATTTTCTAAGTTCGTGACCTTGTGACCTTGACCTTGGGACGAAAATGAAAAATCGAGCTCCATGGGGCTATGCAGGTGCCATTGGGCTAACCAAATACCAAAACCCCTGCCAGATTCGACAAACCCCCTAGGAGAAGATGCAAATTGAAATTGGCTACCCCCGAAAAGCACAATTCGCAATTTTCTAAGTTCGTGACCTTGTGGCCTTGACCTTGGGACGAAAATGAAAAATCGAGCTCTGTGGGGCTATGCAGGTGCCATTGGGCTAACCAAATACCAAAACCCCTGCCAGATTCGACAAACCCATCGGAGAAGAATTTTTTAATGTCAAAATCGCAATTTTCTAAGTTCGTGACCTTGTGACCTTGACCTTGGGATGAAATTGAAAAATCGAGCTCCATGGGGCTATGCAGGTGCCATTGGGTTAACCAAATACCGAAACCCCTGTCAGATTCGACAAACCCCCGAGGAAAAGATCCAAATTGAAATCAGCTACCCCTAAAAACAAATGTTTTTTTGGGCGTGGCTCCGCCCATAATGGGCGGACCACGCCCATTTTCAGGAAAACACAACTAGATCATGATATAAACCTCCCACCCAAATTTCATCAGGATCGGATCAAAACCCACGGAGCTATGCTCGAGACAGACAGACAGACAGACAGACAGACACACAACAGTAACGAATATAGTGGTAACTTATATTTTTCGTGAAAATATTTTTTCGTGAGCTAATTATATTTTTCGTCAAAAGATTTTTTCGTGAACCAATTGGATGTGAGTTTTGGAAGTGTGGAAACAACAATTGATTCTCACTTGAAATTAAATAAGGATAGTCGAAGGTGGGTACCAAACGATCTCATGTTTGATAAAATGGCAAATTGTGCATGGCAATAAGGTTTTGGAACCTAAACAGTTTCAATCATGTGGAATTTATTGGAAAACCATCAATGCAAATCGCGAAGTACTGCACAGTGACTTGTTATGCAATGATGTGAGAGGCAAGCAATAGGCAGACGATGGATATGTATGCATATGTGGCAAGTTCAAGGTGACGGAAAGCGGGTTGGTAGGAATCGAAAGGGGTGTTTATTTCATTCTTTACCAAATGCAGTAAAAACAAATGCAATAATTTGAGAGATTGTCCAGCGACACAAAATATACCAGAATGCTGAGATAGCCGTTAATTGACGAGTCATGTTAAGGAGGTTCCAAGTTAGACAATTTCAAATTTGGTGGTTGTGGTGACACGATATTAAATATGCAATGATCGATGTAAGAATGCCCTTTTGCTTTTATGAGTACAGAGAGTTGTAATTCAGAAGGGGATGGGGGGAGAGTAAATATGGAACAGAGTTGGGAGGGGGACGTTGAGACTTTCGAGGGGGAGGAGGGTAACTTGCGAGTGGAATGGAAGCGAAACATTGCGATTGTAAAATTGATCGTATGTTCCAGTCAATGCAGGTTTTGACGATACTAAAATGGGTCTGGGGCTTTTCAGAAACAAAACGGGCCAAACCCATGAAATGCGGGTCACTTGCCATCGAGGTGTATGCTGTCTCGTGGTGTGAGTTCAACATGCAATAATGCTTGCCGAGCGCAGATAAATGTGACCACTACTATTCTTGCAGGGATGGGTTAGGAAGTTCTAAATGGGGATTTCTGATTCAACATTGCTCCACATGTCAGTCGAATCCACAGCTTTCCTTCCAACTGAAGCAAAGTTAAGTTCCCCTCTTTGAAGAGGCAGACATGTCCACTGCTGGGACAGTGGACCTCATACTGCAGGGTAAGGAGTTCAATCGTGCAATCTGAGCTATGATGTTCGCGTATGTGGCGTTAGAACATCTGCGCTTTGAGGCATTTCTCTCCTGGCTCCAATTCCACAATGAGAGCCTTCCAGGTGAGTTGTGGAAACACCTCATAACAACAATAGAACTTCTTCGGATGGATGTCACACTAAATACAGCTCTAAATGAGTTTGAATCCCTCATCACAAAGTACTACCAGCCCAAGATGTGACTCTTTAGAAGAGAAGCCAGCAGAGTATCACCCATCTTCCACTTCTGGGACATGTTCCTCAATGCTTGTGAACTCATACTACACAATGTCCGGGTAGAGAGGGAGGGAAATTGGCAGCTCCATCTCCACTGCATGTCCTCCATGATTCCCTACTATGCCATTCAAAATAAAGTAAATTATATGAGATGGAAGGACCCCAATGTACATTCACGACATGCTATGACTTCCTGATGACGTATCAAAAGCTTTCCAGAAGGGTGAGTTTGTAGTCAGTCAAACCAGTGGCAGCTTCAATAGAATCTGAAGTGATATGGTTAATGAGAGATCCATCAAATAAATTAAAGATCCTGGTGGTGTGAAGAACGTCACAAGAAGACAGCCGGTACACATCTGTTGGAGCTTGACTTGACATGTCACTGGTGAATTAATAGGTGAGCTGAAGAAGAGGATCAGATACAAAGACAGAGCTGATGGTAAGCACACAGAACAGGAGAAGGCTGCTCTGACCTGAGATTAGCATGATGTTAGAACTCTGGTTCAGCACACCTCAAGCAACATGGTAAACACATTCCAAGTTAATGAAGATACTCTAGAAGTCTTTATCAACATTGGAACGGGCATGCATGCCAGCAATGCTGCGCAGCAATCGCTGCTGGGGTGTGTCAGACAAGGCTAGAGCAAAGCGGACAAGTTCATCGAGTCATCAGTGTCCATTCATGCCAACATTCACTTCCGTGATAATATCAAGAAACCTTACCTGAAAACCTTTGCAGGTTTGAAGAAAAAAGTTAAAGTCAAAGCAAAAAAAATCAAGTTGATGAAAACAAATCCGGAACTGATCTTCCACTGTGCTATCGCCATTTCCCGATTCTGAGATGATCTTTATTTCTGTCATGAGCCACCAAATGGTGGCTTGCGGCTCGCAGTGTTCCACAACGATGGCCTCATGTGGAAAGCCACCAAGGCTGACTTGGCACATGTCCTGGAGGCAGGTAGCATCTCACCACCATCATAGCCACCTTGCTGTAGTGAGACCACGGTCTACATCGTCGATACTATAGTGCTCTTGCACAAGACCCAAGCCAACATATACAGATGCTTCAATGATCTTGTAGTAGTGATCCTCTGCAATATCATCAGACATGTCTTCTGCATCATGCTCATCTTAGACCAGTATGTAGATATGAACGATGTCAAAAACTATGAAAGGAGGAGATGGGGGACTCCAAAGTGGAAATATAAAGTGATTGGAAGTGCAACAATACCCAACTGGAAGGACTAGCTTGATGTGGATGAAAACAAAACTGATGTCAGCCTATTTCTATCAGAGTACATTGAGACCCATGCTCAGAATCTCTTCCAAGAAAGGCAATGCATCTTCCTGACTGGTGGACATGAGGATGGCACGATTACAAAAATAGTCACACCATCATCAACTGATGTAATGCCCAATGAAGCAACTGCCGAATCATTTTCATGGCACCTCATGTCAACTCAGAATTTTTTCACAAGTCAATTGAAGGCACACTTAACATTGCCAGCACAGACACTGATGTGTTGGTGATGGTAATCCATCATCTGCACCATCTGGCCAACTTTTCAGAAACATGATGGAAAACAGGGATGAGTACAAGTAAGGAGAACACGAACAGATTCATCTCTGTTAATGACATCTACAACCATCTCGACCCCCACCTTCCTACTATTCTCCCAGCATCACATGCTCTTACAGGCTGCGACTCCACCTCTGCATTTTTCTACAAAGGGAAAAAGAGTGTTATGCAATGTGTAGGGAAGAAGGGGGTGAAATATTTCAAAAAGTTGAGCTCAATGGCTAATGGAGATGAAACTGAGACCATCAACGCAGCTCGATTTCCTGACACACTCCTCTATGATCCTTCAGAGTACCACAATCTTTACACAGTGATCTCAACCAACTACGCACAAAACTTGCAAGCAACAACGACTTGCCTATGACCAAGCTTCCACTGAGTGAGCCAGTCTTCCTACAGCATGTGCGTCGAGCGATGTGGTAAACCAAACTGTGGGTGATAGCAAGAGATCCGTGTGTGAATATCGGTTCTCCTCGAAACAATGGATGGAAGTACAGTGAAAATGGCATTGAACCATCAGATGGCAGAAAATGGCAATCTTGTATGAAGAACTGACTTCATCAGAACTCATTGATGGCTTCATGTGACTGCAAGGGAATAACGTTGTGCCAATGAATGCCCTTGTTATCAAGCAGGGCTCACCTGCATCGGACTCTGCAAATGTGAAGGAGACAATGACAAGTGCTATAATGTCAAAACTTTCGTCATGGATGATTCTGATGAAGAAACGTAGAGTTATGATTTGGGGTATGAAATGGGTGCCCATGTGATACATATTTGTAGTTCTCAGAGTTTTGAGTATGCTTGAAAAATTTGTGAAAGATTTCTTCACTGTTATCAGTCAAATGGATGTTTAACTGCAAACTTAAGAGTTATGATATCTTTTTCACATTTGGAATCCCAAACAATTTGTCCCAACATTCATAGAAGAGAGTATTTCGGTAATAAAACCATTTGTATGATTGCCAATGATTGTATGCAGGCGATGTCGAGATTGCTTGGATTACTTGCCTCTTACTATATATGGTAATCAATTTTCAAACAAAAAAAACATCACGAAAAATAAACCTGACCTTGACCTTGTCACATGACCTTGACCTCTGACAGTCAGGAAAGTACTCCCAATGACTGGTCATCATAAAAACTATTGGAACCCACAGTAAGATCATAAAAATCAGTCAAAATTGACAGCTGAGATATGACAACACAATTTCCATAAACAGCACTCTTTCGTGGTTGATCATCATGGAGACGCCATTTTGAAAAGGGTTGCCCAAAACCGAGAAGGCCTTACAAGATACCTGAAACTATATACAGTGAGATCCCGACATTCACGGGGGATACGTTCCTAAAAAATGACGCAAATGTCGAATCTGCGAATGTCGGGGCATTGTTTCAATGAGAAAAGGGGGGGTTAGGTTCCTGGCGGGTTGTGATTCATAAGGGGAAATTTAAAATTTTACGAACACGAATGCACATGATTGCAGTTTCATTAAAAGTGCTTAAAATACAAAAAAAAAACAAAAAACAACCAGGTACGGTTTCCAATTTTTATTTGATACGACATAACTTTTGATGTGATGTTGATGATGATGATGATTATGAGTTCAAATCCAGTGAACTCGGTGAACTCCTTTGAAGAGGGCGCAGGTGAGGATGCTCATGAGTCATGCACCGAATTGGATGCAGGTGAGGGTGCTGAAGAGGATGCAGGTGAGGGCACAGATGGTGTTGAGGTGGAGGGGTCGGGGCAAAAAAATGGGTGATTGAGAGCTGTATTGCTGAGTGCTTCAGGTTTCTGTGCAGCTCTTTGTACAGCAGAAAAACATCATCCAACCCCCTCTTGAACTGGAGGTACCACTCCATCACTTGGTCAGCATCTTGCAACTTGTCAGCGACTGCCCTCATATCCTGCAGCACCTCACCCAGGAACTTGACGGGAGGGTTGGACCTCACCACCTCTTCCTCGTCTTTGCCACCCTCCTCCTCAGAAACCTCGATGATACCTCCAACTTCTCCTTATGCGTGCGGCTGGAGGTGTTTATGTGTGGCTGGTGGAAGATTGTTTTGGAACTGTGCTATGCGCACGGCTGGTGGGAGTGAATTTTATGAACATTTTATGAATCGTGAATATGCGGGTTCCACGAATGGCGAATCCGCGAATGTCTGGGTTTCACGGTACTCTACTTTCCTATAATTGACATCCGAAAATGTTAATTTTTCATGAAACATATCTACGTAAAACATATTTTTGGGATTCTCCCACGCCTCTATTACTTCTCTGGCAGCAGCACATCACGTGTTCTTAATCACGATCTATTCTTCCTCTTCTTCTTCACAAGGCAGATTTTGCAAACATGTTCCCTACCAAAGTGCATAGTCTGTCATCTATCCTCCAGTTCCTACAGCACGACCTTTCTCCATGCCTTCAACAATTATAATTACTTCCACCCATCCCATGATCTTTATATTAGGATATTAAAAAAGTGAATCTTGAGAAGTCCGGCTTGCAGAGGTTATCTGCGCACAACAATCAAATCTGCTTCAGGTACTTTTAGTGCTAAACCCCTCCGTGTCAGTTCCCTCCCCACATCTCCTACAAACCCTCATCCTTCCAACACCACCCCCCTATGTGCCCCCCCATCCACTTCATGTCTCCAGTTTCTGCATCCCCCCACACCCCACCATCTCCAAGCTTCCCCCTCGTCCTGCTGCTTATTGGCTTCTCCCTTGTCCCACCCCTCCCATCTTCCCCTCATCCTGCCCCCTCCCATTACCCCTCTCATCCCTCCACCTTGTCCCGTCCCTCCCATCTTCCCCAATCTCCCCCTCATCATACCCCTCCCATATTCCCTCCATTCCCAACCCTCCCATCCCCCCCACCATTCCCCCTCCCCCGAGCCTCCCACGTGTCCTGCACCTTCCCAACGCCTCCTCTCTTGTTCCTCACTGTGTGGACTTTTCGACAAGAGAGAACATATTGAGATTTCTGACTCGTCTAGACATTTTAAAGAACAATTTTCAAACAGGCTTTTCTGAAAGATTAGAATGTGCTGAATCCATTTCCGGAACATGACAAGCTGAATTCGGCCTTCGTTTCCCATGACAACCAGAAAACAAACATGGCCACCATGTCGACGGAAAAACAAAGGTTTAATTCCAAAAAAAAAATACTGTATTTACTGCTAGTACTGTATTTTAAGAAAAGTCTAACTGCAAGAACTCAAGTAAACAAACTTTTTGATTAAAAACCCCAAAAACATCAAAGCAATATAATAAGTTCATACTTAGTCACTATAGTTCGATATAATGCAAAAATTTGACCCGAAGATCACCTAAATGCAACACTAGTGGAAACACCACTAACACCCTGTTTCATGTGTGATTTCTGCTGCAGATTGCTGAAACCTCAGACATTGATATGACCTCATAATGGCAGCTGTATGTAGCCTTCAAAGGGAAAGGCCAATGACCTTGGAACTATGTGTTCTCTGTCAAAAAAACACAAAAGATAAACTGTTCAAATGTACTGAAAAGGGGAAATCCAAGCAGCAGCGCATGCGAGAACTCCACTCAGAGATCCAGAAACAGAAGTGCAATTGAAAGGCTCAATGTCACTTTTGCTTCAGAACCAGATCATGAAATCCTCGCCCATAGATCTTGTTATGCAACGTTTACAAGCAAAGTCTGCATTTCAAGGCTTGAGAAGTCACACGAGAGTTCACCAAGCACGACGAGTTCAAATGACCAGGCTGCAGGTCCAAGCAGACCCTCCACACTGCCGCAAAACAATGTACTTGCTGTCAACTGGTCAACATGCATGTTTTGCCAAGGCACAAATGCTAAATAAAAACTTAAATCTGTTATAACGTTCAACGTGAGCAATGGTATTTTGGAGGCTTCCAGGTATGATCCAGTTTCGTGTCCACTTTTCGGGTGTAAACGATCTCATTGCAGCCGAGGGCGAATATCATAACTCATGATGCCACAAGTTTCGGAGGAAGACATCAAAAACAGAGAAGTGTGCTGAGGAAACTGGCGTCGCCATGATATGACTTCCTGATGAGCTGAAGGAAACTGCAAAGAAAACTCAAGTACTTGAACTTTCAGAGGTGTAGAACCGATATTGTGACTTGGCAAAATTGTAGAGGTTGAAATACCCAATCTTTCATCGGCAGAAGAAGTACATTCAAAATCAAACTTAAGTCACGGATCAGTGACATCTACGACTGTATCTTTTGGCACTTTTGTCTTATGCACTGATTGCTGAAACACCCTGTCCCCCAAGCCTACAGGCCACATACCTCGGCAAGAAGGTATCACTCATCATTGATGGTTAAGCTCATGTGACATCCAAAGGCAAACCCCAGAAAGGCAGTACATTCAGTGATCTTGCATGATGCATTCGTCATATCCATTCTTCAAAGTGGAACTTGTTTCAGCCGCATTAACGTCATATTTGACAGGTATTACAAGACGTCAATCAAGAGCAGTATCAGGAAAAGACGAGAGAAGAGAGCAGTGCCTCTGAGAAGAATGATGGAGAACAGGGACGTTTCTCTGCCATCAAAATGGGAGAATTTCCTCGCTCTCTCAGAAAACAAGATGACCTGGCAAAATTATTGTCTCAGCAGTTGATCTACCAAGCACCTGGAAACAAGACCATTGTAGCCTTGGGTGGATTCAGCAGTCAAGAACTGGTAGAATCTTCCAGTTCTGACGTTGACACAAGACCTAGAAGCCCGTCATAACGAGGCTGACACAGGCTTAATGCACTGTGTGAAGAGCCAAGCATCCAGAATTGTGGTTGCTGCGAGGGACACTGATGTCTTGGTACTTCTTCTAGCTCATTTCAGCAAGGTGTCATGCCCCGAGGTTTGGATGAAAGCTGGGATAGCTAAGAACAGAAAATACATCCCAATCCACACCTTTTTTTGTATGCAATGTTGAGGCTCGTATGAGAGCTAACACACAGAATGTACAACAAGGGGAGCAGGAGACAAGAGGGGCAGGAGAGGGAAGGACAAAACTGTAGAGAACAGAGACATGAGGAGATCTGTGGAAGGGAGAGGGATGGGGCAGGGTATATGGGGTAAACAATATGGACACCACAGGGACTTTCAGGTCCTTACATTACAGGGACTTTCAGGAAGGAAAGCAGGGAATTTGAATGAGGTGGATTTTGGGTGGATTAATGGGGGAAGAAAAGATCGTGGTTTTGGATGAGGGAAGACAAGAGATGGTGGTGAACAGATGTTTTGAAGATCTGGGGGGGAAGAGTGGGATTGAAGAGGATGTGGGAGTTTGTTCCAAAGACAGGAAAAAAGAGAAATTAAAGAGTGAAGGTGAGCAGTGATTCTTGATTTTGGTAGTTTAACCAGAAGGGGGTTTTTATCAGACCTTGAGTGCCCTGAGGAAATATAGGGGGGACATATAACAGACAGAGCAGGGGGGCAAGGCCGGAGAGGAGACGGTAGAAGATAGAAAGACCACCGACCTGCCTGCGGTGAGAGAGTGAGAAGCCCAAAGACTCAGCCTCATTGCGGGAGATACCAATGATCCCAAATGCCTTGGTTTCCACAGCGTGAAGCCAAGAAAGGTGAGAGGCAGGTGCACCAGCCCAGAGTGGAGAACAGTACTCCATCAGGCTGTGGACAAAAGCTTTGTACGTGGTCAGGAGCTCAGATGTGCCAAGGAAGGACCTTGCATGATGGAGGATGCCCAGTTGGCAATTGGCTTTGGTGGCCAGCTTGGAAATGTGGCTTTCCCAGGAAAGATCATGGTAGATAGTGAGACCTAGAAGCTTGAATGAAAGGACTTCTTCAATAGGTCCTTTCAGAGAGACATAGTGAAAGTATGAGAGATTTTCCAGCATTGAAAGCATGTTCTATGTGTTGGACCAGCTTATGATTTTATCCAGATCTGCAGAGTGAAGAGGCTACTGCTTGCCGATCTGAGGGATGACAGAAGGTACGGCAGAGGGTGGAGCCATCAGCAAAGAGCTAAAGAGGATGTTCCAGAGAGTCGGAAAGATCATTGATGAAAACCAGAAAAAGAACAGGGCCCAGAACGCTACCTTGAGGAACTCCAGCCTGCACAGGAAGAGGGGATGAGAGAACTCCATTAAGGGCCACACATTGGCTGCGACAGGAGAGGAAGTCTATGAGCCATGAGTGGAGATGGCCTTGGATACCATAGGAAGAGAGTTTGGTGAGCAGGGCAGGGTGCCAGACTGTATCGAAAGCACACGATATGTCTAGGGAGATGGCTCTGATTTAATTGCAATGTGACAATGCCCAAATCGATGACAATGTGCTAACCAGCCTGCTTGTGTTTCACTCCCTGACATGCAGTGACACGACATCTTGTTTGGTTAGCCACAGCAAGAATACCTCCTGGAAAGTCTTCAAGGACAATCACAACTTGCTGAAAAGTCTGGGTGATGGGGAACTCAGTGACCAGGCAGCCAATGATGCAGAAACTTTTATTTGCAAAGTCCACAATGTTCAAAATACAACTTCTGTGGATAATGCTCAATTGGTCCTGTTTTTTTTCTTTGTATACCTTGTCGAGGCTCGTATGAGAACTCACACACAACGCACAGCAAGTGGGGCATGAGACAAGAGGGGCAGGAGTGGGAAGGACAAAACAGTGGGGAACAGAGACATTAGATCTGTGGAAGGGAGAGAGATGGGGTGGGGAACACTGGGTATACAAGATGGACACCACAGGGACTTTCAAGAAGGAAAGCAGCGAATTTGAAGGAGGTGTGTTTGGGGTAGATTAACAGGGGTAGAAAAGATCTATTTTGGATGGGGGAAAATAAGAGGCGGTGGTGAACGGTTATTTTAAAGGCCTGGAGGGAAGAATGGGATTGAAGAGAGTGTGGGAGTTTATCTCAAAGGTGGGAAAAAGAGGAATAAAGGAGTGAATGTGAGCAGTGATTCGTGATTTTGGTAGTTATACCAGAAGGGGGTTGCTGGCAGACCTTGAATGCCCTGCAGAAATATGGGGGTGGGGGGGGGACATATTGCAGACAGAGCAAGGGGGGGGCAAGACCAGAGAGGAGATGGTAGAAGACAGAAATACATGCCTGGAGACGGTAGAAGAGATGGTAGAGACAGTAGAAGACCTGCCCTGTGGTGAGGGAGTGAGAGGCTCAATGACTCAGTCTCACGGTGGAGATACCAGTGATCCTAAATGCCTTGGTTTCCAGAGTGTGAAGCCGAGAAAGGTGAGAGGCAGGAGCACCAGCCCAGATGGGAGAGCAGTACTCAATGAGGCTGTGGACAAAAGCTTTGTATGTGGTCAGGAGCTCAGTTGGGCCGAGGAAGGACTTTGCATGACTGAGGATTCCCAGTCGGCGATTGGCTTTGGAGGCCAGGTTGAAAATGTGGCTTTCCCAGGAAAGATCATGGCAGATAGTGAGACCCAGAAACTTGAAAGAAAGGACTTCTTCCAGAGGATTGTTGAGACTGTGGATGGGTGGGGGGGGGGGGTTTAGCTTGGTTGGTTCCAAGCTGTTAGGTTCCATGCTAACAGCTTGGTTCCAAATGGTCCTTTTGGAAACTTGCTGGATTGTTGGATAATGAGGGTGAAATAGCAGCCTTATCACCCTTTTTTGTTTTTGCTTCTACGTTTACTTACACAGTAACAGTAATGGGAACTTCCAATAGGTGAGAGTATCTATTTCATGGTTGAGCAAGAGCTTCATATTATCAGATAATATGTATCCAAGACTATTGAAGGAGGTGGGAAAGCAGATAAGCATGGTGTTAAGTTATATTTTTAACAACTTGTTCGAATCAGGACAGGCACCGGATTATTGGAGTCGCAGAAGTAACAACACTATTTTAGAAAGGTTCCAGAGAAGAAATGGGGAATTATAGACTCATTAGTTTGACTTCAGTTGCATGGAATGTGTTGGAATCATTAATTAAGGAATGGAGAAGGACCCATTTGAATAATTTCAAGCTCATTAAAGGTAGTCAGCATGGATTTACCAAAGGGAGTTCATGTTTAACAAATTTATCGGAGTTCTATGAAACGGTTTATGATTGGGTAGATGAGGGAAGTGCAGTGGACCTTGTTTATCTAAACTTTCAAAAAGCTTTTGATAAGGTATTACATAGAAGGTTATTGGCCAAGGTGAGGGTTGTTGAGTGACTGATACTGTTGCCAAATGGATTTGAAACTGGCTCAGTAATAGGAAGCAAAGGATAAACTATATATATATATATATATATATATATATATATATATATATATATATATATATATATATATATATATATATATATATATATATATATATATATATATATATATATATATATATATATATTGTTGCGAATTCGCGCCCGCCGGCGTGCGAGCGGCCACGTAACTCGAATTGTGGCACGTCGCCCACCGGACGGACAATTCTGTCGTGACCCTCTCGGACTAACGCCGGGAACTAGTCACGGGTGGGCCTTTCGGCCTCACCACGATCGTGCCAATCGGCCCCCCGCGTGGGATAGGGTTGTTCGCCAAATTCGACCTACCTAAGTACCCACACGGAGGGTAGACCGGGCGATCGCACCTCGCCACAGGTCGACTCCGGACTCGGGCCACTTTAAGCGACCCGTTCCGTACTATCGGGATAACCGAGCGGTGTTATCGTCCACCTCGACGGTTCCGATTAATTATCGGGCGTATTTAGCCCACTACCAACCCTTTACGTGAAGTAAGATGGAGATTCAATTAAAGAAAAGACGAAGCGAAACGGGAAAAACAGTTCAACATAAGGCACATTTATTCCGCGGCACACGGATAGCACACATATACAATTACAACAATTATGCACCAAAAGCAATTGCAAAAGAAACACAACAATGCAGATCTACTACCGACTACGCGAGCACACAGCAACACTTACACAGTTTTACTTTACAGACGGCGCCGACAACACATATACTCAAAAGCAAAAGAAAAGGGCCACCCTCAACGACAAGGGGGCAGACGGGGCTGTGGGCGCAGGACCGGGTGGAGCCTACCCGTCTTGTGATGAGCCGCAAATGCCGCGGCGGTGCCCCGACTCCGCGCTCCTCCGCGGGTTTCGTTGGCACTGCTTGGAATGGGGTGGGAACGGGGCCCCCTTTCCGCACTATCTCAGCGCAGGGGGGGGGAAAGGGGGGAATTGTTGATGCTCTGGGGAAAGAGGATAGCTGGCTTGCTTGGGTCCCGTGACGAGCGATCTCGATCGCGCTCCCGGCTTCCCCTCTCTGCAGCTCCCCGACAGACTCCGAACCCTGACAGACTGACTCTCCTCCAGACCCGTCTTGACTGCTGCTGCCACACTCCGCCGCCGCCACACCTCTCCAACTCGCCCGAGCCCAAAACACTCTGAATTCGCCCCGCGCTCGGCGCTTTATAGTACGGCAGGAGAACCCATATGCAAATTTCCGGATCAGGATGAGCTCGGGGGCGGAGCCTCGCTCGCCCATTGGACGGAGGAAAAGTGGGCGTGAACCTCCCCTGATCCTCGAATTTGCATATATCGATTCTACTCCGACGCGCCTGGAGGCGGGGCCAAATCGCCCCGCGCTTGCTGATAGGACGGATCAGAAGTGGGCGTGTATCATTCCTGATCCGACCTCTCCTCGGAAAGGCCGCTCTTTGCACCCGCGGTCGGCGCGCGTCCCGCACAAGGCCAGGACAGCCCGACGCTCGGCGTTCACAAGTGGTGCGGGAATGGCCGCAGAAGGAGAGGCGAAGGTGGTGGAGGGTCTAAAGTGGCGGTCCCTGGCCACGGTGACGCTTGGAATGGCGGTGATGCGATGGTTGCGAGAGCAAGTTGTGAAGGTAAAGGTCGTGGCTGTTGGCGTTGTTGTTGTGAAGCGGCGTTGCGGTTGGTGGTTGTTGTGTGATGGCGGTTGAGACGTGGTTGGTTCAAAATAAAGATAGAACAGAAAAACGGCTATCTTAAAGGGTCGCAGCCCGAATGAATCACATTTATTCCCTCGAAACAACGGGTTTGGGCTAACTACACATGTACTTACAGACATATCTCACCCTACGGGACCTGAATGGTGGTTTGCGGATTTCCTCAACCACAACAATATATACAGAAATGTATATATATATATATATATATATATATATATATACATACATATGTATGAATGTATATGTGTGTACTTACCTATAAGTAAATAAATAAATAACTATATATATGTATATATATATATATATATATATATATATATATATATATATATATATATATATATATATATATATATATATATATACATATTGAACCATGGTGTCTGTCCATATGTTCGTCTGTCACCCATTTATGGTGGCCACTTCCCACGCTGTGTTTGAAAAGTTGCTGATTGGTTATTTTGCATTTTCATTTCACTTTTCTTGATTTATTTTCTTTTCATTTCACTAACCCAAGTAACCTGGGGATAAATTAAAAATCAAAATAGATAGTGTCAACTTTGTGAAATAATTTATTGTGGCTTCATCTGTAATATTGTGTGCAATTGTTGTCACCACATCTAAATAAGGACATAGTTGCCATCGAGAGGGTAGAATATTGAGCAACTCAGTCGAGATAGCTGCAAGATAGAGTTATGAGGTGTGGCAAAAAGGTGCCTTCACCTTCGGTGGCAGAGGAAATAAATGCAGAATAATTTTTTACCAGAATGGACACTTAAAGACAAGGGGGCACAGCTAAAGAGTAAAGAAGAGGAGAATTAGGATGATAATAAGGCATGGGCCTTTCACTAAGAGAGTGGGGAATGCGTGGATGTTTTTTCCTAGCAGGGTAGTGGCAGTAGAGTCAGTGGATTGTTTTGAAATTTAGTTGGATAGGTGGTGATGTGGGAGCACTACCATATTGGAATGGGGGGAAGTAGTTGGGATGGAGGAGTACTAAGATGTTGGCATGATTGTGCAGGCTTGATGGAGGAAGGATGCATAAGGTGCGAGTTGGAGTGTGATGGGTAACCTGAAAGTATACAATAATAATGGTCACCAGCACCTAAGCCACATTCCAAAATTGTGGCCAGGTTGATTGTGACAATTGTGGTGCTAATACCAACCGCCATGTAGTGGTAGCCCTTGATACACTCCAGTACTTAAATAGATCGGCAACCTACGGTAATATAGTATGACCTTATGCACCACAAAGTATGATGCTGCTATTGTCTTTGAATGAACTGAACTAGGTTGACAGACCCGAAAAACACACACACACACACACACACACACACACACACACACACACACACACACACACACACACACACACACACACACACACACACACACACACACACACACACACACACACACACACATACACACACACACCTCTAGGTCGAGTACTTACCTAAATCTAGTCGTGAGAAAGTTATATTGGGATGTGGGGTCAGGTAGTGTTGCTGCAGGCCCACAGGCAAAAGGTAATAACCATGAAGCAAATGATTCCATAGCTTTTCAATGTCCAACATGTCCCGAAACCACTGCTGGGAAAAGCTCTTCCAGTTGGGCAGCGACAGGTATTCCCTCAACCGCCCCCCCTCCCCAACCCAGGCACCACCGGGTAGCCCCTTGCTAGTAATAGATAAAGTTCACAATGGAGGTAATCATGTAAATAGGATTTTATCTGCTTGTGGATCATGTTGTAACGTCAAGCGAGCTGACAATGAAGAATAGTGACCAATTCCCAGTTGGAGTCACAGTCCTTCATCCTAGTTTTCCATGCCACCCAATTTCCCAACAAACCAGCTGTTGCCAGTTCTCCTGTTAACCAGCCAAGTTCACATGGGACAGGAACACACAGGCTTATGAAACTCTCCCACTCCATCCCCACCTCTTGCCAGCTCATCTTAATTCGTTGACATATATATATATATATATATATATATATATATATATATATATATATATATATATATATATATATATATATATATATATATATATATAGATATATGTATGTGTATATATATATATATATATATATATATATATATATATATATATATATATATATATATATATATATATGTATGTGTATATATATATATATGTATGTATATATATATGTATGTGTATATATATGTATGTGTATATATATATATATATATATATATATATGTATGTGTGTATATATATATATATATATATATATATATATATATATATATATATATATATATATATATGTATGTGTATATATTGTTGCGGTATTCGCGCCCGCCGGCGTGCTGACGGCCACGTAACTCGAATCGCGGCACGTCGCCCACCGGACGGACAATCCAGTCGTGACCCTCTCGGACTAACGCCGGAAACCAGTCACGGGTGGACCTTTCGGTCTCACCGCGATCGAGCCAATCAGCCCCCGCGTGGGATAGGGTTGCTCGCCAAATTCGACCTACCTAAGTACCCACGCGGAGGGTAGACCGGGCGATCGCACCTCGCCGCAGGTCGACTTCGGACACGGGCCACTTAAGCGACCCGTTCCGTACTATCAGAATAACCGAGCGGTGTTATCGTCGACCTCGACGGTTCGATTAATTATCGGGCGTATTCAGCCCACTACCAACCCTTTACGTGAAGCAAGATGAGGATTCAATGGGAGAAATGACGAAGCGAAGCGGGAAACAGTTCAACACAAAAGCACATTTATTCGCGGCACACGGGAAGCACACATATACAATTCCACCAAATGCACACAGAAAAGACACAATGCAATTTACACAAAAAGCAAATGTAAAAGCGAAAACACAATGCAGAGCTAATACCGACTACCGAGCACACGGCAACACTTATACAATTTTACTTCACAGACGGCGCCGACAACACATACCCAAAACCAAGGAAAGAATACCCTCAAGGATGAGGCGGGCCTGAGGCCGAGACCGGGTCGCGCCTACCCGTCTGGTGATGAGACGCGGAGCGGCGATGGCGCCCCAACCCCGCGGGCCTCGCGGGCAGTGTCTGGTAGGGGGTGGGAAAGGGGCCCCCTTGGTCGCACTATCTCAGCGCGGGGGGAAACAGGAGGGGGTTGCTGATGCTCGGGGTATAGAGGATCTTTATTATCCCTGGTGTGCGTCTCCACCTCGGCCAGGTCACGCTGTCGGCCTCCCTCGGGTGCAGCTCCCTGCACGACGCGAGCACCCCCTCGTCTGGTGTCGCCGCCTTTCCACAGCTCGTCCCCTCCGTTCCGACTCCAACGCACACGACGAGCAGCTCCACTGCCCGCGAAGTCTTGACCCTCTGCTTCCGACTCTCCTACTCTCCGCCTCTGGACTCTCCGACTCTCGACTCGACTGACTGACGAACACGGTCCTTTTATCCCCCCGTAGCTTCGCCTTTGACCCCCTCCCTTTGACGTTTCACCTCGCTCCCCATTGGCCCGAGAAAAAGTGGGCGTGAAGGCTTTTTGATCCACAAATTTGCATATATCGATCGTCCTGGAGGCGGGGCCAAATCGCCCCTCGCTCACCGATTGGACGGCAAAAAGTGGGCGTGTGTCGTTTTTGATCCGTTTTTGAAGCACAAAATCCGTGATTTTGTACACGCTGTTCGGCGCCCGCCCTGCACGAGTCCAACACCGGTACCCACAGGCGGCGCAAGAACGGTGGCGATGCGACGGTTGCGAAGTGTGACATGAAGGTCGTGGCGGTTGTGGTGAAGCGGCGTTGTGGTTGGTGGTTGATGTTGTGGTTGTGGTGGTAATCATGGCGGTTGGTCCAAAATAAAGATAGTAAAAGAAAAACGGCTATCCTGAAGAGTCGCAGCACGCATAAATGACATGTATTCCCACTAGACAACGGGTTTGGGCCTAACTACACATATACTTGCCGAGATACCTCACCTAAGGGACCTGAATGGTGGTTTGCGAATTTGGTAACCACAACAATATATATATATATATATATATATATATATATATATATATATATATGTATGTGTATATATATATATATATATATATATATATATATATATATATATATATATGTATGTGTATATATATATATATATATATATGTATGTATGTGTATATATATATATATATATATATATATATATATATATATATATATATATATATGTATGTGTATATATATACTAGCAGGGATACCCGTGCTCCGCACAGGAATCCCGTGGATGATGGCAGGTCTGAAGGAGTATATGTCACAGTTGATTGTACAATTGTAGAGGCTGCCACCATTATTTTTTTTTTTTCATCACCACTATAATATTATATTTTCCCCGCCATATTTTATATGCAGAAGATTCGAGCTCAAAAATGTTTACATTTATTGCCACATCAGATTAAAAACCATAATGCCTCAACAATGTGAGGCTGGTGTCATGTCATCATTTGCGACTTAATTCTCATTCCCTAGCAAATTACGTTGGTCCCATGTCAATCGGCTGAACTTGAAAAATTAACGTTACGCAATCAGGTGATGACGTCATAATTCGGAAACCGGAAGTCGGAAGTACAATTCTTTTACATCGAGACACTCCCGGGTACATGTTCTGTCAGCATGTGAAGTTTGGTGAGGATCAGTCCAGTACTTTTCGCGTGCATAGGTCACAGAGAAACACACACACAGACACACAGACAGACACACTTTCAAATATATATATATATATATATATATATATATATATATATATATATATATATATATATATATATATATATATATATATATATATATATATATATATATATATATATATATATATATATATATATATATATATATATATATATATATATATATATATATATATATATATATAATCAAAGCTTTAAATTCAATGCCTGGTGTTGGCGCAGTGGTTAGGGCAGCGGCTTGGGATCCAAAAGGTCCGGAGTTCAAGCCCCGTTCGGCCACTGAATTAATACACCAGGGGGTTGACTCAGCCTGTCACCCTTCCGAGGTCGGCGAAATGAGTACCAGAGTACTGGGCCGGTGTATACCCCGGTTAAAATAGGTGTACCATATCCCTGTGTCGTAAGAGGCGACCAGGGTTGCGTCAGGAAGGGCATCCGGCGTAAAACATGTGCCAAATCACTCTGCGGATCATACGGATGATCCGCTGTGGCGACCCCTAACGGGAGCAGCCGAAAGAAGAAGAAGAGAATCAAAGCTTTAAATTCAATGATCCTGCCCTTCTGAATCCTAAAAAAAAAACAAATTTTTTTTTCCTGTGTTGGAGTCAGAACTCTCCCCCATTATTCCAGTAATTCGCCAGCTTTACATGGTCTGAGCACCTCACCTTGATATTCTTGTAAACTACACACATCCTTCTAAAATAGGGCTCCATTTTCCTCATTAAATGATGAAATAGTCTTTATCTTGAACAACTATTGAGCAACTGTAACATAAACCTTTGGCATCTTCTCTCCTTGCTTTGCACATCACATTTATGTAATTTTCTGCCCAGCCTGGTGAATTTCTGTTCCGAAAGCTTATGCATCTCGCTGTGCACAACATATCATGACAAAACGTATAAATATCCACGAATACGATATTTTCAATGCAAATCGACCAACGAGGTTGAAACACAACAGACTTGAAAAATGCATTGCAGTAGAAAATATTTACCAATTGTAAATTAATAGTAGGATTGTGACCTTCAGATATCCTGTATTATGAGGTATAGTAATGGTAACACTAATATTATTGGATATTTAATAGGTGCACATATCTGTTTCAGCCGCATACACTCAGTAAATGCAGACATGCGAAAACATTATTGATAACTTTTAAGCAAGAAAAACTTGGTTCTTTCTTAGCTGTACACACACTTGGTATGTGAACAAAACAACACTTACATTGGAACTTCAGGTAATTTTTCAGGAAACAGTATAACATTTTATGTTGCAAAAACGACAATGAGGTTGCAATGCCGTTATATTACCTGAAAACTTTCACTGTCAGCCTCCACATCAAAGCTTCCAAAGTGCCAGCCATCATCGCGTACGCGGCTGACCCATGCCGGGGCCTCGATCAAATTGTTGTCCGGGTGCAGGAATACCCTGAGTGTGGAGTCCCAGTGGCTGAGAGTGCGATAAACCACCTGCACGCAGGTGTGTGCTGAGCGGCTCATATGTGGGCTCACAAGCCGGGCAGTAACTTGTGGAGGTCCACTTGTTTTTTCTACAGCTACAAAGCTACCTGTATCACAAGAGCACACGTTCATTCATATCATAATCACATTATTTCTTGCTTGCTATTCACAGTTTGCTTTTGGAGGATCTGATCTCAAGGAAGAAGCTTGCAGATATTGCACAACAATTCCACGAAGATGAATGGTATAAATTTCTTAAAATGGTCTTATCCATTATTTCCGATATAATTGTTGGAAAATAATTAAAACGAAAAAAAAAGAATAAAAAAACAAAAAAAAGCTGACAAAATAAACTATAATCTTTACCTTGTACTTACAACGTGAACACAGAAAACCATGGACATGTAGGCATCATAAAGCATTGCCCACCAAAACTAGAATGGCACTCTGTAGGGAGCATAGCTCTGCCAGGCTGAACAGTTTACGTTTTGTATCTCACCGATAGGCTGGTTCTGGATTCGGACTTGAACCAAAATTTAATCGGCTTGTTCTTCTCACCTAACCAGCTCATCCACCTAATTTTGTCACACACCAAACCTGACCACCAAATTTCATCCAAATTAGTCCACAGCGTTTTGAGATATCCTGCACACAAAAAAGAGACAGATAGTGGCAAAAACATAACCTCCGTTCGGTGGGCGGAGGTAAAAAAAAAAAAAAGAAAAGCAAAGTATGTGGGGATGGTATGTAAAAAAGTATGTCAACAAGGTAGGGATGGTCAAAATAAATCATCATGTGAAACCATCCCCACATCTTTCTTTGAATAATAGTTGATGCCTGTCCATTCTTGCATCCATTTCAATGATTGTGTTTGTTGATTGTTTCCATGTATGAATTTGACCAGTGAAAAATATTAAACCGTTAACACACACACACACACACACACACACACACACACACACACACACACACACACACACACACACACACACACACACACACACACACACACACACACACACACACACACACACACACACACACACACACACACACACACACACACACACACACACACCCTGATGGAGCTCAACCAAGTACACAGAATACCAACTGCAGAGTTGGCTGAATACGTGAAAAATGAAGTGTAACAGAGTACCGAATCGAATTTGTAAGCAACTACAAAGACAACAAAGTAGAGAAGGTATCGCTAACCTATCCAGCAAAACAATTACAAAAATAGGTGCGAATGGAAGATGTCACACAATAAATTGAAAAACAACAAGAGGTCAGCTAAATTTGGATGGAGAACGAATCATAATAAATGTCCGAGAACAAGGACACTACACCAATGGCTCATGAAAATGGCAGGACTGAGCCAATCAGACAAGTGTAGGTTCTGCAAGGTAGAAACAAACCATGAGCCACCTCCTATCGGGATGTAAAAAACTCATGTCAGAACAGCTGTACACTCAAAGGCACATCAAGGTATGTAGAGTAATCCAATGGCACATCTGCAGAAATTTCAATATTCCAGTTCCACAAAACTCATGGAAACACGAATCAAAAGCAATCATTGAAAACAAGGACATAACACTCACGTACGATCTGATCATCCAATCTCGCATGAACATCGAAAACAAAGCACTGCAACTGGATATAGTATTCGGATACAAAAAGGAAAATAAGGGTTTGCTAATTGAGGTTTCAGTATCCAGTGATTTTGGTCTAAATAATTCAGAAATCAAGAAAATGACCAAATATGAAGACCTCACGAATGAAGTGAAAAGATCCTGGAAGCTGAAGAATGCCAAAATTGTACCAGTGATAATTGGAGCAACGGGAATGATAAAGAAGAACCTCACAAAGATCCTACAAACCATCCCCAGGAACATGACCTCAAACGAACTACAGTTGGAGGCTTTCCGGTGCTCAGTGACGATCCTGAAAAGAGCCCTTAGAATAAAACTCTGAGAATAACACAACTTAACCCGTGCATCATGATCCTTCATCGAAACAAAGGTGAATACTTTGAGTCCTGGGAGCGTGCGCGCATGCACGCACGCACGCACACACGCACGCACGCACGCACACACCGACCACCTCTGAACTGCAATGATGATCACAGACCCCTAATCCCTGTGTCATGCCAGCACTTGCTGTAATGGTCCTGACTTACAGCAGGTGCCTGTCACATGTCCAGCCTTGTTTTGACATCCATTATGCAATGAAAAAATGTTTCTGAACTGTAGATGGAAAAGATATCAGTCAAAATGGAACTTGCAGATGAGTTAAAATGGGCTTTGTTGCAGTTTGGAAAAAATACAACCCAGCTTATCGCAAAATGTAGTGTCAGCTGCAACATTGATAATGCCAACACGAATCAGCATACAGGCTATAGCAGTCTTTGCAGCAACGCCAGTCCTCCACTTCCACCCTCTTTCTTGAATTAATCCAATAAATAAAATGCCAATAAATCTGCTGTAACCATGAGGCACATGGATCAGCCGGTTGGCTTCCTCCACTCAAGAGGATCCCTCGCTGAGAGAATCTGGTGAGTAGGATAAGCATCAGGAAAACGAGCTACATGTCCATGCAGCCGCAGCTGATGCTTACAGACTATACAAGTAACAAATGTCATTTGAGTCTCTCTGAGCAAAGCCTCGTTGGACACAAAGTCTGGCCAGCATTAGACAAGGATT
The DNA here is from genome assembly GCF_056783735.1 of Eptatretus burgeri. Classification (NCBI taxonomy): domain Eukaryota; kingdom Metazoa; phylum Chordata; class Myxini; order Myxiniformes; family Myxinidae; genus Eptatretus; species Eptatretus burgeri. Next base: position 28,596,582 of record NC_140971.1, read on the forward strand.
CTCCAAAGAGACCTGGTAACGAAGGAATTACTGCAAGTCTCTGTCTCAGACCTTGGTCAGAATCCAAGTCTTACATCCATAGAGCAAGACTTGAAGCATCAGGGACCTGAAGACTCGGACTTTCATCCTCCTGCATTGGTACCGATAGCACCACACCCCACGATCCAATGAATCCATGACTCCCCAGGCCCATCCCAGACGTCTGTTGACCACTGGCTCACAACATGTGGAGACATGAATATCCCTGCCAAGGGAAGTGAAAATCTCTGTGACCTCAACATCCTCACCACAAACAGGAACAGACAAGAGAGCAGCATCCAATATGTCAATGAAAGCTTGGATCTTAGTTTTGACCCAGGAGGCCCATAATCCAAGTGGCTGCGACTCTTCATGCAATGCCTGTAAGGCCTCCATCAGGATATCTGGCATCTCCATAAAGATGACTGCATTATCTGGGAAATCAAGGTCAGAGATCTTTAATTCCCAAATGATACATCGCAGCTTGATCTTTCTGACATCCTCCCCAGAATTCAGTCCATACAAGCGCTAAAAAGTGTGGGAGCCAGTACACACCCCGACAAACTCCAGTAAAAACTGGAAAGAAGTCGGAGATGGAACCACCACACCTCACAGTACGACCAGAGTATAGTTCCAGTACCAGAGTATAGTTTCAGAAATCGGATCGATCAGTTTTGGTGGCACCCCACGAAGACTGATAATCCTCCAGAGGGCATCCTAATTCACTGAATCAAACGCTTTTCGGAGATGAATATCGGCTGCAAGCGGCCCCCGTCAAAACTCTCGTCTGTGCTCAGTGAGAAACCGAAGAGCAAGGATATGGTCAATCGTTGACATCTTTGGTGTAAATCCCAACTACTCTGGGCACTGGTGCTCAAACAGATGGTGGTGAACCCGATCAAGAATTATCCGAGCAAAGACCTTGCCCGGCACTGAGAGGAGCATCATCCCTCACAAACTGTTGTAGTCCTGGCAATCACCCTTCCCTTTCCAGAGAGGAACAAGGCCCCTCTTCCACTCAGTTGGGATGATGCCTGTGTTCCAAACAGAGTACAGAAATAAATGCAATGACACGAGTACAGCATTTCCACCAGCCTTGAGAAGTTCAATATGGATGCCACAGATCACAGGACGTGTGGATGCCACACAGGACGAGCTTTACCCCATTTCTTCCGGTTCACTGCAACCCGTGTTTCCACAAATGAAGGTGGTTCACAGTTGATTGGAGGGTCAGTAATAGGAAGAGTAACACCCCTGATATCCAACTCAACAGCTGGTGGGTCAGCCTGCTACTGTTGTTCAAAGTAACCAGCCCACCGGGCTTTCACTTTGGACTCCACCATTAAGAGCCCAATAAACTCCGCTATAACTGCAGTATACCAAAGGACGGGCTTGCAGGAATGCAATCTTAGCTCCTCCATGAGCCTCAACCTGGTATACAATTTTTTTTTAATGTACAAATTCCCCTGTAAGCAGGATGAGAACCACTTGACCACTGGTGATGCTCTACCCCTTCACAGATTCCTCGCACATAGGCCTCCTTGTCCACCATCAGCACATGTACAGTTTTACACCTCAACTCCCTGAACAGCTCAGCTCTGCCATTAAGCCTGGCCCTGCGACTCTGGTCAATGGTATACAGTGTCTCTTGGGAGAAAAAGTTCTTCTTGACTTGATGGTTGGTTCAAAGACATCCACTGGCAACATCAAGTATGGTAGTCATGAAGGCACTTCACAACTCTTCAGAATTCCTCAAAACACCCAGACCTCCCAAATCCACACTTGGCCTGTTCATCAGCTCCTCAGCTTCCCTCTCATCCTTGTGCTTGCCACCATCCAGCCTTGGCTGGTATGATACCATTCTCCTGGATTTAAGCTGAAACTTTGGAGTTGCTACAAAAAATCTGTGGTCAGTATTGAGGAACTGACCACTCCAGTTGACCCTGCAGTTCTGAATCATCCTCCAATGACCATCAATGAGCACATGGTCAATCTCTGCCACACCACCAGTGTTGGAATATCAAGTCCAGCGATGAGCTTGTGGGCGCTGAAACCATGAACCAGCCACCCTAAGTCCATGACTTCTTGCAAAGTCAAGGCACTTAGTGCTATTCTGGTTCACAGTTCCAAACCCATGGGGACCAACACATGTCTCATAACCATCCCCATCAGTGCCAGTCTATGCATTGAAATCCCCCAAAACTAGAAAAGTATCTCGCCTGGCGCACTGATCAACTACAGACTCCAGCATGGCATTGAATGCCTTCTTCACAGTGAGATCACTTGCCTCAGTCTGCACATATCTTGAGACCAGGAAAATGACACCCAAGGAGTGACGAATCCTGTCTCATAATAGGCTCGTTAACTGGTGTTACCACAATTATCATGGGAGTCAGCTTATTGGACATCGCAGCAGGAACTCCTTGGATATGGTAACCATCAGAGCGACCAGACCAATAGTAGGTGTAACCACCCGGCATGATCTCACCACTATCAAGCCTCCAAACCTCAGAGTGCTGCAATACCGATGTTCAAATGCTGGAGATAGCAGAGACAGGTGATCATCCTCTCTTAAGGATAGGAAATTCCAGGCACCCACCCAAATGGACCGTTTTAGGTTAACCCGAGGAGACCACTATCTGGTGGACGACACCTCAGCACCACCCCAACACAGACTACGGCAATCCGACCCAGGAAGGTTACCCCATGCTTTCCCTCCTATCATCAAAGAATGGGGGTCCTGAAGGCTTTTCCCCATTCCCATCATCCGGTGAGCTGCCCTGCTCGAAGAGTAGTTGCACAGGAGGTACTCCCACAAAGTGCGTTTTCTATGTGTTTTGCTTTACCTGACAATATGCAATGCAGCAGTACCAATGCAGCCTCAAAATCTTTCTTGCATCCTCGATCTGTAAATCTAACCCACCTCCATTAACTTCACCAAGGAGAGTGTTTACAGCAAATGTGAACCTGGGCAGATTTACGATTAGGGGATGTTCCTGTTTGGAGTGTACCGATTCTTTCCAGATGTCGGCTCAGATTGTGTGTCACTGAAGGGGAAATTATTTGGTCGAGTGGTGCTAAAGCACACGCAGAGAAAAGTTTCCAAAATAACATGTCTTCAGCAGAGAAAAATAAAGATTTTCCTTTTTACATTGTTTTCATTAAACACAAGTATTTTAAAATTAAGCAAGAGCAGTAATTAGACACACATTATCTGAATAACCTCTGCCTCTAATTTTGCAGGCTCTGAGAAAGCACCGCATTAATTTCTGGCCAAATGGAAAGTGACAGGTAAGGAAAACAACAGACAACATTGTTTACATGAAATATGGGGCATGTGGGTATGAATGGCTGAAATCCTTAGGCAACCACAGTATATTCAAGCAAGAAAAGGAGTCCATAAATGGTTGGGAGGTTTCAAAAGTAAGTCTTGCCTCAAAAGATAGGTATCACTCAATGAAATCACAGGTGTTATTAGATGTCAAAATGAAAACATATACAGTATTCACTGAGGTACAGATTCAGTACAATGTAGTTAGTATTGAACACATTTCGATTTCTTAACTTCAGTCTGTGGACATTGTGTGCTGATAATGTTGTCCAATGATGAGATTTCTTCTTTTTCTTCTTGCGTACACCGCAGCTTGACAGCTACCATTTTGTTGGGACGTGGCTATGCCGCTGATGCAGTGTCTCCCTTACCAGTAGACTGCTACTCATTTCGCTGACCTCGGAAGGATGACAGGCTGAGTCAAACCCACCTGATGGTAATTCAGCAGCCAACAGGGCTCAAACTCAGGACCCTAAGATCCCAAGCCAGCCACCCTAACCACTAAGCCGCCCTAACCTCGAAGCCAACACTGAGTTTATGATGAGAAATGACAATGTATTCTCAATGGCCAAGATTTGCTGCCTTTGCTTGATGACCTTGAGACATTTTTGAACTGGTTGCCTCATATGAAGAATAGTTTCATTACTCTGAACAAAAACAAAAGCAGCAAGACAATCAATTAGAATGCATTTGAACAAGAAAACAAGAGGAGCCTGAGAAGCATATGGCAAAGTGGAGCAAAACTATCCTCTTACAATGTAACAATAGAATTCCACCCACATGTTCATGAACCGTTGCTGGTTTGGGGGAAGTGCGCTACTGCATTGATGCTCATCAATCAGATCTGGCACCAGAGATTAATGATTGTACAAAGCCATGACAAAGGTGCTTAATGTCTGAAGTTTTATGGATATGGAGAGGAGCCATCCATTTCATTATGTATGTACAAGTTTGGGGTGTGGGTGATAAATTGAGATAAGTGCAGAGGTGATGATGAAGTGTATTAGATAGAGATGTGGAGAAGAGAAGGGGAGGAATAGTGGAGAGGATGGAAATGAGATTGAGAAGAGACTAAAGCATTGTGATTGAAGGAACTTGAGATGGGAGGAGGGAAGGGGTTGTGTCAAAAAAAGACTTCCATCATACTTGCATATGTAATAAATAGATTATTCAATGGTAAATTTGTGTAAGAGACCCCAAACTCTGGGGTTAGTAAAAGCAATGAAAACTTTCAGGCTCATAGGAAATGCACTTTCATGGTGGTGGAGATTATCTTGAGATCACCAAATTAGTCTGCTTCTTTCATAAAATATTTGACAGATGAGTATATGTTACAAAGTTGAGAACTTATCTGTATTCTTACAACCGAAGAGGAAACAGGTTAGTTGGCTGTATGATGAACACAGACCCAAAGAAATTTGTATCCTTTGGAAGAACAGACAATATATTTCGGTGCCTTCCACCTGGTGAATCCAATTCAGGATGAAATTAGAAAAGCCCTTAAAAGGGGTTACATATCATCCTGCACGCCCCTATAGCTATCCATTGGGAAGGCAGGAGTGAACAATTGGTCATTATATAGCGGATAGGGTAACTGTGCCCAGAATGACCGTATATGGTAGAAGAGAATATATAGCTATGGCTAATGTTTAATTTTTTGTGCAAAGTAGCAGTTTAATCGGTGAAAAGAGCGGTTAAACATTAGGGTAGGTGGCTATGCACAAGTCGTATTAAACACAGTGTAGTCTCATGATCTGCAGGACAGTAGAGTTTCATGTAAAGAGCAGATCATGCACTCAATGCAAGGACAATGCAATTGTGGACAATAATCGGTGTACATGACAGCGTGGAATAGAACTCCAAACTTTGCTCAAAATGTACACACTTTCATTAACCTCGTGAATGAGTCCAACTAACAAAGACAAGAGGGTCCATGAAACTTAAATGTTATTTCAAAAAGTTATTTTAAAGCAACCTTAACCTATTGTCCATGTTTTACCTTTATATTTATTTATCCACTTTTAAACACAATATTATGTTAATGCAGTCTGGTATTGAGGGAAAGTGGAAAATATGAATGCAGCGATTGCATTTCGAAGCTCTAAGCAGCATTTTCGACTTTGGCTAAAACTCTGCATTATCAGGGAAGCAAAAACATTTGGTTCTGGTTGCAAACTGATTGAAAGTACAGGCAAAGAACTTACCATGAAGACTCCATTGATAGCCACCAATGCCTTCACTGTGGTAACCACACATGCTGTGCTTGAACGCACAATGACCATAGCCGGATGTCATGGGTGATGTTTCTACCAGCTTCACTTCTGGAATCGAGGTCTGCTGCAAAGTGTTCTGTTGGCCACCTAGACCAGATGTTTGCTCAGACAATGTCCATCGATTATTTATGGCAGAAGTGGAGCCCTCCCAATACGGTCGTTCAGTGGACTGATGGACACCACCTCCAGAACTTTCCAAAGCTCCTCCAGATTGAATTTTAGAAACAAACATCAGTGGTATGTGTTCCCCTGATCCAAGGTCTGATAAAGTTGATGATGCCACTGCTGCAACAAATATGTAATAAAAGATGTCACAAGTATAAAAGTACATCAGAAGATTTATTTCATCTTAGAGTAAGAATAAAGAGTATACTTACGGATAGTGTGAGACAGAGAGCAGCAATATATTATAAACGACAGAGAGAACATTTTGTACGTATAGATGAGACTCAGCATACGGAGTAGCCAAGACCCTCAGCTGTGTGCATCCTCCTGCACGTTACAGACACGTCACTGACACCGCACGATTGGCGGCATGCCAGTGCACCGTGGCGAAACGAGGGAAAACACACTGTGGCTTGTCTCCTTGCTCAGCCTTTTGTGCGCATGTTTCACTTTCCAGTTTTCACGTGCAGGAGGAAATGAAATGATGCTTGGACCAGACTGTGTGCAGAATCATCACTTTTGGCAGTAGTCGTGCTTCTTCAGCCTGAAGTGCCGCTCACTTTTCTATTTCGTGCAGGCTTAGTTGTAACCCTTCAGGGGCATGAGTTATGAGCCAATAGGAAACTTTGCCTCACACTCGCCGTTTATCTTCTTAAGCATTCATCCACCATAGTAACAAAATGTTGACCCTTAGCCCTCCCCCATCCCTCTACCCTTCCCCATGGCTCCTGGAACTACAACAAAAATAAGCCCAATTGATGGCCTGTTCCAACTGACATGACCCATTTGCATGGAGAGCACGTTAATCCCTGATGGGAGGCCAGTGTGTTTGGAGGTACCCCATTGAGACCTTTGCTGACGTTTGGATCAAGGCCTTCAAGTTGTGGGATAATGGTGAGTCACGAGTACTTTTTCAGAACTCATTTAAGGCAACCGAGAGTGGCTTCTGTAATTTCCCCCAAAATACCAAAGGGAAATTAAGTAAATGGTTGATAAAACCACTCATTTAAAAACCATGACATATAATTACATTTTCATTCATTATTTTGCACAGGTATCAAGGCTCATGAAAAAGTGGGATTCCTGTGGGTAAAGGGTCAACAACTGCAAAATTGGCTCAAGGGAAATAGAAGAAGATACGGAAGCATCACAGAGCAAGAGGAGGAATTGTCGGTGAAGTGTGAATGAGGTTACAGTGGATGTAGTGAAGTTCAGAGGTAGACATGAGAGAGAACAAGAGGTGGTGGTGGGCTAGAGACTTGAAATGTTGGAGTGAAGTGCCTAAAAAAACAGACGGAATGATCTCATGGAAAAATAATATTTGTATCAGATCTCAGGATAACTCAAAGATTTTCGCATGATGTGCAAAAAGTCTCGAAGACTTTATTTGAAGATTTTTTTTTCTTCTGAACATCATGAGGATGACATCGGCTTGGTGTAGGTTTGATAGCAGTTGTATGGGCAGAGGGGATAGGAGTTGTAATTGGTTGTGTAGGGATGTAGAGGTCAGCTTGGCGCTGTACAGGAAGACGGCTGACCTGCAAGGGTGCAAGAGGCCCTGCTTGAGTTTCTTTGATTTGCCTGTACCCCCCCCCACCCCACCCCCGCAGGGGAAGACGGGGTTTTGCAATCACTTCTGTGTGTCTGTGTTTGTCTGTGTGTGTCTATCTGTCTGTCTGTGTGTATGTGTGTCTGTCTACGTGTGTGTCTGTCTGTGTATGTCTATGTGTCTGTCAGTGTGTGTCTGTCAATGTGTCTATCTGTGTATGTGTCTGTCTATCTGTGTGTGTGTGTCTGTGTCTGCGTTTCTATCTTTGTGTGTCTGTCAGTCTGTGTGTGTCTGTCAGTCTGTGTGTGTGTCTGTGTGTTTCTATCTGTCTGCCTGTGTGTATGTCTACGTGTGTGTCTGTCTGTATATCTCTGTGTGTCTGTCAATGTGTGTCTGTCAGTGTGTGTGTGTCTGTCAATGTGTCTATCAGTGTATGTGTCTGTCTGTCTGTCTGTATGTGTGTCTGTGTGTGTGCCTATCTGTCTGTGTGTCTCAGTCTGTGTGTGTGTCTGTCAGTCTGTGTGTGTCTGTCAGTCTATGTGTGTCTATCTGTCTGTCTGTGTGTGTTTGTACATGTCTGTACGTGTCTGTACATGTGTCTGTACATGTGTCTGTACGTGTGTCTGTGTGTGCCTTTCTGTGTCCGTGTGTAACTGTATGTCTGTCTGTGTGTGTGTGTGTCTGTCTGTCTGTCAGTGTATGTGTCTGTCAGTGTATGTGTCTGTCGGTGTATGTGTGTCAATGTGTGTGTCTGTGTATGTGTCTTGGTGTATGTATCTCTGTGTCTGTCTGTGTCTGCCAGTGTGTGTCTGCCAGTGTGTGTGTCTGCCTGTGTCTGTCTGTGTGTGTCTGTCATTGTATATATCTGTATGTGTGTGTCTGTGTGTGTGTGTGTGTGTGTGTGTGTGTTTGTCTGTGTGTCTGCCAGGGCCACAACTTATTTTTTACCATTTCAGCTTTTGTCATCAAATTTTGACCAAAGCTTTATTTTGAGAATACTATGAAGGCAAATTAATATCTTGGTCAAAAGGTCAAAGGTCAGCATCAAATAAAACAAAGCTTGATGATGATGCGAATATAGAGAAGATAAATTAAGAATTTGGTCAAAAAGGAACCGTTTTGCATGCGGAAGAGGAAGAAGTAGAAGAAGTCCGAATACACAACGGACAGGCTTTGTATTTTCAGATGCTTTGTGGTTGTACATAAACAACGAAAACTGTTTAATGGAATGTACACCAGAAATTATTGACTGACGACAAAAGCAATAAAAGGTACTCAGAAGTATCATGAAATATGAGTTTGGTATTCTAAGTGTACACATTTTCACGAAGTAGGTTTTCAAACTCGTAACAAAAAGCTTTCACTTTGCAGGATCAAACGTGAGGCACACCGACGTAGTAATAAAACCTTTTGAAGAGGAACTCCATTCCAAATTGCAAGTTGGTAAAGCAGTAGTGTGGTGAAAAGTTTGAATGGAGCTTCTGAATGGGATGGCTAAGTTGGTGTTCCCATCCGAGCATGCAGCCAATGTTGCTGTTCCTCCATACAGGGTATCACAAAAGTCTTTCTCACGATCTTCATGGATTTCATTGGCTTTGAAGTTTATTTAAGATGTGAATGATATTTCTTAACAAGATTCCTTGCCCAATTATAGAACGTGCACTTGTAAATAAACGAAGCAAATGACATTATTTTTCATGAATGACATTATTTTTGGGATGTCCCATAGATTTTATATCCAATTCAAATGATTTAAATTATTTGTGCTACAAAAGTGCTACGTTATGAAAATGGACTGCTTGCAAAGTCGACCTGATGGCATATATGTCTTGTTCACACCACGATGCAATGCCATGCCAAGGTGTGCAACCTTGAGCTGCCATCACCTCCATTGCACCCAGCACTGGCCATGGTATATGTTGTGATAATGAAGTGCCATACTGTAATTGGCGGCAACGGTAATTGGGCGGATGTGGCAGCACTGTATATGAAGGTCAATGGCTGGTGTTGACACGTATACCACGTACTCCATGGAAAGTCATGCTGGAACAGTAATGGTATGTTATATACTATATTAGGAATAATGTACTCTGAGGAATGTAATTGGTATTAGAGTATGGAGTTTAACTTCGTTATTATGTGATGCGTATGTGGTATTTGCCTTCAGTATTATGTGTACAAGTTATTGTATTTTGTTATTCTTACCCTATGTATATTTATGTTGTTGTAGATATGTGTATGGGTTTTGTGATAATAAAGCCGATCGAAAAGGTCTATTGTTGATTACTACAACAATAATTTATTCTCACAAAACCTACCTGGTTGGATTGAACCAGAAGAGCGCTGAGGCCTACACTGGAATGGAGCGTTTGCTGAGACCAGAGAGGCTGGATTCGGATCCCAGTTCACCCACGGCGGCACAAAAATGGAAACACTGGTTGAAGACGTTCGAAAACTTCCTGGGAGCTCTACCACAGGATAGTCTGGATAAGATGAGTCTGCTTACAAATTTTGTCTCACCAAGACTATACGAAACTATATCAGAGTGTACCATTTATGATGAGGCTATCCGTACTTTACAGTCACAGTACGTAAAGCCCACTAATGAAGTGTTTGCACGCCATCGTCTTGCAACTCACCGCCAGCAGGTCGGAGAGTCCTTAGATGAATACCTTCTGACTCTGAAAACGTTAAGTAAAGAGTGTAACTTTGGGGCTGTAACAGCAACTCAACATTGCGAAGAATCCATCAGGGATGCCTTCATTAGCGGCCTGCAGTCACCACTGATCAGACAACGTCTATTAGAGAATAAGACTTTAGATTTAGCTACCATGTTTGATCAGGCGAGATCTCTCGATTCAGCCCAAAGAAATTCAGAATCTTATTGTGTTATTCAACCCTCCCGTTCATTGGGTGCTGCCTCATCCAATCAGAATACCGGTGAAGTGGAACCCACAACTGTAATGGCTGCTACGGGAGTTAAATGTTTCTTTTGTGGTTTTTTAAAACACCCACGTGTAAAATGTCCGGCACGAGAGGCTGTGTGTCATAAGTGCCAGAAAAAGGGTCATTTTGCTAAGGTGTGCCGTAGTACTTCATCAGTAGCTACTGGTGCTTGTGCAACTTCCTCTGATCAGGCAACGCTAGCGGCTGTGTCTTCTGCCGCTGCCCCAGGGGTGTTATCAAAGGCGGTTGTGAGGGTCACGCTCAATGGAGTGGAATTGGATGGCCTTATTGATAGTGGTAGTTCAGAAAGTTTTATCCATCCCGACCTCGTTAAGTGCCATTCCTTAAGTGTACATCACACCCAAGGCACTGTTTCCATGGCATCCACTTCCTTCACCGCTCATACATCAGGGTTCTGTCAAGTCAATATCAAAGTAAACGGTCGGTGCTACCAAGATGTATGTCTGTCCATACTCCCTCAGCTGTGTTCAGATATAGTTTTGGGCCAGGATTTTCAGGGACTGCATGATAGTGTTACACTGACATATGGAGGTAGTTTGCCTCCTCTTGTTATCTGTGGACTCAGTACACTGTGTGTTGACCCTCCAGAACTGTTTGCCAACTTGACAGCTGATTGTTATCCTGTTGCTGCTCGATCACGCCGGTACTCTCCCGATGATCGTAAATTCATTGAAAAGGAAATTCAAAAGATGTTGAAGGAAGGTATTATAGAGCCCAGTAACTCCTCTTGGCGTGCACAGGTTGTTGTCGTTAAGAACGAAACTCACAAGAAACGCTTAGCCGTGGACTATTCAGAAACTATCAACAAATTTACACTTCTTGACGGGTATTCTCTGCCTCGTATAGATGACACTGTTAACAAGATTGCTCAATACCGTGTTTTTAGTACGATTGACCTCCGTAGTGCGTATCATCAAATCCCCATCAGAAATGAAGATAAGCCATACACCGCGTTTGACGCCTGTGGACGCCTTTATCAGTTTGCTCGGGTTCCCTTTGGCGTCACCAACGGAGTGGCTTGCTTCCAACGTATCGTGGATTCATTCATCCAAGAAGAAGAACTGGTTGGAACATTTGCTTACTTAGACAACATTACTATTTGCGGCATGACTCAGGAAGAGCATGATGCTAATCTCACGAAATTTCTTGAGGCTGCTAAGAGAAAGAATATAACTTACAATGAAGACAAATGCATCTTTTCAACTAACAGGCTCAGTATTCTCGGATATGTGGTGGAAGGAGGGGAAATGCGCCCGGATCCGGAACGACTCCGACCCTTGCAGGACTTGCCTGTGCCTCGGGACATGAAATCGCTCCGACGCATCCTTGGCTTCTTTGCCTATTATTCACAGTGGATATATGACTACTCAAGCAAGATCCGCCCACTGTGTGCCACTATTACATTTCCCATGACAAGGGAAGCAGAAGCGGCTTTCCATCAACTTAAGCAAGACATTGAAGGTTCAGTGGTGAGGGCGATTGACGAATCCGTACCCTTCGAAGTTGAGACCGATGCTTCGGATGTAGCAATTGCTGCAGTCCTCACCCAGGCAGGACGTCTGGTAGCCTTCTTTTCCCGAACCCTTCAGGGACCCGAATGTCGTCATGTTTCTATTGAGAAGGAGGCCCAGGCTATTATTGAAACAGTTCGCCACTGGAGACAGTATTTGACAGGCAGACATTTTACTATAAAGACAGATCAACGATCAGTGAGCTATATGTTTGATAAGCAGCATAAAAATAAGATAAAGAATGATAAGTTCATGCGTTGGAGGATGGAATTATCTTGCTATGATTTTGACATTGTGTATCGTCCTGGTCGAGAAAACATTCCCTCTGATACATTCTCCAGGTCTTATTGTGGGATGGCATGCCACGATCGACATTCACTGTTTAACCTCCACGAAGCCTTGTGCCACCCAGGGGTTACCCGCTTATACCATTTTGTGAAATCTAAGAATATGCCATATTCTGTGGAGGATGTCCGGCAGGTTGTTGGATCTTGTAGAATATGCGCAGAATGCAAGCCCAAGTTTCACCAACCAGATAAGACTCGACTCATAAAAGCTACTCAGCCATTTGAGCGTCTCAATATAGATTTCAAGGGGCCTCTTCCGAGTACAGATAAGAATCAGTATTTTCTTAACATTGTGGACGAATATTCACGGTTTCCTTTTGTATTTCCTTGTGCCGACATGACCACTTCCACGGTTATCAAGTGCCTCTGTCAGCTGTTCGCTATTTTCGGAATGCCGGCTTACATTCATTCAGACCGGGGACCCTCCTTCATGAGCAAGGAATTACAAGACTTCCTTGCCAGTAGGGGGATCGCTGGTAGCAGAACTACTAGCTATAATCCTCAAGGGAATGGCCAAGTGGAGAGGTTCAATGGTACCATTTGGAAGGCAATCACAACGGCTCTAAAATCCCATAATCTACCCATCAAATGCTGGCAGACTGTTCTGCCTGATGCTCTCCACTCAATTCGTTCACTGTTGTCCACAGCAACCAATGCTACCCCTCATGAAAGACTTCTGAGCTATTCTCGTCGTTCTTCCTCGGGAGCCTCGGTGCCTACTTGGCTCTGCAATCCTGGGCCAGTCCTGCTGAAGCGTCACGTACGCACGAATAAAACTGATCCCCTTGTGGATGAAGTCGACCTCCTCCAAGCAGGACCCCACTATGCCCATATTCGCTACCCAGATGGCAGGGAAACTACGGTCTCTGTTAGACACTTAGCCCCAATTGGAACCCCATCCAAGAGTGAACCCCAAATTCTACCTCAGGCTTCTGAAGAAAATGTAATTCCCCAGGGTAGTCCCCAAGACGCACCCTGCTCAGAGGGGGGTGATCTCGTTCCTGAGATGGTTCCTGCAACTCCACAGCAATCAGATGCTGTGGATAACCCTCCAGTGCCAAGAAGATCCGGTCGCACCATTCGTCCTCCTATTAGACTAGATTTATAGAGATAGACATCTCGGAAGGGGGTGAATGTTGTGATAATGAAGTGCCATACTGTAATTGGCGGCAACGGAGATTGGGCGGATGTGGCAGCACTGTGTATGAAGGTCAATGGCTGGTGTTGACACGTATACCACTATACCACGTACTCCGTGGAAAGTCATGCTGGAACAGTAATGGTATGTTATATACTATATTAGGAATAATGTACTCTGAGGAATGTAATTGGTATTAGAGTATGGAGTTTAACTTTATTATGTGATGTGTATGTGGTATTTTCCTTCAGTATTATGTGTACAAGTTATTGTATTTTGTTATTCTTACCCTATGTATATTTATGTTGTTGTAGATATGCGTATGGGTTTTGTGAGAATAAAGCCGATCGAAAAGGTCTATTGTTGATTACTACAACAGTATATGTGACGATGTAGCCGTTTGTAGGTATGATGCAAACAAACGCTATTTTTCATCACCATAAAATGGCTAACAGATGCTTTGTTAGCTTCTGTTGTGTGTCTATCTGTCTGTATGTGTGTCTGTTTGTGTGTGTCTGTCTGTGTGTGTCTGTCAGTCTGTCTAGATGAGACTAGATGACGAAATTTTTTTTTTTTTAGAAATCAATAAAAACCCAGCTGTCTGGTGCTACTCACGTTTGTTCTCCATATCTATCATCCAAAAAAAATGATGAATACCAATCAGCAAGATAATCTCTCTTTTAGTTAGTTTTAGAGCTGAGTTGAGTTTAGAGGTTTTACAGCTGGGTTTCAGCTTTAGAGGCATGTAGGTATTAACATAAGTAAACTAGAAGGGCACTCGGTAGAGTGCATACCTCGGCTATGCAATACCTGATGCAGTAGATTCTATGTATGTCATGAAAAAAAAAAAACATTTTTGAAATATCATTCCATCTGTCGTTTTTGGCACCATCTCTCAATGGTAAAGAATCACTTTTGAAATTAACAAAAATATTGTATCCAGATCTGGATTCGGATCTTCATCAAAATCGAATCAATTTGTCCTTGTCACACACCTGTGTCCAACCTGGTCCACCAAGTTCACAAGTAACAAACAGACAAATAAACAGACAGACAGACAAGGGTGAAAACATAACCTCCTTCTACCTTCGGTGGTGGAGGTAATAATGGTACGAAATGAAAATAAACATTTGGACAGTCCACTGTCACACAACTTATTTTCGTTTGCTTATTGGGATTTAAATGTAAAATTAATTCAAAGAAATGAAAATTAAATTTTACACTTTCAATCACATGATATAAGGAATCCTAGTACATTACAAGAAGTGATTTGAATTATTCTAAGATTTGTTACATCATTTGTTTTAAAGTGAAAATTTACTGAAGCTCAGATGTTGAAATGTGTGTGTGTGTGTGCGTGCGTGCGTGCGTGCGTGTGTGTGTGTGTGTGTGTGGCAGAGCAGGATCAAGGGATACACATGAGCTGGAGGTATCATTTTAAAATGCTTAGTTAAGGGGCTGTTCATAATAACCAACATTTTTCACAAGAGTATCAAGGGTGATGGCACAGACTCCAAGCAAATTATTCCGAGACTGCGCAATGTACGCAATGATGAAGAAGAAATCCTAAGAACAAGGAGTCTTTATGCACAGGATTGCTCAAAGGGCAAAACTGGGGTCCTGCCAAAGCTTTTTCAGTGAGTTCAACTCCATTTCGCCAACTTATTTTACTGACTGTGGAGGCACTTTCTCATGTGCAAATGCTTTTATGGTGCAAGTTGTTCATTTACATAACGAAGCAGTCGAAAAATGGAAAAGTCTCCTCATCGCTGATGAGAAGCAAAATGTATAACTAGAAAGTGTCTCAAAATGCATGCAAAGCAGAGCCACATCCGCTTTGTACTCCGCTTTATTTTCAATCATCATTCTCCATATTCTAAAAATAAAGGTTTGTTGAAATTTTGATGACAAAAGCTCAAATGGTAAAATCGTTATGGACTAGACAGACACACTGAAGCTGAAATGGTAAATAGATAAATAACAACGGATGTGATATAAATAAAATAAAAAATTTAGAAATTAATAAAAACCCAGCTGTCTGGTGCTGCACGGCAGCGAAAGGTCTATTTCTACTCACTGCAACTTTGCCAGATGACATTTTGACCCAATTATTGATTAGTCCTATATATATATATATATATATATATATATATATATATATATATATATATATATATATATATATATATATATATATATATATATATATATATATATATCTCACCACCCACATCTCTCACCTGTGAATGGAGAGAATAACCAATCAGCTCACACCTAATCAATTAAACCCAGGTGACTAGGATTATTTTAATAAATCGAGTCCTCCCATGCTCTTCTTGCAACATAAGCTGCATAAAGCAACCAAGAAAGGCCACCAAGGTAATCCCTTTGCTGTTTCAAACCCTTCCCAGAGGTCCTCCACAGCTGTAAAGACATTCACAAACAGTACACACATGATAATCCAAATGCTGCACACCCCCTCAGCTGCCGGACCGTTTTCACCAATTATTGGTGAATCATCAGTGACTAGCATCGTGCAGCAAGGGCTGTATGGGACACGGTGCTGGCGCTTTCACCACTCATGGTTTGGAGTCGCATAGTATCTGCTTTATAACCAAAAGTTTTTTCAGTCACAAGTGTACGGAGGCTTGCTGCGTTACCTTGATGAAGTCCTAATGAGAGCAAAACCGGTCAGTGACTGCAGGTTTCCATGCACTTGTGACAGCATCTGAAATTTTTCATCTTCATAAATAGCGCTACGAGAGAGCTCTTCTGGGAGCCGCAGACAATGCGTGCGTTTCAATCACATGATATAAGGAATCATAAATGATGAATGGCAGTGATGTCATGACATTCGTCCTAAGGTCGGAGAATGACATTATGTATGTATGTATGTATATATATATATATATATATATATATATATATATATATATATATATATATATATATATATATATATATATATATATATATATATATATATATATATATATATATATATCTTCTTATCCCTGTGTCGTAAGAGGTGACCAGGGTTGCGTCAGGAAGGGCATCCGGCGTAAAACCTATGCCAAATCAGTATGCGGATCATTACGGATGATCCGCTGTGGCGACCCCTAACGGGAGCAGCCGAAAGACGAACAACAACAAATATATCTTCTTCTTCTTCTTCTTCTTCTTCTTCTTTTGGCTGCTCCCGTTAGGGGTCGCCACAGCGGATCATCCATATGATCCGCATAGTGATTTGGCACATGTTTCACGCCGGATGCCCTTCCTGACGCAACCCTGGTCACCTCTTACGACACAGGGATATGGTACACCTATTTTAACCGGGGTATACACCGGCCCAGTATACTGGTACTCATTTCGCCGACCTCGGAAGAATGACAGGCTGAGCCAACCCCATATATATATATATATATATATATATATATATATATATATATATATATATATATATATATATATATATATATATATATATATATATATATATATATCTAAAAGATTGTGGTGGTTTGGATTATACATTTCTAAAGAAGAAGGCGCTTCCAACCAAAAGTAAAACTACATCTACTCCGCTAATTTGAGCAATAAGCAAGAGCAGACCTAGTCTCAGGTGACGTTTCACCAGCTTCACAGCTGACCCTAAAGACTCCCTTTCTAAGATCCCTGAAGGCTTTTTATGTGTGATAGAGGATATATTCAGGAGTATAAAACAGCAGAGATACTTTTTGTTGCAGTTTATTCAAGGTTAACCAAAGATTTTTCCAAGACTCCGAATGGAAATATAAATGATGAATGTGGTTCATTGGTTAGATATTTATACAGTATGCCGTCCTGATGAAGGTAAATAAGCCCAAAATCTGGATAGGTGGCTCGTTTGATGTTTCACCAATGGTAACCATAAAATCTCTGTCTGTTTGACATGAGTTGCCGTCTGAAGTTTCCAGGTCAGAGGTGACGCTTTGGTGTGTTTGCGCAGGACTTTACATCAATTAGAGATTGGGGGAATGCTCAGCACGCTCCATATATTTTGATTTATCAGCCCGATCGCACCATGATCATCACAACGTTTTCATCACAACTTGAATAATTTTCCTGATGTTGAGTTTTATGGATAGATTTTAGGAAAAGGATGTGTTTGCACATGTCCAGACCAAACTGTTCCTTCACCATCTTGATGTTCCACAGATGTGAGGGTTCTTTGTGTTCTTCTGAGGCTCTGGGTGGAAGAACAGGTCATGAGACTCTAAACTTATACGTTAGCACAGGATAGGATGAGAAGGTTTGTGTTATCACTGACCAGCACACTGTTGGTGACCCTAGTAGACTCCATAGCCTTCTGCAGAACAAGGAGATCGAAATCTCATGAGTGTGTGACAGTTCCTTTTTATGCTTTCTCACAATCTAAAAAAATAAAATTAAAACCCTGATTTCAGGACTTCCCCTCACAGGATTTCTAAAGACTTTTTTCTTTTGTCCTTGTCAAAATATCCGTTTTGGTCGTCCAAGATCCCCCACCATGTCAAAGAGGACACCTTCCTAGTTATGATACAAGTGAGAAAGCATTTGTTGCAATTTATTTGAGGTTTGAAATTTCACTCTCTCACTCTCTGTTTGAAATTTACAATTTCACTCTCTCACTGCAGGCAGGTTGGTGGTCTTTCTGTCTTCTGCTGTCTCCTCTCCGGCCTCGCCCCCCTTGCTCTGTCTGTGATATGTCCCCCCCCCCAGCCCCATATCTCCACAGGGCACTCAAGGTCTGCTAGCAACCCCCTCCTGGTAAAACTACCAAAGTCAAGAATCACTGCTCACCTCACTCTTTTATTCCTCTTTTTCTGCCTTTGGAATGAACTCACACACACACACACACACACACACACACACACACACACACACACACACACACACACACACACACACACACACACACACACACACACACACACACACACACACACACACACACACACACACACACACACACACACACACACACACTACAATCCCACTCTTCCCTCCAGGTCTTCAAAACAGCTGTTCACCACCATCTCTTATCTTCCTCCATCCAAAACCATGATCTTTTCTACCCCCGCGAATCCACCCCAAACCCTCTTCTTCTTCTTCTTCTCCTTTCGGCTGCTCCCGTTAGGGGTCGCCACAGCGGATCATCCTTATAATCCGCATAGTGATTTGGCACATGTTTTACGCCGGATGCCCTTCCTGACGCAACCCTGGTCGCCTCTTACGACACAGGGATATATGGTACACCTATTTTAACCGGGGTATACACCGGCCCAGTTTTCTGGTACTCATTTCGCCGACCTCGGAAGGATGACAGGCTGAGTCAACCCCCTGGTGTATTAATTCAGTGGCCCAACGGGGCTTGAACTCAGGACCTTTTGGATCCCAAGCCGCTGCCCTAACCACTGCGCCAACACACCAGGCTTCACTTCTTTTGGCTCAGAATCCACCCCAAACCCACCTCTCTCATATTCCCTGCTTTCCTTCCTGAAAGTCCCTGTAGTGTCCATATTGTTTACCCAGTTTGTCCTGCCCCATCCCGTTCCCTTCCACAGATCTCATGTGTCTATTCCCTACTGTTTTCCATTTCCATCTCCCATCCCCCCTGTCTCCTGCTCCCCTTGTTATACATTGTGTGTGTTAGCTCTTATATGAGCCTTGACATTGTATCACAAAAATAAAATAAAACAAAAAAAGATTAAAAAAAAAAGTCATGCTACATCATTCCTGCACGAAATCATGCTATTTAATATCCTTTTCTCTATGATGATAGCAATTGTGATTTTTGTCTGTGAAGCCAAAGGTAATAAAATCATTTCGAATGAAAGTATTAATTTTTTAATATGGTAATATAATGATAAGCGGATTTATCTGTTTTCTTCATAATACTGTACTCCTAGATCCTGTCGCTTAAAGTTGCTTTCCGAAGGTGTACCTTTGGGGTTTGTGAATGGGAAAAGACTGGCTAATGGGGCACAGTGCATGAACAGATAATCCCGTGGAGAAACATTGACTTGTTTATTAAGCGTCCCCCTATAGGATAGGGGAAGGATTATTGCTGTTGAAGGATTGTTGCTTCTGCAATTAGAGCCCACAATTTTTATGGGACCACAGAGTTTTTTGCACCCCTTGGACCTTGGAGTACTAAACATTGTTTAGAAAATTATTATTATTATTTATTTTTTTAATTTCCTTTTTTCCTGCACTCGCAATTTCTGAAATTTCTGAGTTGTATCTTGGAACTAGCTGGGACTTTTGAAATTAAATTTTGCATTGATAATGTCAATAGAAAGTATTCGTGATTGACGAAATTTTCTTGACCTTGACTTAATTTTAAGGTCATGACCCAATTATAGACATTTTAACATTTTTCACCATAACTTGACTATAGTTTTTCCGATCGGAACAAAATTGCCCTCTCTAGATAGTGTAGAGTAAGGTAAGGTGCATTTACACTTAATTTGAATCATAGCCATCCTTGTTAAAGGTCAAGGTAAAATGGCGGTCTGAAAAAAGCAACACGTTATTTTTTGTCACCGCTCAATTTTGCCAATGCGGAATCTTACCGACCACTTGGCCTTCCAAGACGTTCTTGCATCATAATAGTATACCTGCACTGAAGTTGTCAACCTGATATTTGATTAATTTCCTTGGCCTACTTTTTAAGGATTACCAAATTAATAAAAAAAAACACCTTTTTCATCCCAACTTTAATAATTTTCCTCCGATTTTCATGATATCGAGTTTTATGAATAGATTGTAGATGGCGACACATTTTCTTAATTTACACTCTTGCTAAATGCTGAAGGTCAAGGTCACATGGTGGTCCGAACAAAATATTCCATCATTAGATCGTGGGCCAAAGATAAGTCGCAGACAATCACTTGGGATGTGCCAGGGGAGGCTTACCCTTGGTGATCGCTTTGTGATCACAGATATCTAGTTGGATTCTGATGTATCATACTCTGTTAGAGAGCATTGGTGCTACTAAAACAGTTTCTTGGCAAAAGTTATACTCGCTGGTTTGCCATTGTCTTCCCAGCAGTTGCTAGAGCAGGAATTTGGAATTTAGCTGGCGTGTCGGTGATAGCTCGCCTACTCTTCACGAAGGACATCATGGGCTTTTTATCATCCACAAACTAATGCCGGCAGACAGGACACCAGTTTAAAGTCCTTCCGAGGGATAGCACACACACAGATGAATCACTCTACCTGTGAAACACGAAGATGACAGTTTATAGCTGTGTTGAGATTCGAACCCATGTTAGACAGCATATAGGGGAGTAGGTGAGTTGGTGAGTGCGCATATCTCTAGGCCATCTTTCCAGCATTGTTCATTGGATACCATCACTAAAATATTTTGTCCTGTCAAATCCAGCTCTGTTTTATGTGCCACTTACTTTCCTACTTTCCTCCTCTTGTACTTTTGCTTTGCCACTGAAGAAGAGTATGGTCACGTTTAGCCAATGAAGGTCTATTAAAATTTGTTCATCAGAAATGGACGTGCAGTGGTGCAGCATTTCTAAGCATTGCTTTCCTCAGAGGAACCATCAACACACTTGGCACACCTGTATTTGCTTATGGATACTCCCCCATGATAGGTTTTGGAAAATATGTCATGTGTGCTGGAATCCTCTGAAAAAGCTGAATTACTTTCACATATAATAATTTTGACTAATCTGCAGAAGAGTTATCAAATGAGGAACAACCACATCAGATGAGCAGGTTTGGAAAAATAGAGCACTGAGGCAAATGAGAACAACTGTTGATGATGACTCAAGGTTGTAGAGACAACAACTTCTTTACCATTGCAGAGAGATGGCTTTAAGAGGAGGCAGAAATGCAACAGGGAGAGAAAGATTAAGGGAACTCAACCCTTTTCAGAAAAGACTCAATTTTGTCATTCTGACTTATTACGAGCTCTTTCCATTATAACTCCTTCCCCTAAAGTGTGAAGCGACTGTGAAAGAGAATGTTCCCAAGGCAGTTTTAAGCAGTTGCCACAAGGATTAGAAAGATGGACAAAGGGCTGTTCTGCAGGTTCCTCACTCATAGGATTGGCCTTCCCTGCAGTTCCTGAAAGATGCTCCCTTGCTGTTGCCTCACCTCACTACAAGCTTCGGTATACTGTGAGGGAGATGCTGGATGCAAAGCAGGAATCACAAATGAATGAATTGATGTATGGCACAGAATGCAGCGTAGAAGACTGCTACGCTTTAATCCACAGTATTAGTCAGCCTCATGGCTTTGGAAGCATCTTTTAGCAATGCTAACCCCTCCTTGAGAAAGGAATCAATCCATGAACACGTTTCTGACTCGCTAGCTGTCATCGATGCCAATAAATTCCTTCCGAGTGCTTGAGCTGACAAGCCGTCTCATGTAGAATTATATTCAAATATCACCTCTTAACGTCATGTTTCTTTCACAAACTAGAATTTAGTTTGAAGTACAGTTTAACTTTCATTTATTTCCTGACACAATTCAAAAACCCTAAACTGTAACTGGATGCCTAAACAGGGATGATGCATTTTACAGAAGTACTGTACAATCAAATATCACTGGTGGATGTCTTACAAGGAGTGATCATTAAGTCCCTGGCATGACATTTAACGCCAATTACCCATTTCAACCAAAATGTTATTTTTATACAACTTTATAAACTAAACAATTATCATGACTTTTATACCCCTGATAGGCCACGGATTTACTGATCACTTAGTGTTTATGTACACATTGAGCAATCTTTTTCCATGATCCTTTTCTCCAGGCTTCATCATCTCTTTTGAAATGGTGGGAATTTTGTGCTCATGCTCTCGTGTTCAGTGTGAGTCATAGAGAAGGAGGGGAGGCCAGACGAAGAGGGCATTAAAGTGACCCGTAGATGGCTGAGTGAAACTGTAAGCGGCTTCTGGCCTAGCAGAAAACAGTAACACGATACATATGGTGTGGTGGAGAAAAAGCAACTGGTTCATGTCAATCCCAGGACTTCTGCTTTGTCGCTCAGAGTTTCTTGTTTTATAGAATCTTCTCTGCTGTTAGACAGTGCAATGGTGTTTCCATGGCTGTGTTAATATATTTATGGGCAGATGATGTCATCACAATGATTGATTAATTTCCTGGATAAAAAACAACTATCTTGAAAGGAAAAAATGCTTTTAATTCGCTCATAAGTTTGCATACGTCTTAATGTATGCAGGGAACCATGGGTATTTATTTTTCTCTATAAGAATGGTGCTCATGGAAGAGCAATAGTAAATAAACAATGGTGGGCAACTGTTGGGCACAATCAGCAAGGCAAAAAAACTTACAGGAAAGTAAGAGAGGAGAGGAAACATGGAAACTAGCAGGTAAGATGGTTGGGTTATGAGGGGTTAATGGGGATAATAAAGATCATGGGTCAGGATGAGTGATAACACAAGGTGGCGGTACATTGCCTGTTTGAAGCCCTGGAGGGAAGATTGGGAAGGAATGGTTTCTGGAAGGTGGTTCCCTACATGGGAGAAGTGAGGAACAAAGGAGTTTTTTAGGTGTGCAGTCAGTCCAGATTTTGGAAGTTTAACCAGGAAGGAGTTACTGAAATAATGTGTGAATCCTGGAGTTGTTGGGGAGGGTCGGAGGACTGAGAGAGCAGAGGAAGCAACATTGGAGAATAGATGTAGGCAGAAACCACCAACCTGCCTGCAATGTGAAAGCAACAGACGATGTGCTTCAGCATCATCACCATCACCAATATGGGGGAGGGGAGAGAGAGAGAGAGAGTGAGAGTGAGAGTGAGAGTGAGAGTGAGAGTGAGAGTGAGAGTGAGAGTGAGAGTGAGAGTGAGAGTGAGAGTGAGAGAGAGAGAGACGCTGGGGCAACAGCCCATAGTGTGGAGCAGTATTCAATCAAGCTATGCACAAAGGCCTTATTGACTGAGAGTAGTTCTGATTTTTGATTTTTCAAGGAAAGAGTTGGATCGATGGAGGATGCTCAGACTGGCTTTGAAGCCAATCTTGCTCTCTGATTGGCACAGGAGAGGTCATGGCTGATGGTGAGGCCTAGACGTTCAAGAAACAGAACCTCTTCCAGTGGCTGGCAATGGAAATGGACGGGTGAAGGCAAGTGGGCCAAAATCTCAGACTTTAAAATGATTTTGGTGCAAATTTTTTGAGGCAAACTGAAAATAGTTTTTTTATTCATAATTGGAGTACGTCGATTCCAAAAATGCAATGTTCCCACTTATTGGATTGCACATTAATTTTTTTTTATGACGTTATCAAATATGCATATGGCCATTCAATATGTAGAACCAATATTGGGTGTTTAATGGTGAATTTCATCATGGGGGAGCATCAAGTTTACATAACTCAAGTGAGTAGAATACAATAATGCAATGTTTCAATTGATTGCGATGCTCATTAATTAGTTATGACGTCATCAATTTTGAATATATTAAAAAAAAATCTGCCAAACTCAATCTTCAACATTTTGGAGTAAGGTGTACCAAGGGAATGCAAAATTTTTTTATCATTCGACAATGCAGAATACAAAAGTGGAATGTTCCCAGTAATTATGAAGCATGCTAATTATTTTGACATAATCAGAATTGCATCAAATTTGTCATAACACGATATCTTTACATGAAATTTAACAGTTATGGAGGCAAATATACAGACATAGCATGTAATTGGAACATGGGAAATGCAAATGCTGCGATTCAAATGTGATGCACGAATTAGTGATGACGTCATCATTCTCCATTTTTGAACAGCAGAATCTCGAACAAGACACAAAAATGTATCACAAAGTAAATAATGTCAGAAAATGAGTCAAATCAATTCTCATCGCTGGATTCGTTTCCAGGATCATTGTCATCATCAACAATAGTCATGTGTTCTTGACTATTGCAGCAATCCCTTGTTTTTCTTCATTCGAATGGGTTCAAGCGTAGCATAGCCGCCATAATGCTGGATCAAGATATGGTCGGTGTTGTGTGTTGTGTCGTCTCCTGATAGACTCTCCTCATTGAAACCATTATTAGCCCAGACGAGAGTAGAAGGAATTCTTGGTTGAAACTCCTGTGAAACGATATCTGTTTGTGCGAGATGAAGTGAAACAAGGGCCTTGTCATGTTCGAGCACCACTGAATGTGAAGCACAGTGTTCCAAACCGTTCATGATGGAAATGAGATTTGAGGAGCCAGTGAGGTGCCTCAACGTCATCCCTAGAACGAGATGCTTTGGAGTGGACGTCCTACCTTTCCGAGAAAGATGGATTACATCTTGGGCGATAGATATCAGCTTTCGATTATTGTCATCTGAGGTTTTCACATATCCATCATCACACACTTCATTCGATAAGCCAGTCATCCAAGCAAGAACAATGTACAAGGGGGTGGGTACAGTCTTCTCAATGGAGGCCATATCGAAATTCATGGCAGTTGGAGGCCATATGTCCTTTATCCCTGTCGTTTCATACAACATATGATTGATGGACATAGCACATAGATATGATCGGCTCATGTTTTCGTCATCGATCCAAGTATGCTGGTCAGGTGAATTATCGTCTTCAACTGCGCCATCATCAGTTTTACTTGTTTAAGATGAGATCGGCGAGGTTATTTTCTCTACTTGCTGCGTACACTTTCATGCCCACATTCATGCGAGAAGGACGTATGAACTGGAGATCGTAATATCGCGCTCTCAATTTGTGTGAGGTACACTGTGCGCATATTGTTCACCTCATCAAGGGCAAATTTAATTTGCTCCGAGAATGTAGATCTCCTTTGGTTTGTTCACATGGAATAACTCACCATTCATCATCATTCTGCTCTTCAATGACTGGATGACAGAATCTGTCAAAGGCATCAGTATATTGTTACGGTTGTGGAAATTCACAGAACACCATTCAGGTTCCCCAAAGATCAGTTATGTCGATAAGTGTGTGTCCAGATAGATTTCCCCACCGATGTCTAACAGGATTTATTCGTGAGCCGGGCTGTGCATCTTTGAGGTAGTATTATTCTTTTGCTATCTTTATTTTGGCAAACAAACAATCATCTCACCACCTCCGCCCAACCGCCAACATCTCACCACCTTCGCCAAAACAAACGACAACATCATCTCCTCACCACCTCCGCCACAACCGCCAACATCTCACTACCTTCACCATAATGAACGACAACCTCATCTCCTCACCTTCATCTCCACAGACGCCGCCATCTTTTCGCCCAGCAACGTCATTCCGCAGATGAGCGGAATCTCCGCCGACAGACGCAGGGACTCCCTCGTTGGGGCAAGGGCCGGCAAGTCCGCTTTCTCCGTGTTTGGCGTCAAGATCGGATCAAAATGATAAAAGGGACGGAGCCAGCGGGGGGGGGGGGTGAAAGGTCAGAGGTGAAAGACCAAACACGCACCCCCGTACCCCATAAAAGGGCGCGCTGGGACGCCAAGCCGGCAGTTGAGTTGAGGAGAGGAGCGTCGAGCGCAGCGGAGTTTGAAGTCCGGGAGAGGTTCGAGCCCAGTGCAGGACTGTTGGTTGGTGGAGGCAGCCGGCGAGAAGTTCGCAACCAGCGGCATAACGGTCCAAGGTGATGGGGCCCTGGGATGGTCCGAGCGACGCCGAGGAGTGAGCGGGCTCTTAAGAGAGCATCAACTCTAAAAGAGCAAGGCTCGTTCGCTCCTCTGAGGCGTCGTCGGCCAGGCCCGATCGACCAGGCCGCACGGCAAGGCCCAGACCAACCGAGTCGCCATCACACCAGCTGCCATGTTAACGGTAAGACATCGAGGGTCGTCTAGCGAGTCACCACGAGGGTGGCAGGTAACCTGTGCGGTCTCGCGGAGCTCCTGCGGTCTCCACAGCTCTGCGGAAACATTAAAGGCCTACGGGTCCTGTTCTACCCTTTCCTTTCCTGGGGTTTTCTTTGCATGAAAGTTGTGGCACCTTGTCCTACAAGTACAACTGAATAAGTGATTGTGTGCGTAATAGATAGATAAACGGCTGTAGGGTCTTTTTGCTTGTGTCCTGTCCCTTACCCCATTGCATTCATTGCGTGCAGACGTGTACAAAAATGCCCTTATTGTTTAAATATTCACCTGCTCGTTGCGTCCCTTCCTTCATTGAGCTGCTGTAATTGCGTTCGGAATAATAGCTGGTTTTTAATAGCCGATAAGATCATCGGATCCAACGGGGCTTGGCGATAATACACCGCTCGGCAATCGCAAATGGAGCGAGCTGCCTAAGCGGCTCGTTTCCGAGCAAGTTCCGTTGAGGTACAACCTCTCGGTAGCCTGCCCGCGCGAATAATTAGGTAAATCGACCATTCGGCGATCGGACCCTGTAGCGCGGGCAGAGCATTGACAAGGTTGTGGTGTGCTTTAAAAACACACCCGTAGCTGGATTTCGGCGTTGATCCGGAAAGCTACGACTGGATTGGCCGTCCGGTGGGCGCGCGGCCGCAATTAGCTAAAAGCGGTCATCCGCACGCCGAACGGGTGGAAACCACAACAATATAGATTACTTTTTGAGTCATCATCGGATGACTTTAGCTTCATTACAAAATTGGTGTAATCCTTGTAACATGATCGATGGTACCTCACTTCAATTGCAAACATGTCTTTCCCTCTTACTTCCAAGAGCAGCCTTTCATCTCGACGCAGATCGGCTTCTTCCAGTAGTAAGCCGCCTGAAAATCAAGGGTAGCACATCAGTCAAAATCAATGAATGCCAGAACACAAAGACATGATGAGTATAGTACACCGAGGAGTGTCCTCAATGTTCGTGAGGAAAATCATTGATTTTAGTCATTGAAATGAATGACTCACCAGACTCATATTCACATGCTGAGAGTCTTTCCTTCAGTCGCTTTCTGTCATGCCATTGGATGATATATTTATCTTTTCTGCAGATGACGCACAGCACAGGAAGAACATGCTCATTTCTTTGTGATGCTGATTTTGTTGATGGGATCTTATATCTCAGCTTCTTCAGAGAAGGTTGTGGCTTGTCATCTAGGATTGATGTGGATGTGGTAACATTCTTTGACATACGATTTTCAGCCCTCTCCATTTTGGTTTTATCAGTAAACCTGAAAGTGAACCATGAAGTCAATAAGATTATACATAAACATCATAATATTGTTACGTATCTGGAAACCATTTGCATTCAACATACAGGTCCCAAAAGTTAGTTATCCAGTTAAGTACCTGTGTAGTCAGATCCCTTTCTTTTTGTCTAATGGGAGAATCAAAAACGTGCGTTGAGACTTCTTTGAGTTAGGTTATTAAATCTTTACATCTAACAACCAACAAGCCATCTGCATGACCCCTCGGCCCGTCACGATGCACCGCCAACCGGCTGCACCACCAACGTACCTTTGCAACATTGATAGGGTTTCTAGTCAAGTATGAACCCACGTGGAAGACTGGCTGGGGTTTCCCGGCAGGGGCCAAGGCCCCGCCCCATAAAGGCATGCCGTGGAACCCTGTCCAATCAAGGCGGACACTGGCATGTGCTTCACGGAGCTCCACCCCATACAAAGGCATTCTTTTTTCCCTCTCGTGGTAATTAAGAGAGGGGCATGTCTGAGGAAGGAAGAGAGGTGCGAGGGCTGTGTGGAGTAGAGAAAGGAGGAGTTTGGTGGACGAAAGTTCGTGTGTGGTTCCGAGCAGTGGTCACGAGTGGCGGTTACGAGCAGTCAGTTTTTGTTCACAGTGGCTGTGAGCAGTCTTGTTCGTTCTTCACGGTGGCTGTTACGGGGAGAGGAGTTCTGTGGACCCTGACTATTCTCCATGGGAGCTCCGCCACGAGCCACGAGTCCCACACGTGTGACTGGGACCAAACCGACGACCTGTTGGCAGGTGCCGCATTACAGAGTACTCCTTTTCCTTCGACGACCAGGTACCCACGAACTCTGACCCCCAACTTGTCTCTCTTCATGGCTGTGAGGGTCAAATAAAGACTCTGGGGTTTCTTTTATTTTTGCGTGTGTGTCTGCGTGTGAGCCTGTCTACAAGTAGAATTGTTTAAGTGTTTTTGCTTATTGTAAATATTTCCCTGCTTGCATATCCGCATCAAGTCTTGCCTTTTCTTTATTTTACTGTTAATAAATTTATTAGAAATGTTCCCAGTCCGTTTCTGTCCCTTCTTACATTGGTCCAGCATGGTCCGGGTCTGAGTATAGGCGGGGTTTCATCCCCGATAATCCATTAATTCCAGCCGGCACGGCTTTGGCAGTTTCCGCTCGGCTGCACCCGAACCGGAGTTGGTAGTCGGTAGTTGGAACTCTACCGCAGTCGATAGAGTGACCCGGTTCGAGCAAGATGTGCCGAGGGCGTGGTTTCCCCGGGAGTCAAAATCGCGTAGTTACTAAGGTAAATTGGTTTTAGACAAACAGACCCTACGCTACACGGTTGAGAAATTGGCATCCACGGTCAGTTCATCGACCCGCCGGCTAACGGAATTATCCAGAGCGACGGCCAACAATTCCGGGGAGTTTGGTGGGAGACGGTGTAACCTCCCCCACCTAGCGGTCGTTCTCGCCACCGACCCCCGGCCCACAACAAATTGGCGTTCAGGAGCGGGACTCGAACCCCTCCGCCTCTATTAAAAATTTTTTTTTACGGGATTCGGACCAGGGGTGTGCTTGACAACCTCCTCCTTCCCTCCAAATTAAGAGCAGCAAAATTTTATTCAATTCTCAGTACGGACCACGGCGGACCAAGACAGACTGGTACAGGTGGGTTCGGGATTAACGTTAGAGGAACCCATGGCTCAGGATGACACCTTGCAGGAAGACCCTCCCCTTCAATCAGACCCAGAGGTAGCGTTGGGAGTGGCAGCGGCGGTGTATGAACCCCCCCTGCATCAAATTTTCCCCTCGGAGGACCGAGCGATCCCTGCCGGTTCCGCACACCATCATGGCGGACCGGTTCCGCACACCATCATCGCGGACCGGCTCCGCCAAGGCCATTTGACTTGGGCCAGTTGATGGAGATGTTAACAGAAATGAAAGGGGATTTACAAAGCCGAATGGACGCGAATGCGCAAAACATGAAGAACAAAATGAATGGGAACATGCAAGACATGGGGATGACCTTACGAACACAAATTAAGGTGAAGTTGGTAAAGGTGAGAGGTGAAATGCAGGCCATGGATTGGAAAATGGCGGCTGCACGTGGAGGAACGACCGAGTCAAGGGGGAGTGTGGAGGTTTGTCGGACCGCGATGACGACGGGCGAGGTCGAGGTAACGAGAGACGTCACGTTAATTAAAGGAGAAAACGATAAACTCTGACAGGATTTAGAAATAATAAGGAAGACGCAGGAATTAAAAGAGGGATTAATAGAGACGCAAAGGGAGATAGAACGAGTAAAAGATGAACTAAATAAAGTAAAAGAGGAGCACACACAAGTAGAGCTGGTAGGGGACATTGAGGTTGAGCTTGGGGAATGTTTCGAGACCCAATGCGAGAGTCGGATTAACCTCCCACAGGAACGAGGGGAGACGGTATGCTCCCTCGAGGCAGGCCGTGACGAGGAGAGTCCGGTAAGGACGTGACGAGGTGAGTCCGGTAAGGTCGTACGAGGTCGAGTGGGTATATGGTGCGAATGAGCGCACGTCAAGCTTTGTATTGGGAGAGTAGAAACCAAAGATCGTAAAGCGGAGCAAGATAGCCCACTCATGCGCAACCGCGTTCGATTCGGTGAAGTACGCAACGGAGAAGAACGTCGGCCCTTTTTAGCAAGCAAGCGAGCTGCTTTCTTGGTTGTAGTTCGACCGCTGTATCGATCGCGGAGTAGGAGGCAGGAGAAGGGTGGGAAAGAGAGTAAGGCGATGATACATTAGCCATGGAAAAGATCGTTTCTTTTTATCACAAGTGAAATTACACAAAATAAGAAGAGATGAGATAGAAGAAAGGGAGAGAAAGAGAGAAATTAGGATGGAGAAATAGAGAAGAAGAGAAGCTAACAGCTAAAAAAAAAAAAAGGATAAAAATCAAAGCCCAGACACACGCAGAAAGTATATTATTCTTACCTGGAGACATATATATGTATATATATATATATATATATATATATATATATATATATGTATGTTGTTGTTCATCTTTCGGCTGCTCCCGTTAGGGGTCGCCACATCGGATCATCCGTTATGATCCGCATACTGATTTGGCACAGGTTTTACGCCGGATGCCCTTCCTGACGCAACCCTGGTCGCCTCTTACGACACAGGGATCAGGATTTGGGTTTCGCCATGATTCCGGGCTGCTCTACACCCTGCCCAGTGCAGAGCCCCCGTCCTCAAGCGATCCTCCAACCCAAGCCTCCGAGTAGCCGGATTACAGGCGCACGCCACTACGCCCGGTTTATATATATATATATATATATATATATATATATATATATATATATATATATATATATGTATATGTATATATGTATATGTATATATATATATGTATATATATATATATATATATACATATATATATATATATATATATATATATATATATATATATATATATATATATATATATATATATATATATGTATATATATATATATATATATATATATATATATATATATATATATATATATATATATATATATATATATATATATATATATATATTTCGCACGCCCCTTTCTTTGTTCCACCATCAGATTTTTGTTACTGCATGAAATAAAACAAGATTTGGCACATAAACTAATGATATTTTTGTCTTCCTTAAGAGGCCCCTAAAAATTCGTTTTGATGCATTTTCACAAACTCCAACGGATTCCATTCAAATTCGGTACGATTATGGCTTTTGATCCAACTTAGGTCATTGGCTATAAATTTTTTCCATAACACTTCCGATATTCGAAAAAAATCGATAAATCAATATCCCTTATGGGATTTTCCATTCAAATCCACTCAAGTTTAAGGCCTACGGGGGACGCAAATTTCCACTTTGCCCCGGGCGCTGTTTACCTCCGCTACGCCAAGCTGTTAGGGTTAGGGTTTGGGTTTGGGTTCGTGTTAGTGTGAGGGTTAGGGTTAGCTACCCTAACACTAACCCTAACAGCTAACCCTAACCCTAACAGCTAACCCTAACCCTAACAGCTAACCCTAACAGCTAACCCTAACAGCTAACCCTAACCCTAACAGCTAACCGTAACCCTAACAGGGAGCCCTAACCCCAACCGCTAACCCCAACCGTAACCGCTAACCGCTAACCGCTAACCCCTAACCGCTAAACACTAACCCCTAACCGCTATTCAGGAAATTTGCAAGAAAGCCCAGGCGTTGCTCGAGCAACGCCGGGCTTTACTACTCGTGTATATATATATATATATATATATATGTATGTATGTATGTATGTATATATATATATATATATATATATATATATATATATATATATATATATATATATATATATATATATATATATATATATATATATATATATATATATATATATATATATATATATATATATATACAGTGGGGAGAACAAGTATTTGATACACTGCCGATTTTGCAGGTTTTCCCACTTACAAAGCACGTAGAGGTCTGTAGTTTTTATCATAGGTACACTTCAACTGTGAAAGACGGAATCTGAAATAAAAATCCTGAAAATCACATTGTATGATTTTTAAATAATTAATTTGCATTTTATTGCATGAAATAAGTATTTGATACATCAGAAAAACAGAACTTAATATTTGGTACAGAAACCTTTGTTTGCAATTACAGAGATCAGACGTTTCCTATAGTTCTTAACCAGGTTTGCACAGACTGCAGCAGGGATTTTGTCCCACTCCTCCATACACATCTACTCCAGATCCTTCAGGTTTCGGGGCTGTCGCTGGGCAACACAGACTTTCAGCTCCCTCCAAAGATTTTCTTTGGGTTCAGGTCTGGAGATGGCTAGGCCACTCCAGGACCTTGAGATGCTTCTTACGGAGCCACTCCTGAGTTGCCCTGGCTGTGTGTTTCGGGTCGTTGTCATGCTGGAAGACCCAGCCACGCACCATCTTCAATGCTCTTGTTGAGGGAAGGAGGTTGTTGGCCAAGATCTCGCGATACATGGCCCCATCCATCCTCCCCTCAATACGGTGCAGTCGTCCTGTCCCCTTTGCAGAAAAGCATCCCCAAAGAATGATGTTTCCACCTCCATGCTTCACGGTTGGGATGGTGTTCTTGGGGTTGTACTCATCCTTCTTCTTCCTCCAAACACGGCGAGTGGAGTTTAAACCAAAAAGCTCTATTTTGGTCTCGTCAGACCACATGACCTTCTCTCATTCCTCCTCTGGATCATCCAGATGGTCATTGGCAAACTTCAGACGGGCCTGGACATGTGCTGGCTTGAGCAGAGGGACCTTGCATGCGCTGCAGGATTTTAATCCATGACGGCGTAGTGTGTTACTGATGGTTTTCTTTGATACTGTGGTCCCAGCTCTCTTCAGGTCATTGACCAGGTCCTGCCGTGTAGTTCTGGGCTGATCCCTCACCTTTCTCTTGATCATTGAGGCTCCACGAGGTGAGATCTTGCATGGAGCCCCAGACTGAGGGAGATTGACTGTTATCTTGAACTTCTTCCATTTTCTAATAATTGTGCCAACAGTTGTTGCCTTCTCACCAAGCTGCTTGCCTATTGTCCTGTAACCCATTCCAGCCTTGTGCAAGTCTACAATTTTGTCCCTGATGTCCTTAGACAGCTCTCTGGTCTTGCCCATTGTGGAGAGGTTGGAGTCTGATTGATTGAGTGTGGACAGCTGTCTTTTATGCAGATAATGAGTTCAAACAGGTGCAGTTAATACAGGTCATGAGTGGAGAATGGGAGGGCTTCTTAAAGACAAAACTAACAGGTCTGTGAGAGCCGGAATTCTTACTGGTTGGTCGGTGATCAAATACTTATTTCATGCAATAAAATGCAAATTAATTATTTAAAAATCATACAATGTGATTTTCAGGATTTTTGTTTTAGATTCCGTCTTTCACAGTTGAAGTGTACCTATGATAAAAATTACAGACCTCTACGTGCTTTGTAAGTGGGAAAACCTGCAAAATCAGCAGTGTATCAAATACTTGTTCTCCCCACTGTGTGTATATATATATATATATATATATATATATATATATATATATATATATATATATATATATATATATATATATATATATATATATATATATATATATATATAATAGATATATATATATATATATATATAATATATATATTATTTATTTATATATATATATGTATAATATATATATATATTATATATATATATATATATAATATATATATATATATATATATATATTATATATATATTATATATATATATATATATATAATATATATATATATATATATATATATTTATATATATATATATATATATATAATATATATATATATATATATATATATATAATATATATATATATATATATATATATATATATATATATATATATATTATCAACAAAAGAAGTCATGCAACATAATCTGTATGATCAATATCACCTTCCAAGAAAGTATCCTTCGAAGTTACTATTGAGGCATGGGGAGAAATCCGTGGAGGGGAGGCAAGGGTCAACCCCCCCCCCCCACACACACACACACACATTTTAATCGGAATTGAATGTTCTCCCAAATGCCCCATCAATGTTTGGTGAAGACCTTTTTTTCTTGCTTCTCACCTCCGAGTGTCCCCCCCCCCCATCAATTTTTTTTTTTGCTTACACATCTTTTTCCTCCTTTTTATGCGATTTACGCCAATGCATTCAGCCGTGACAAAAATGGTTAAATGTGCATGTATTATTTATTGTAAAGCGCCTGATTCTAAGTGCTATTCAGATGTAATTTAAGTGTTATTTGTAGTTTTAAATGGTACATTTACATGGACGGTATGTCAAATTTATGAACATAAATATAATAGTGTAAGAGTTTTGCACCTGGCAGTCAACTGAGGTGGAAACTGGGTAATAGCTTTCTGCCATTGACTAGCAAATTGAACAATAGTTTTGTTCTACTTTGCTTCAAAGTATGACCTTTTCAGCAGACCCAGTGCCATACACCATCTCACACACACACACACACACACACACACACACACACACACACACACACACACACACACACACACACACACACACACACACACACACACACACACACACACACACACACACACACACACACACACACACACACACACACACACACACACACACACACACACACACTGCAATAACCTGTTACAATATCAAAATGATTGCTGTTCACGTAAATATGGAAGAATTTCTATTTAAACTTCATAACTTTACAATATATTTACAAATGCCTTTGTATTTCAAGTAAAGTATTTCTTTCTTTTCCTTTACAAGTCTGCATTTTCCAGTGTCTTCTTCATTCATGCATATGGATTTACTTCACTAGAAAAAAAAGAACAGTTATGTGTCATTGGCAAATGTACTTTTAAACACTTGCCTGCAATGATTTTTCACACATTTTACAGGTGGAAATGAAACTTACAGTACCCATGCTGAACATTGCATCATCTCCTGACAATTAATGAAAAGATAAATTATTTTCAATTATTTGCACTACATTAAGTCGGTATAAGATCAAAATATTAGATGCACAAATATTAGATGTATTTAAACATTCCAGTGTTCATATATACTGAACAAAAATATAAACGCACCAACCTAAATATCTAAGTCAAGATTGCCATTATGGGAAAATGGTCAAACCGATGATATGTTTGAGCAATGGTTCCTTTATTTTGCTCAAGACAGATGTTCCCATTGAAATTGACCACTCTGAGTGTGTGGACTCACACGTTGAGTAATCCTTCCCATGAGCACCATGGGGCTTGACAGAGTGATGGTCAGTGAGCGTGACCAGGACACAAACACTCCCTATAGCTTGCCCTATAAAAGGCCTCCCCAAAATGTGGACTGGTGCCAAATGTCAACATGCCACAGATGTCACAAATCTTGAGGGAGCGCGCCATTGGCATGCTGAATGCTGGGACGTCAGTAAGGGCCGTTGCAGCACACTTCAATGTCCACCACTCCACCATTAGCCGCCTGAGAACGCGCCTCAGAGAGACTGGAAGCACCGTAAACCGCCCACATGCCCGGCGACCACGTGTGACCACCGCCGGTCAGGATCGTCACATGAGGCTGCAACATCTCCGGGATCGACTCCGACCGGCCACGAGGACTGCCGATGAGACTGTCGGGCTGCATAACAGGCGCATTTCAGCCCAGACGGTGCGTAACCGCTTGAGGGAGGCCAACCTCCGAGCCCGCCGACCACACCGGGGACTGCGTTGCGACTTCTTTTAGTTAGGTTATTAAATCTTTACATCTAACAACCAACAAGCCATCTGCATGACCCCTCGGCCCGTCACGATCCACCGCTAACCGGCTGCACCACCAACGTACCTTTGCAACGTTGATACGGTTACTCGTCAAGTATGAACCCACGTGGAAGACTGGCTGGGGTTTCCTGATGGGCCAAGAAACCGCCCCGGAAAGGCATGCCGTGGAACCCTGTCCAATCAAGGCGGACACTGGCGTGTGCTTCACGGAGCTCCGCCCCGTACGAAGGAATTCTTTTTTCCCTCTCGTAGTATTTTAGAGAGGGGCACATCTGAGGAAGGAAGTGGGGTGCGAGGGCTGTGTGGAGTAGTGAAAGGAGGAGTTCGGTGGACGAGAGTTTGTGTGTGGTTACGAGCAGTCAGTTTTTGTTCACCGTGTGTAACCCGAGCGGATGGTTACCGAGGCCCGTCAGTCCAAATGCACAATTACGGCAACGGCCTTCCTAATCCCCAATACACACCGTGGCAAACCACGAGACGAGACGAGGTGATCTCTCGTGATGAGATGGTTGACCGCTTGTAGTAATATGCCAGACGAGACGACTCGGATGCGCGGGATCCAGTCAGCCGCAGACCAGACAGAAGACTCTCTCGAGCACACAGGACGCAATCTCTAATCACTCTTTCCGTCGTCTTTTTGGGGCGCGGTCCACTCCCCCGTCGCCTGCTCTCATTGGGTGGACGGCGTGTCGTGGCTCCGCATTCTTGCAAAGGACCGCCCCGGCTCTGGTCTGCGCCCATTGGGCGGAAAATTACGCATACCCTTATTTGGCGCGCAACCAGAACGAAACGCTTTGTGACCATGTTTGGTGAAAAATTCGCACCACCTGGGCTATGGAATTCTGCCCACGCACACATGCCGTGAGCAGAGTGTTGTTTTTGGGGATGTAAAAATCCTAACGATAAAATAATCCACTGCGCACGTACATTTAATCACCCACTAAACATAGGACGGGACCCTACATAGAAACACATACTTACTGATATAACTGATCTATAGGACCTGGCTGTTGTGTGCAGTAAGTTTCCAAATTCGTAACAATATTAATTTAACCCTGATAAATCTGACCCACAATCCAACACCGGGAGTTTTAATAAAAATCAAATAAAAAAGTTGTGATGCAAAGTGATAAATTTACCATAGAATGAAGAACTAGTCTTTCTTGTGAATGTTGGTGTCGATGGCAATGCCCTCCTGCATGGTGATGAGTTACCGAAGAATGCTTGGAGCAGAAATTTTCAGGGTGTCTCCATTGGTGTTATGGGAAATCATCCTGAAGGTGTAATCTTATAACAACAGCTGACACATTTCGTACAAATTAATGATGGAACCAAAGGTGTTCGGATGACTGTTATTCGTCTTATTATTTTAAACAGCGAAGTTGTGATGGCTTTTTGTATTGGATTGTGTGCTGAGTCAAGAAAATCAGCACCAGCTGTTGTTGAAGAGATGCTTTAGCACAGTCTCTCTTTTAAAGTGACTCCATATAGAGCATTCACACACACCGTCCTGGCTTTCTCACACCTCTTGAGCTATTATGAGTATATTTGAGAGAAAAACGTGACTGCATTGTGGCCTTCCTCCAAGGCGGCATAGGCCGACAAACGATTGATGTTCTATAGCACAGACTGTGATCAGAGGATAGGAAATTCTTAAAATAAATAAAAGCAGCACAAGCTTGTTTGCTCTCAGCCAATACTGTGGTTTAGCAACTTGCTTTGGAACGCAACGTCCTCCAATTAAGGATTACATGACCCGAGATTAGCTTTATTTTCTCAAACAAATCCCTCAGGAATGCAAAATAAATAGGAACAGTGAACTACGCCATTACTTTTACAGCTCTGAAGGGCACAGTACAGACTAAACAAGTAAAAAAAGACGTAAAATATGTCAGAGCCACGGATGTTTTAGTAATTTTGCTGCATGGAGTTAAAGAGCGAGCTAGCCCATATTTATGTGCAACTAAAAATGGCTACCAGTCAGCCATCTTTGAACAGATCGCAAAATAAAGTGAGGTGCACGTGTACACCATCATGTACTGTGCTTCTGCCAAGTTTGAACACAATCGGACTATGCATGTCTGAGAAATGGTTGGGGACACATTTAAGTAGCAAAATGGCCGCCAGTCGCCACATTGAATCTGATCAATCATGATCTGTGTGCCGAGTTTCAACAACATCTGTAAATGCATGTCCGAGAAATGGTTGAGGACGTGTACAGCAATATGTACAGCACGGAAAGCAAGGATTCGTGAGGGGCAGCAAAATAAATGCAATTATTTATAAAGGAAGACAGTGCAGAGCTAACCCACGACAAACATCTACAATCTTATTTGATGCAAACATTACGAAGACGAAAATGACCTCATTCACCCCCGAACTTAGTCATGCAATGGAGCTCCGAGATTAACATGGGGTGCGGGTTTTTGGGAGCGCTCCGGCCACGTACGTGCGCTGAGCACCAAACGAGGGTCGCCATTTCACGAAGTGCCAGGGTTACTCAGATGACGTTGAACGGGCCCGAGCGCATACTTGCGCTCTGAGCTACGTGCCATTCTGTTCCAACCTATGAGCGTCCATCATGGTGGGTAATGCCCATTGCTCCCCAACATCCGTAAAGGACAGTGGTGAGCGTCCATGGTGCCGACCGCAGTCACAGTGCTTCGCCGCAGCTGTGGAGAGGTGGGTGAAGCACTGTGGTGTTTGTGGTGAGAAAGTTGAAGCGATTGCAGTGGTTGAAGCATTTGTTATGAGGAGGTTGAAGTGTTTGGAGCAGTTGAAATGATTGTGGTGATGAGGTTGAGCGTAGGTTATTGTGGGGACTTTTAGGAAGGTATTGTGGTGGTTGTATGAAGGTTGTAGCATTGCGGTTCGAGCATGGAGAAGGTTGAAATGAAATATCCATTGCAGAATGGCATGTGTTTTGAACGGGGTTCTGGCGGTATATGCTGATGAAGCGATCCGGTTACTACACTATCTGTGGCTTGCTTGTGTGCATGAAGGAGAGGTTGTGTGTGCAAAGTAAAGTAAATCAAATAAAGGAATAGCAAAATGGAATTAAAGACCTAACTAAAAGACAACAATGAATGTTGTCCCTTCAACCCACTAGGCATTAGGGAAAGGTCATCTAAAGCAGATACTAATGAAATAACTGTCACAAACAGCTCTGTGTTGTGTGCATTTACCTTGAGGAGAGGCGGATTCACAGATCAGCAACAACATGATGACATATAATATTGTTATGCTTTTCAGAGATCACAAGGGGACACATCCAACACATTCGGGTTCGTTAATGTAGTTACCTTCGCCAGAGGAGAGGGTATTGCATTTGGTTGCGTTTGTTTGTCTATCTGTCTGTTTGTTTGTATGTCCGCACAAAGCTTTAGTGTTTTTCTCCACAACCGCTTGTTGGATTGAGCCTAAATTTTCACCAGAGGAGCGACGACTTATGTGGAATAAGTATGATTTTTATGACGTAATCAGCGCCTTCGTTATGATGTCATAATTGCATATGTAGAACGCTACATCTGATCAGTATGAAAAATTTTGAGGGACATCTAGGGATAAATTGGCCAACAGAAAAAAATTTGATGGTGTCCATCGGTCACGTGATTCGGCAGGCATATTGTTTTTAAAAATAACCTTCAAAAATCTTCTCAGAAATGGCTGAACAGATTAAGGTGAAAAACTTTTCAATTATGACTGCCTTTCCATGAGGAACAATACATTCACACAAATGTCGTCATAGGTCACATGGTTTGGCAGCTATATTGGATTTACTCTAAAACCTATAAAAAAATATTCTCCAGAACAGCTGGACAGATCGATGGGAAACGTCACACAAATGTTCCCCAATTTTTGGGGATACCATGGTATTCACGATTAATTGACGTCATATCGTCTGGCAGCCATATTGGATTGAGCAAAAATCTTTAAAATTTTTTTATTTCTCTTGAAACGTTCTCCATGCTGATGGTGTACAAGTTTGTTGAGGAATAACTGATAGGTCACATGGTTTGGCAGCCATATTGGATTGAAGAAAAATATTAAATGTTTTCTCTGGAACTGCTTTATCAATTGACATGAAACTTCACAATTATGCTGTAGTGGTGATGTGGAATACATGCTTTAAATGTCAACCTGATCGGACACATGGTCTGGCAGCCAGAACCATTTCATTCTGGGTTGTTTTTTTATTTAAAAAAAAAAATTTTTTTTGAATAAGGCTTACTTGGCTGTGCCTGGATGGGTTTGAGAGTAGAGGAGTAGCAGTTGAAATCTGAATCCTATCCAGTTTCCTCCATCTTTGCTTTTTGCTTGTTTGGTTTCCTTCTGATGACTCCAATGCAGGACTGCACCTACTTGGTCTTCCATTTGATTTGAATTTATTTTAATCCAATTCTGAGTTCAATTGAATAATAAACATCATGGGTTAGGGTCAGGTGTCCGATCAAAGCGGGA
The DNA here is from genome assembly GCF_056783735.1 of Eptatretus burgeri. Classification (NCBI taxonomy): domain Eukaryota; kingdom Metazoa; phylum Chordata; class Myxini; order Myxiniformes; family Myxinidae; genus Eptatretus; species Eptatretus burgeri. The sequence continues at coordinate 28,636,748 of NC_140971.1, forward strand.
ATGCATCAAAGCAGGACGTCTTGGTACTCAGTCATCACTGCCAGCAGTTATAAAGTAGCAGCTTTAGTTAGGTCTCTTATTAATTCTGTAACACACCTGTACACAAACACCACGCAAAATACACCCCACAAAACAACACAAACACCACACAAAATACACCCCACAAAACAACACAAACACCACACAAAACAAGCCCTGATGAGGGTCTGCAATCGCTGATTGCTCTCTTTCTTATTATATCTGTTGCAATTTTGGTTCGCTAAAATTACCCCTCCCATCGTATCAGAGCACAGGGAAAGGTATTGCGTTTGTGTTGCAGATTCTCTCTCTCTCTCTCTCTCTCTCTCTCTGTCTCTGTCTCTGTCTCTGTCTCTGTCTCTGTCTCTGTCTCTGTCTCTGTCTCTGTCTCTGTCTCTGTCTCTGTCTCTGTCTCTGTCTCTGTCTCTGTCTCTGTCTCTGTCTCTGTCTCTGTCTCTCTCTGTCTCTCTCTCTCTCCTTTGCAACACACAACATCACACTATAGAAAAGCCACATTGTAACTCATTGCAAATCTAATTAAGTGCATCATAAAGTGGCACAGACTGGGATTGAAAATCTCTTCAACAGTCAAGAAACAGAAAATCGGCGCAGATGGGTGGGTTCGGTTGTGTGTTCTATTGCAGAACCATGGGCTTGGTCAATGAGTGCCACATGTAGACATACAGGAACTCAAGCCACGCTCGGGGAGGCGGAGCCCACAAAGCTCAAGCTGTGCTTGAGGGGCGGGCCCCAGAACCACGCCTTCCTGAGGAACTTTATAAGCCCGATAATTCAAGGACTCATGGCTGGTACACCTCTGGGGAAAATCTGAGAGTCAAGGCTGAACCTATAAGAACGTGCCTCGGCGAGAACAAATGGGGTGGTGCTGTGGTGCTGTGGTCCCTGGATGTGCCAGCCAACACATTCACTCACAACTCTCTTTCTCTGGCTATCCCTACTTCAAATTTGTTAACTTGGAATGCATAAGAGTATTCAACGATTACACCATTGACCCAGTCAGGGCTGGGTTACTGACACACATCCATGATTTCCTGTTGCGCCACAAACATTCACCCGCACTTCGCCCCACATGGCGCACATCATTTCCCCCTTATTCTTTCTCCCCCTCCCCTTTTCCACATTGGGACCAACGTAAGACTACAAGCTTGCATCGTGCTTGTGAGGGGTCACCAAGAAGCCCTGCCTTCTTCTCCTCTCTCTGTCTATCACCCTTCCTTATCTCATTTCCCAGAGTGTAGGAGGCACCTACCTGTGTGGAAACATGCTAAGATGACTGACTAAGTAGGCTGATGTGCTTAGGGGGCAAGATCTTTCTCTTGTGAACCGTTTGCTTGTAAATACGTGTCCTTTTGATCTTTATAAACTGTTTACAAATTGCCCAATCGTCCTTTCTCCATTGGTTAGACCATATATGTTCTAGTAACTGGAAGTTCTGCCCCGCCATTCTGTTAAGATCAGTGATTAGCCAACGCCCACTTACGTTATTGCTCGGCCGTTTCGATTGACAGCAGTGGAGCATCGAGTGCACTCTTCCCCATCTGGGTAGTTTAATTCACTGCAAGGGGAAAGCGGAGCTGGCCTCTGCCTGAATTAAACATCCTAGATGGCGTCCGTGGTTGGCCAGCAACCCGTCGTGCCGCAGAGTTATCTGCAGCCAGTCGGGTTCAGGGTCACCGACTGGGAAGTGGGTCTGAGTACTCTCCTCGTGATCCCCGACCTGCAACAATATGTCAAAACTGAAAATAAGGGAAATTGGTGAGTTGGGAATATTGTGATGCTTTATAACAGTTACTGTTGTGTTTCGCAGGCAGGGAAGTACACCAGTAAGCCCGTTTAAACCACTTTGAGGCCACTTAGGACCAGGCCAGGAGTGACTGCAGAAGTGTGTTTGACATTCACACCATATCCGGGTGACAAGAAACATTACGTCACACGTATTTTTTTATTTTACACTTAAAGTCCCACGCCAATTTATTTATGCTGTAAAGATTGGTCTGAGCGAAGCCAATAGCTGCACTTTTGTGGCTTGCCAACACTGAGACAAACTCTTTGCCTGTACAAACTCAGGAATGTTGGCCATTTTTCTCCTTTTTCTCTGAAATGCAGCTGCACGATGATGTCACCGTAATGACGTTGAGTGGATGGTTCTACAAAGTCCGAAATGGCCGCAATGACTGGTATTTGACTGGGTTACTTTCACCAACACCCCACCCATGACCGTAAGCTGCTGCTGGGTTTGGGGAACACTCTGTGGTTATCTCCCCCTCCCCCCTTTCCCCAGCTTGTCAGTGATAACATTGATGCCAAAAAGTACATTTGTTTCTGGTTTCTGACAAATGCTATTTTTTCCCATGGCCGAAACCTTTTTTTTTTAACACTTTTGTAAAGGAAAAGCTTCATCACAAAAAAGATTAAAAAAACAACCTAGAAAATCCAAGTCAAATGCCAAATCCAAGCTAACTGTTCTTACATTGACAGGTTGCAAGTGGAACAAACATCTTTTGAAAAATGAAAGTTTGCTAAAATTTCAATATGGCACCCAGAGCACTGTTTTATAATTATCAGGGATTTTTTTGGTGAGTGAAATGTACCCGGGACATGGAGAGAAGGGGTGAAATGAGGGGCAAAATAAGATGGAATTATTTGCAGGAGATGATGGGAGAGGGACAAGAAGCTGCTGCACAGTTATTCTGTGCACATTAATTGATGCCTTAAAAAAAATTTTGCTTTGGAAGAGCCAGAGGAGCAGTAAAGAATCGTTCCAAGACTGGCCAGAGGATGGAACACCGACTACAAAAGGTCTACATCATTAATGAATGTGAATTATAAAATATGAAGATCAATGGGGGAAAGCATGATTAGATGCAATCAGTTCGCTGGATAGTCCGTGCGGACCTCTGTTCATTACTTATTACTCGCATTCACTGTACGTGCAAGGAAGGTTGATAAATGTTAATATTACTCAAAAAGTTTCCTTTAATCAATGTAATTGCTTCAAATGAATGTTATTTTCCAAACTAGTACTTTCTTGACCTTTTAATCTAACTTTTTGTTTCTTTCATTCGGATTTGAATTTGGAAGAATATTTCTTTGGCCTCGTGATCACTTGTGCATGACCATATCAGATGCAAAGGTTATTACCAGTTTATTCTAATGTGGGGTTTACTTATCGATAGGGGACTAGCATTGTTTGTTTTTAATAAAACATTCCTTTCATCTCCAAAGTAATATTCAGTGTGAAAAATTTTCCTCGTTTTTAACATCGGTTTTGACTTCAGGATAAAATATTTCAGGCAAATATATTGAGCTGAAAGTGAGAACACAGCATTCCAAAGACAGTTAAATGCAAACACACTTTTGTCATTGCCTGAAGTTTTCACTAAAACTTGTAGCTCAAGATTCCGTATTGACCTTTTCGTGCTCCCATCTGGATCCCAAGCTTATGATGGTGAACCCAGATTCAAATTTGACATAACAATGTGTTTTTCCATCATCTCCTCATCTCCCTCTCAACCCCCCCTCTCTCTCTCAACCCCCCTCTCT
>NC_140971.1:28645329-28662829 GCF_056783735.1 Eptatretus burgeri
AAGCATGGAATGATCCAGTTTCCCAAGATTCGGAGAGTGTTACCAGTGTTCCACCTGCCGATATCATAAAGTTTCTTCATGACACCTTTCGCAAGAAACATGTTAAAATTAAAAACTTTTTCCCTGACTTATCCGGCTTTATAATCTCTGCGAAGCTTTTGCTCCTCAAAGCCGGACAGCTTGGTGTGACGGAATCACAAGTGTATCGACTCCGGAAATGCATCCTCAAAGCAAAGAATGAGCTGCAGACACAGAGAGACTAAGTTTTTGACACACCCAAACTCTATGTTAGCCTATGGCCTTCTCTATAGCGAGTTTAAATATTAATGGGGGACGCTCCTCCATCCGTAAAGCAGAAGTTAAACAGTTTGTTGAGACAAATCACATTGATGTTTTGCTTTTGCAAGAAACAAGATGTAGCTCCTCTTGTGCAAGTGAATGGCAAAGGATAATGAGGGGAAAATGGTTTTTTAGTAGTCTGGAACACCCAAGGGCTGGGGTGGCTGTTTATTTACAACCTTCCTTTTGCAGTCCCAGTGTTGTTTTTAATGAGATTATCAAAGGGTATTTAATTTCACTCACCTTCACACACAATGGCTTTAAACACACCGTACTGAATGTCTACGCACCTAGCGATAGCACAGAGAGACTCACCTTTTACACACACTTAGAAACGTCTCTTGTACACATTGATTTTGATGGACTTGTCTGCTTGGGTGGAGATTTTAACTGCACGATGGACCCCACCATTGATCGTAATGGAGAGGAGCCGCACCCAGCAAGCACAGCGCCTTTGTTGAGAGCCTTGTCCAAGTTTTCCCTGGTTGATGTGTGGAGAATCCGCAATCTTTCTCTCCGCCAATACACGTGGAGTCGGTGTTCAAAAGGCCACGTATCACTTGCAAGATTGGACCGTTTCTACATCAACAGTACCTTTTTAAATGTTGTGAGCAATATGGACATTATTCCGAGCGGCTTCTCAGACCATCACATGGTCGCACTTCGGATTCACCAACCAGTTCGGAATCGTGGTGTTGCCTACTGGACCTTCAACGCAAGCCTCTTGGATGACCAACTGTTTGTCGATGCCTTTGGTGTGTTCTGGAGAGCCTTGCTCCAACGTAAAACTTCCTTCCCCTGCCTTGGAAAATGGTGGGACAACGTCAAAGTGCAAATAAGATCCTTTTGCCAACAATATGGAGCCTACCACACCAAATATGACTCTGCCCTTCAATCCTTGCTTGCCAAAGAAATATTATATTTGCAGACCAACCTCTTGGCCTCAAATCATGAAAGAACTAACCTCTTGCTGGCGAAGAAAAAGCTCTTCTTGCTGGACTTTGTGCAAAGCAAGCCAGAGGAGCGCTGATTCGTCTCCGACTGGAGAATTTGTGCTACCTGGACACCTCCTCTAAGTTCTTTTTTGGACTGGAAGATCAAACAAAGAGAAGTCAGCAGATAACTTCAGTAAGGACAAAGGAAGGAAGGATAACACACAATCAAAAAGATGTCAGAGCCTCACTCAGACACTACTTTACTGAACTTTATCATGCTCCGAAAATTGACAACAAAATGGTAACAGTGCTGACTTCTTCCTTACCTACCTTGTCAAAATCTGCAGTTCTACAAATGGACAAGGAAGTAACTTTGGAGGAACTCCAAGCTGCTCTTCAAACTCTACCCTCGGGTAAGGCCTCCGGCCTGGATGGAATTCCTGCGGAATTTTATAAAACCTTTTGGGACCTCCTCGGACCAGAACTACTTGAGGTTATAATCGACGGTCGACGATCAGGCTCACTGCCATTAAGCTGCCGGAGGGCTGTCCTCGCCCTTATCCCCCAAAAAGGAGACCTTCAGCAACCACACAACTGGCGTCCCATCTCATTACTCTGTGCAGATTACAAAATATTTTCCAAGGCCCTTGCCAACCGCCTTAAAGCCATAATCGAGGAGATCGTACACCCAGATCAGTCTTACTGTGTCCCGAAGAGGACAATTCATGACAGTATCTTCATTGTGCGTGATATAATTGACATCTGTTCTCTTGAACAAAGAAATGTCGGGTTGGTGTTCTTAGATCAAGAAAAGGCCTTTGATACCATTGATCATTTTTATCTTTTCTCTGTTTTACGGGGGTTTGGTTTTGGGGAAAATTTTATCTCTCATGTGCAGTTACTGTATAACAACACTTTTAGTCTCTTAAAGGTTAACAACATTTTATGTCCCCCTTTCCCGGTTAATAGAGGCATTCGTCAAGGGTGCCCTCTTTCTGGCCTCCTGTACTCTCTTGCGATTGAGCCTTTACTCGTTCGGTTGCGTGCACATCTTCTTGGTTTCCTTCCTCAACCAATGGCGAACCCGTTTAAAGTGATTGCTTATGCAGATGATCTTTGTGCAATCGTTCGCTCGATTGAGGACGTCTCAGCCTTGGTCCGTTGCATTCATGAATTTGGTTTGGCAAGTTCCACAAAAGTGAACTGGGGAAAAAGCAGAGCTCTCCATCTTGGTCCACAAAATGGCGCCATTCCTCCGACTCTTCCCGAGAAACTTAAATGGGAAAGGGATGGAATTCTTTACCTAGGCGTCTTTCTTGGAACTGAGAACTTCTTTTTAAAAAACTGGGAATCTCTAATAATTAAAACTGAGAGACGTTTACGAAAGTGGAAGGGCTTACTTTGTCAACTCTCCTATCGGGGCCGAACCCTTGTTATCAACAACCTTGCAGCATCAATGCTTTGGCACGTTTTTATAGCACTGCAGCCCCCAGATTTGTTTCTTAAAAAATTACAATCAATTTTTATTGACTTCTTTTGGGGAGGAAAGCATTGGCTCCAACCTGGTGTGTTAAACCTGCCTGTTGCTGAAGGAGGACAGGGGCTGATTGCTATTACCAGCAAGGTGATGGCTTTTCGCCTCCTTTCGCTTCGCAGACTGCTGTACACGGACGTCTCGTGGAAGGCCTTGGCTCACTGCCTGCTTCGGCAGGCGGGGAAACTCGGCTACGATCAGCAACTGTTCCTTATTGACACCAAGAAAGTTGATATAAGCATCAGTCCCCCTGTTTTATAGAAGCATGCTGAAGGCATGGCAGGCAGTCACTGTTCGCCGAAATAACAATGACTACTCCCTGGAAATGTTTTTAAATGAGCCTATCTTTTTAAACCCCATTTTTGAAGGGGTCTGCAGCAATTATATTCTTGTGCAGAAGTTTATTGATGCTGGATGTACGAAGGTAAAAGATCTCAGAACTCCTTCTCCTTATAAGTGGAAGCCAGCTGCTGACGTCGCTGTGGCCACTGGAGTGAGGTCCATTCGAATTATTGGGAGAATCTTTTCTGTGATTCTGCGCTTTTTCAAGCAAACTAATCTGAAATGGATTCCACAGGTAGAAGCTAACCTTTCTTTATCCCTACATCCCTTTCCAGAGCTTTTGCTTCATTTTCAAGGTTTCACCTCCTTTAAATTGATGGAAAAATCTTCTGTTTACGCTTTGTGTGTTAAAACTCTTGTTCCCGATAGACCTGCGGAACCACAAGCACATTGGGGGAGAATGCTTCAGACCACTCATTCTACTTCGATCAACTGGCATGTTATGTACAAGGCACCCACTGCTAAGCGCTCCGGAGATTTGCAGTGGCGACTGGCACATTACATTTTACCATCCAATGTTTTATCTCATCGTATATCTCCCGATAACACAGAATTGTGTCCCTTCTGCGGTGCCACAGAAACTATTTTTCACATTTTTATTGATTGCTCAAGGTTGGCACCCCTTTTTACAGTCTTATCACGTGCTATCCGGGGACTCGGCCTAACTTTTACTTGTGGTTTTGTTTACGGTTTTAGCATCTTCCACCAGCGTAAATACGAGTGCCTGTTAGCAAATTATTTGTCCTCTGAAGCGAAGCTTGCTATATACATGTCAAGGAAACGCAAACTTCAAGATGTTTGTGATTCTGTTTCCGATGTTGTTTATCTCTTTAAAACCTTGGTCACAGCACGAGTGCACCTTGAAATTAATTCCAGTGATTGTACACTGTTCTCACAACAGTGGTGTGTGAACACATCCTTATGTGAACTTGTTGATGGTGTACTTACATTGAAGTTTTAATTTACCTTGTTTCTTTGTTGGGCAATGCTCAGGCATTTGCTTGTACTGGTATAACTTCTCTTGTTACATCATGATCCCAAACAATCAAGAGGCCAAAAGTGTCTGTGTCTCTCTCTCTCTCTCTCTCTCTCTCTCTCGCTTGGCACGCACGTGCAAACGCAAGGGGCTGTTGCTCAGTCTCTGGCGGTACGTGTGGAGCCTGTGTTGCTTTCTCTCTTCTTATCATCTTCTCCTCTCTCTAATGTATTTTTTGGGGGTGTTCCTTGTGTATAAATTGTTATTCAATGCTTTATCGATGACTTGAAAATTGAATTGGTTTCTTCTCTTCTTTTTTCCACTCTTGTATATAATCCTTTGCTTTGTTGTATTGAATTTTTACCTTTTATACTTTTTTGTAATAAAAGGACATAAAAGTCAGTCTCTCTCTCTCTCTCTCTATCTCTCTATCTCTCTATCTCTCTATCTCTCTCTCTCACTCTCACTCTCACTCTCACTCTCACTCTCACTCTCACTCTCACTCTCTCTCTCTCTCTCTCTCTCACTCTCACTCTCACTCTCACTCTCTCTCTCACAACCCCCTCTCTCTCACAACCCCCCTCTCTCTCACAACCCCTCTCTCTCACAACCCCCTCTCTCTCACAACCCCCTCTCTCTCACAACCCCCTCTCTCTCACAACCCCCTCTCTCTCACTCTCTCAATTCCTAATCTCTCTCTCTCTCTCAACTCCCCCTCCCTCTCTCAATTCCTAATCTCCCTCTCTCTCCCAACCACCCCTCTCTCTCTCTCAATTCCTAATCTCCCTCTCTCTCCCAACCACCTCTCTCTCTCTCTCTCTCTCTCTCTCTCTCTCTCTCTCTCTCTCTCTCTCTCTCTCTCTCTCTCTCTCTCTCTCTCTCTCTCTCTCTCTCTCTCTCTCTCTCTCTCTCTTTCTCTTTCTCTTTCTCTTTCTCTCTCTCTCTCTCTCTCAACCCCCTCTTTCTCTCTCTCTCTCTCTCTCTCTCAACCCCCTCTTTCTCTCTCTCTCTCTCTCTCTCTCTCAACCCCCTCTTTCTCTCTCTCTCTCTCTCTCTCTCTCTCAACCCCCCTCTTTCTCTCTCTAAATCTCCTCTCTCAACCCCTCCTCCTCAATGCCCTCTCTCTCTCTCTCTCTCTCTCTCTCTCTCTCTCTCTCTCTCTCTCTCTCTCTCTCTCTCTCTCCCCCCTTTTTCTCTCTCTGAACCCTCCTCTCTCTCTCAACCCCACCTCTATCTCTCAACCTCTCTCTCAACCCCCTCTTTCTCTATCAACCTCCCCTCTTTCTCTCTCAACTCCCCCTCTTTCTCTCTCAACTCCCCCTCTTTCTCTCTCAACCCCCTCTTTCTCTCTCAACCCCCCTCTTTCTCTCTCAACCCCCTCTTTCTCTCTCAACCCCCCTCTTTCTCTCTCAACCCCCTCTTTCTCTCTCAACCCCCCTCTTTCTCTCTCAACCCCCCTCTTTCTCTCTCAACCCCCCTCTTTCTCTCTCAACCCCCCTCTTTCTCTCTCAACCTCCCCTCTTTCTCTCTCAACTCCCCCTCTTTCTCTCTCAACTCCCCCTCTTTCTCTCTCAACCCCCCTCTTTCTCTCTCAACCCCCCTCTTTCTCTCTCAACCCCCCTCTTTCTCTCTCAACCCCCCTCTTTCTCTCTCAACCCCCCTCTTTCTCTCTCAACCCCCCTCTCTTTCTCTCTCAACCCCCCTCTTTCTCTCTCAACCCCCTCTTTCTCTCTCAACCCCCTCTTTCTCTATCAACCTCCCCTCTTTCTCTCTCAACTCCCCTCTTTCTCTCTCAACTCCCCTCTTTCTCTCTCAACCCCCTCTTTCTCTCTCAACTCCCCCTCTTTCTCTCTCAACCCCCCTCTTTCTCTCTCAACCCCCTCTTTCTCTCTCAACCCCCCTCTTTCTCTCTCAACCCCCCTCTTTCTCTCTCAACCCCCCTCTTTCTCTCTCAACCCCCTCTCTCTCTAAATTCCCCTCTTTCAACCACTTCTCTCTCTCTCTCTCTCTACATCTCTCTCTCACTCTCTCTCTCACTCTCTCTCTCACTCTCTCTCTCACTCTCTCTCTCACTCTCTCTCACTGTCTCTCACTCTCTCAACCCCCCTCTTTCTCTCTCTCTCTCTCTCTCTCTCTCAACCCCCTCTTTCTCTCTCTCTCTCTCTCTCTCTCAACCCCCCTCTTTCTCTCTCTCTCTCTCTCTCTCTCAACCCCCTCTTTCTCTCTCTAAATCTCCTCTCTCAACCCCTCCTCCTCAATGCCCCTCTCTCTCTCTCTCTCTCTCTCTCTCTCTCTCTCTCTCTCTCTCTCTCTCCCCCCTTTTTCTCTCTCTGAACCCTCCTCTCTCTCTCAACCCCACCTCTATCTCTCAACCTCTCTCTCAACCCCCCTCTTTCTCTATCAACCTCCCCTCTTTCTCTCTCAACTCCCCCTCTTTCTCTCTCAACTCCCCCTCTTTCTCTCTCAACCCCCCTCTTTCTCTCTCAACCCCCCTCTTTCTCTCTCAACCCCCCTCTTTCTCTCTCAACCCCCCTCTTTCTCTCTCAACCCCCCTCTTTCTCTCTCAACCCCCCCTCTTTCTCTCTCAACCCCCCTCTTTCTCTCTCAACCCCCTCTCTCTCTAAATTCCCCCTCTTTCAACCACTTCTCTCTCTCTCTCTCTCTCTCTCTCTGTCTCTCTGTCTCTCTCTCTCTCTGTCTCTCTCTCTCTCTCTCTCTCTCTCTCTCTCTCTCTCTCTCTCTCTCTCTCTCTCTCTCTCTCTCTCTCTCTCTCTCTCTCTCTCTCTCTCTCTCTCTCTCAACCCCCTCTTTCTCTCTCTCTCTCTCTCTCTCTCTCTCAACCCCCCTCTTTCTCTCTCTCTCTCTCTCTCTCTCAACCCCCTCTTTCTCTCTCTAAATCTCCTCTCTCAACCCCTCCTCCTCAATGCCCCCTCTCTCTCTCTCTCTCTCTCTCTCTCTCTCTCTCTCTCTCTCTCTCAACCCCCCTCTTTCTCTCTCTCTCTCTCTCTCTCTCTCAACCCCCCTCTTTCTCTCTCTCTCTCTCTCTCTCTCTCAACCCCCTCTCTTCTCTCTCTCTAAATCTCCTCTCTCAACCCCTCCTCCTCAATGCCCCTCTCTCTCTCTCTCTCTCTCTCTCTCTCTCTCTCTCTCTCTCTCTCTCTCTCTCTCTCTCTCTCTCTCTCTCTCTCTCTCTCTCTCTCTCCCCCTTTTTCTCTCTCTGAACCCTCCTCTCTCTCTCAACCCCACCTCTATCTCTCAACCTCTCTCTCAACCCCCTCTTTCTCTCTCTAAATCTCCTCTCTCAACCCCTCCTCCTCAATGCCCTCTCTCTCTCTCTCTCTCTCTCTCTCTCTCTCTCTCTCTCTCTCTCTCTCTCTCTCTCTCTCTCTCTCTCTCTCTCTCTCTCTCTCTCTCTCTCTCTCTCAACCCCCTCTTTCTCTCTCTCTCTCTCTCTCTCTCAACCCCCTCTTTCTCTCTCTCTCTCTCTCTCTCTCAACCCCCTCTTTCTCTCTCTAAATCTCCTCTCTCAACCCCTCCTCCTCAATGCCCCCTCTCTCTCTCTCTCTCTCTCTCTCTCTCTCTCTCTCTCTCTCTCTCTCTCTCTCTCTCTCTCTCTCTCTCTCTCTCTCAACCCCCCTTTTTCTCTCTCTGTCCCCCTCTCTCTCTCTCTCAACCCCCTCTTTCTCTCTCTCTCTCTCTCTCTCTCAACCCCCTCTTTCTCTCTCTAAATCTCCTCTCTCAACCCCTCCTCCTCAATGCCCCCTCTCTCTCTCTCTCTCTCTCTCTCTCTCTCTCTCTCTCTCTCTCTCTCTCTCTCTCTCTCTCTCTCTCTCTCTCTCTCTCTCTCAACCCCCCTTTTTCTCTCTCTGAACCCTCCTCTCTCTCTCAACCCCACCTCTATCTCTCAACCTCTCTCTCAACCCCCTCTTTCTCTATCAACCTCCCCTCTTTCTCTCTCAACTCCCCCTCTTTCTCTCTCAACTCCCCTCTTTCTCTCTCAACCCCCCTCTTTCTCTCTCAACCCCCCTCTTTCTCTCTCAACCCCCTCTTTCTCTCTCAACCCCCTCTCTTTCTCTCTCAACCCCCCTCTTTCTCTCTCAACCCCCCTCTTTCTCTCTCAACCCCCCTCTTTCTCTCTCAACCCCCTCTTTCTCTCTCAACCCCCCTCTTTCTCTCTCAACTCCGCCTCTTTCTCTCTCAACTCCCCCTCTTTCTCTCTCAACTCCCCCTCTTTCTCTCTCAACCCCCCTCTTTCTCTCTCAACCCCCCTCTTTCTCTCTCAACCCCCCTCTTTCTCTCTCAACCCCCCTCTTTCTCTCTCAACCCCCCCTCTTTCTCTCTCAACCCCCCTCTTTCTCTCTCAACCCCCCTCTTTCTCTCTCAACCCCCCTCTTTCTCTATCAACCTCCCCTCTTTCTCTCTCAACTCCCCCTCTTTCTCTCTCAACTCCCCCTCTTTCTCTCTCAACTCCCCCTCTTTCTCTCTCAACCCCCCTCTTTCTCTCTCAACTCCCCTCTTTCTCTCTCAACCCCCCTCTTTCTCTCTCAACCCCCCTCTTTCTCTCTCAACCCCCTCTTTCTCTCTCAACCCCCCTCTTTCTCTCTCAACCCCCCCTCTTTCTCTCTCAACCCCCTCTCTCTCTAAATTCTCTCTCTCTCTCTCTCTCTCTCTCTCTCTCTCTCTCTCTCTCTCTCTCTCTCTGTCTCTCTCTCTCTCTCTCTCTCTCTCTGTCTCTCTCTCTCTCTCTCTCTCTATACACTGTATGAATAAGGAGGAGGAGATTGGGACAATACTCTGTGTAGAGCATTGGTGCTGCTGAAGCAGTCTCCTTGGCTAGTAGGCACAATCCTTGACGGGTTGCCAATGATACAGGACACCAGCAAGCTGGCACTCATTTTTCCCACCGTGGAAAAACGTGGCATAAATAACTAAGCTCATCAATGGCACTGTGGGGAGAAATATAGGGTGGCCATAAAGTCTGGAAACATAGTGGAATTTGTGATGGCTGTTGGGTCATTTGCAATGACCTGGGGGCCTTGTGGAAATGTTGGTAAATCCACAATGATTTCTCCCTTAAGGCCCAGTCACACCTTGACGTTTTAGCCAGCTTCTGCCGATTTTTGGAAAATTTGTCCAAAACGCTAGTACACGTCGAATACGTTATGGGTAAGTTTTGATAACATTGAGAGCACGCTGAAAAACACTGCCATACGTCGTTGTACGCTGGCTTTAAACGTTGTACTTTTCGGTTGTCCTCAAATTTTCCATGCTTGAAATTTTTCGACGTATGCCAGCGTATGACTCACACGTTCCGCATACGCTGGCCATAAGTGTTAGGCACGTTATGCGATCGTTGACACACGTTACTTGTAAGTTACTCATAAGTTGAAACACGTCGAGGTAATGTTTAGCATACCCGAAACGTATTTCTAACCTATGAGTAACGTGTTGTACTCAATTTACGCGATCGGTGACATACATCGACACGCGTTACTTGTAAGGTGCTCATAAGTCGAAACACATCAAGGTAATGGTTAGCATCAGTGTTCCAGACTCCCTGGTTTTATTTTTTTTATTTTTTTTTCTTCCTTCCTTCGGTATGATGGTGATTTTGACACTTTGATTTCTAGTGCGGTTATAATATAATATAATTAATAGGCTGCCGCTCAACGATTTAAATCATAACCGCACTGTACACTGAACACTGTCATACTGAAGAAAAAAAAACAAAAACGGGGAGTCTGGAACACTGACGCTAACCATTACCTTGACGTGTTTCGACTTATGCGCACCTTTCAAGTAACGTGTGTCTGTGTGTCAACGATCGCATATCGTGCGTACAACTTATTCCCATCGCATGCGGAGCGTGTGTCATACGGCAAGTACGTCGTAAAATTTTCAACATGTTTAAAATTACAAGACGTACTCCACTTAATACGACGTATGAAAGCGTACTTTAGCGTTCTATTCACGCACACCAAACTTACCCATACCGTATTCGACGTGCGCCAACGTTTTAGACGCATTTTTCAGAGGTCGGCATACGCTGGCAAGATCGCCAAGGTGTGACTGCGATGGTGACACTTCCATTTCTGTGGCGGTTATGATTTGAATCGTTGTGCGGCAGCCTTTTCATAACCTACGCCACATCATCGTCGGCGATGCGTGCAGCGCGCTATGCCTAAGTTAGACTATCGTTGGGCATAGGTTGTGAATGCCGACAACAGGTTCAGCATTCGTTGGTATAAGTTATCTATAACACAACGAAACGTTCTGTGTCCGTCAGTAATACGTTATGCATAAGACCAAGTCGTTATGAATACGTCCGAATCTTTAAAAAAAACATCAAAAGTTCAACGTAAGCCAGCGTTTTACATACATTTTAATACGTTGCCATTGCTGGCGAAAACGTCAAGGTGTGTGACTGGGCCTTTATCAACGGTCCACAATGTCATAACCTTTTCTGCCTTTTGGCACAATTAATTTTGTCCATCGTTTTACGTTTGGGCTTCATTATTAACAGTGTGTCTACGAGATATTGTAGATCTAGTATAATAGGATCTCTGTACGTCATTTCCTGTTCTTAAACTTGGCTTCGTTCCATACGCCAGTCTGATTACTACAATTAACGGTACCCAAGGAACAACAAAAAGGCTGAAATATGAGAGGTAATCATGCATGCGGACGCAAACAATGACTCATCTCATCTCAAAAAACATGATATGCTGAAATAAGATACGACAACTAAATTGGAACACAATAGGTTGCTCACAATTGGTTGAAACCCATGATATTAGAACCTGTGACATTTGAGAGTTTACTGCACTGAAAAACTGGAGGTTCTTGGAAGCAACAGGAAGGCGATTTGTGTTCTCCAGTATATAATTGAATTAAAAAATATAAAGATTGGAAAAGTCATATGAATAAATTAATTTCAGAATTTACCACCATTGACGCAGTGTCTAATACACCACCATATTTAATACGTTTGATTAGTTATTCATGCCTGTTGTTTGTGTCCTTATGACATCCTTAAAAAGAGTGTTTTCTGTTTGGAAGGATTTTCAATTTTGTTTGCTTGCCAGGCAGGCAGATAGAGTAAAAAAAAATTATCTCACTCCTTTCTGCACATGTCCGATCAGGACCAATTCAGAGACAAAGTGCTGTTCAATGGCAGGTTTGTTTTCCGATTCATTATGCGATTCGTGTTTAAAATGGTGAAGAATTCTTTTTATAATTCACTGGTGTTTGTGGGTTTGTGTGTTGTTTGTCACGCTACTCCTCCTACAGTTCTGAGTCAATTACATCCAGACTTGCTCCAGAGGATCAGCATGATCCCAATTAACGTGTAGGGGTGTTTTCATCTTTGGAGGTAGTGTTGGGAGGGTGAGGGGTGGGGATGCAAATTCTCCATGTAAATGTGTATCATGTAGTGCCACTTCCAGGTGGGAGAGGGTATCACAAGTCTCCACCATTTCCAGGACAGTATTCCTGTCCCCACGTTTTCCAGTGTAGTGAGGTGTTTTGAATTATAAGCAGTAGGTATGTTTTTGCTTCATGCACATAACCCGGGTTTAAACAAAAAAGTTTTTTGGCCGATACAGTGCTGTCAATTGCCTATACACAGCCCAAATAAAGGTATACGTCAGAAGAACGTGTCGCATGCCTGTTACAAGATTGCCCACACAGAGCGGTTACTCTGTTCGTTACTTAAAAATTTTAAATTTCTCAGATCTTCACCAAAACTGAATCAATTTGTCCTTGTCGCACACCCAACCTGCCCACCAAGTGTTGTCCAAATCTGTCCATAATGGTTTGAGATATCATTCTATATATATAGTTTTTGGCCCCATCTCTTATTAGTGAAGAATCACTTAAAATATTCTGGTATCCTGATCTGGATCTTCACCAAAATTGAATCAATTTTTCTTGTCACAAACCCAAGCAGTCCACCAAGTGTCGTCCAAATCTGTCCATAATGGTTTGAGATATCTTACTCACAGACAGACAGATAAACAGACAACCAAACAGGGGTGAAAACATAACCTTCGTCCACCTTCGGTAAAAATCTTCGGCACTATTGAAATCCCATTCATGCCATCTGCAGTTGTTTGTGACAGTGGAAGGTATACCTGTCTTGCTCAAAAAAAAAAACGATTCAGATACCTTGTGCTGTGGTTTGGTGAGCTACATTATCTGTGCACTTGCGATTGACTTTGTGATTGTGACAGCATAAGGATAGGTTTGCAAGTGTCGTAAGCATAGGCAGCTGTCTTCTCATATGCCTACTGCATTACCATTCTGCCATTCTCTTGCATTCCTCTTCAAAATTTAATGGCTATTTTTTTGGTTTTTATCTCTTTTGACTTGCATGTATGGTTGTGCAAAGGTTAGCAAAAGTACAATTGTTTTGTTAAGGATCAGATGAGGAACCATTTAAACAAATACAAACTAATTAAAGGTAGTCAGCATGGGTTTACCAAAGGTAGTTCATGTTTAACAAATCTTTTAGAGTTCAATGAAGCAGTGTCTGATTGCGTGGATGAGGGAAAGACAGTGGACATAGTATATCTAGACTTTAAGAAGGCATTTGATAAGGTACCACATCGGAGGTTGTTAGCCAAAGTGAGGGATTGTGGAGTGGCTGGTTGAGTAGCTAATTGGATTGCAAACTGGCTTAGTGGTAGGAAGCAAAGAGTGGCTTTTGATCTTGGGTTGGTGTGGTGTTCGCGCAGGCATGATGGGCTGAATGGCCTCCACCTGTGTTGGATTTCCTTGTTGACAAATTCCCCTCTATCCGTCATTTCGATACAAGTCCAACTTTTCTGGAATGTATCTTGAGCCAATAGTGAGGACTCCCTGTATTTCCTGTTGTGAATTTTGAAACTTGATAATTTGATTTAAAACACAAAATTTGCTTCTTTCAAAAGCACCAAACTCTACAAAACCATCAAACTCACTTAGAGTGGAGGTGTCCAACGTGTGGAAAGTCCTTGTGGACATCCTACTATCCATACGAATAAGTGTGTGTGTGTGTGTGTGTGTGTGTGTGTGTGTGTGTGTGTGTGTGTGTGTGTGTGTGTGTGTGTGTGTGTGTGTGTGTGTGTGTGTGTGTGTGTGTGTATGTGTGTATGTGTGTGTGTCAGTATGTCTCCTGTATAACTCCAAAACCATAAAACCTAGCAGCCTGACACTTTGCAAGCATACAAAGAAAACTCCAAGGAAGTGCAAAAATGAAAATTGGGTGTTTGCGTTAATTAAAACACCCCTTTTGAAGATAATTATAGGCCTTATTTAAGGCTGTTAGGCTTAGCTGTTAGGCTTATTTAAGGTTAACCCTAACAAATTAAGGCCTTATAGGCCTTAATTATAGGCCTTTATTTATTATATCAGGCGATTCTCGGCCACCTCACTCTTTGGGGTCTCAAGATGTATCCTAGGTAAGCTTGCTGGGGTCTGAAGCCACCATATTTTTTGTCCTGCTCAACCTTGCCTTGATTTGGAATAGGCCGCAATGATTTCTCTATGATAAATTTTTTTTTTCACTTTCCGCGCTCATATTATCGAATGCCTGTTAATCATAGCTACAAATCGCTGTATACATCACTTTCGTGAGTGCTATAGTTTTCAAATTAGGAGCTTGGAGCAATTTCATACATTATATGATACGATTTTCCACGACCGACTCTCACGGACTAAAGTATATCATCAAAATATTATTTCGGATATCTTGCGAACTAAATAAGTGTATAAATCTAGAGTGAAATCTGATAATTTAAAAAATAACAAGTCGTATAACTAAGCTGATGTAGATATTTACTTTAAGCAAGCAAGGCCATGTTCCCTCCTTCTCCACACATACACAAGAAAATGTGTAATTTCCAAAGCATTAAATTTATATTTTTCTCCTGTTTAGAGAATTATATTGAGTGAACAAAAATTGAAGAAGGTGCCAAAATTAACCAGTTTCATTGAGAGATGATTTAATGATTTCACTGCTCGACCTCGTGCCCTGTCCCCCAGACAGTCTGCTTATCCATAGCGTCTGCCAGATCTGTGTCTATTTTCGGAGGTTTCGCGATGTGCTCTACAGGGAGTCAAAGCAAATCTGGTGAAAAATAGACGTTTTAAAATGAAGTTATAATGTTTGCGCAGACCGTGAATTATGCTCCACGTGACGTGTGTACAGATAAGATGAGCAGGCAACATGGCAGATTATCTGCAATGTTTATTTCATGGGCGATTGAACTTTGCGATGTCTTCAGGGTTGTTCTACATTAAGCAGCAAGTCTTTCATGGATAAAGTCATTATTTGAACAAATTCATTTTATTTCAATAACTGTTGCGTGCACGGTGAAGACCGGCTTTAAAGTTAAAGGGATCCTATGTGGTATGCAGTCACAGCCTGGCCGGCCATTCCTTATCAACCATTAAATTGGAGTGCTTGCTTGAATGCTTAAGCCACATGCCGAGCATGCGATAGTTGATAGCGGTACTACGCTATGTCAGTCTGAGAGAATCATTCACTCCCTGTGGACGCTTTTGCCATGCCACACCATTCAGACCGAGAAGTTAGTGCTGCGTCATCCTGGGCGAGCGGATCGTGCTCCGTCATCCTGGGCGAGTGGTTCGTGCTCAGTCAACCTGGGCGAGCGGTTCGTGCTCCGTCAACCTGGGCGAGCGGTTCGTGCCCCGTCAACCCGGGCGAGCGGTTCGTGTCCCGTCAACCCGGGCGAGCGGTTCGTGCCCCGTCAACCCGGGCGAGCGGTTCGTGCCCCGTCAACCCGGGCGAGCGGTTCGTGCCCCGTCAACCCGGGCGAGCGGTTCGTGCCCCGTCAACCCGGGCGAGCGGTTCGTGCCCCGTCAACCCGGGCGAGCGGTTCGTGCCCCGTCAACCCGGGCGAGCGGTTCGTGCCCCGTCAACCCGGGCGAGCGGTTCGTGCCCCGTCAACCCGGGCGAGCGGTTCGTGCCCCGTCAACCCGGGCGAGCGGTTCGTGCCCCGTCAACCCGGGCGAGCGGTTCGTGCCCCGTCAACCCGGTCGAGCGGTTCGTGCCCCGTCAACCCGGGCGAGCGGTTCGTGCCCCGTCAACCCGGGCGAGCGGTTCGTGCCCCGTCAACCCGGGCGAGCGGTTCGTGCCCCGTCAACCCGGGCGAGCGGTTCATGCCCCGTCAGCCGGGCGAGCGGTTCGTGCCCCGTCAACGCGGGCGAGCGGTTCGTGCCCCGTCAACCCGGGCGAGCGGTTCGTGCCCCGTCAACCCGGGCGAGCGGTTCGTGCCCCGTCGAGCCGGGCGAGCGGTTCGTGCCCCGTCAACCCGGGCGAGCGGTTCGTGCCCCGTCAACCCGGGCGAGCGGTTCGTGCCCCGTCAACCCGGGCGAGCGGTTCGTGCCCCGTCAACCCGGGCGAGCGGTTCGTGCCCCGTCAACCCGGGCGAGCGGTTCGTGCCCCGTCAACCCGGGCGAGCGGTTCGTGCCCCGTCAACCCAGGCGAGCGGTTCGTGCCCCGTCAACCCGGGCGAGCGGTTCGTGCCCCGTCAACCCGGGCGAGCGGTTCGTGCCCCGTCAACCCGGGCGAGCGGTTCGTGCCCCGTCAACCCGGGCGAGCGGTTCGTGCCCCGTCAACCCGGGCGAGCGGTTCGTGCCCCGTCAACCCGGGCGAGCGGTTCGTGCCCCGTCAACCCGGGCGAGCGGTTTGTGCCCCGTCAACCCGGGCGAGCGGTTCGTGCCCCGTCAACCTGGGCGAGTTGTTGTGAAACAACACCCAATTTTGGAGCAATTTGTCATATTCACGGTTTTTTTTTTTAATTCGCAAGCAAAATTTTTATTCCACCCTTCGCACACAGCTGAATATAAAGATTAATGTTTGTGAATATATCCCTGAAATGTCTATATAAATGCAACGTTGTTTTTTGGTGAAAGCTATTCAAGGTTTTTGGGTTGTATACAGTAAATACTGCATATGGTAATCACACCGATTCCAACCTGCTGATTCCCAAAAAACTTGCCAACATTAGCCAAGCACTAATGTGTGTGTGTGTGTTGTTCATATAGCACAACACATTATCTCTGCTAACCATCCTACTCCCACCCCTCTCTCTCAGTCTCATCCTTGCCTTACCTCCTCCCAATACAGTGTATCACGCTCCTCCCACATCTACCTCTCTCACTCTCCCCTCCCCTGTCTCTGGACATATCCGGATGGTGGTTATGTCTGGACGGTGTTTGTCTCCGGATGTGTTCGAGGGGTGGGGGTTGGGGGGCGGTGTTTATGTCCAGACTCGAGTTTGTTTCCGGACGCGTCCAGGTGGTGTTTGTCTCCGGATGCATCTGGGCGGTGTTTCTCTCCTGGCCGTATTTACAGTATGACCGGTAGAAAATGGATTTGACATTATTTTCTTTCCATGTTCACTGTTATTTTATGCAGAATCATTTTGATGAGACTGTATGAATCGTTATTAATGCTCCACCATATGTCTGCCTTCTCGTCCTCTCACCTCACACTATCTTCCCTTCCCCCACCCCTCCGAGCTCCCACACCCCTCCTCACTCCCCCTCCTTCCTTGCTCTCCCTCCATCCTCTACCTCTTCACTCTCTCTCCTCCCTCTTCCCCACCCTTCTCTCTCTCTTCCCCCCTTTTTTCTCACCCCCCCTTTAGTATTCTCGTCAGCGAAGCACCGAGTGGTATTTGCTCGTATTGAATAAGGCAATTCTCTGTATGTGTATGTATGTGTGTATGTCTTAAAATGATGGAAAAAAAAAACACAGGGCTGGGCCGATCTCCACCAAATTTTGCATATGTATTGGAAGTAACCATTGTTAGGTCATGGGCACAACCTCCCCCCCCGCCCCCCCCCCCGCTACCTAACGAAGGGATGACAACTTAGATTTTTCCTGTAAACGTTCCAAGTGCAAGTGCTTGACTGACTCCTGCTGCAAACAATGGACATTATTGGCCTCAAGGGACATTATTACTACAAATGTATTTGTCCCAACTCCCCTACTTTTCCTCCCCCCTTCCTCCCCTCCTCCCCCAAGGCTACTCCCGAAGGGATTGGGTGTTTCTAGCTGTGAAAAACATGTTACGTCAATAGTTTTTGGTAAATTGCAGGTCATTGGCTCAGCACTATTAAGTGAAAAAGAAAAACAGAAATGCATGGCTGCAAATCAGTTTATTATCTGGTGACATAAAGTGAACAATTTGTATCAGTTCAAAGGTCGCGCAAGATGCCTCATTACATACATTAAAATACTGGTAATAAAATACTGATAATGTCATGCATTTTCGTTATACAACTAACATATTATCTAATAGACATCATTCCCAAGCTGTTGTTAATTGAGAAATCATGATATAAAGCATGGATCTTTGAGCA
>NC_140971.1:28667829-28707829 GCF_056783735.1 Eptatretus burgeri
AGTGTCTCACCTGTGTGCATCCCAGCCTGATCAGTGTTGGCATGAGGAAATGCAATGATCACCTTATAAATCAGTGCTTCCAATTTTGGTCACAACCCTTTACCCCCCAGTACAGTTTTCCAAAGTTTAACTTTACCAAGAGAGTAAACAAAAATAAACAATACGGGACACAGAAATCCAAGAAGGAAAAGAACAAGAAATGGCTAAATTAAAACTGAGATAAATTACCAAGTCACATGCTCATCACACAAAAAATAACCCACAAAAGTTTTGAGGTTTGCATTGTTTTTTGAGGTTGGACATTCAAATGTGTGTCTATTCTGGTTAAAAAGGATCAGCACATTGATCTGTATCCATCCATCCGTTGGGACCATACTCTGTACAGAGCGTCGGTGCTGCTGAAGCAATCTCCTGTGCTATTGGGAACAATCCTGGACAGGTCCCCACTCCAACACAGAACACTTGAATGGCCCAATCATCCCTGTAAGCTGGATTTGAACTCAGGACCTTAGGATCCCAAGATTGATCTGTATACACTCCATAAACAAACATATCAGTGGAAGCCAAAGTTCGAGGTGTTTTTCAAAACCAAAATTGCTGTCTGAAATGAGCAAAAACTTGGCAACAACACCCATTGACCTACAAATGATCAGAGACAAGTTTACATTGGGAGAAATAGCTTCAGAAACAGGTGTGACAACCATTGTACCAAATACAAGCTTGTCACCGACCAAGTGAAATAATCTCTCAATGAAGAAAATCCGTGGAAGGGGGAAGCCATCCAGCCCATCATGCCCGTGCATTTCCACCAACATCCATGTACCCCTCTATCCTCAATGTTTCCAGGTACCTTTCTAACTTCAGTTTAAGCCCTTCCAACAATGCAGGTGCCCCCACTACTCCAGGAAGACCATTCCATTCATTAACTACCTTCTGAGTGAGAGACCCTTGCATTAATGCCATCCTAACTCTCCTCTTCAACACTCCCAAGCAATGGTCCCTGGTCTTATGACTGTCCATTCTGCTGAAAAACTTTTCCATACTTATTCCGTCTATATCCATCATCATCTTAAACATCTCTATCAGGGCCATTCATAACACCTCTTTTGTAATTAATAAAGTCCAGTTTTCTTCAGCTGTTCTGCATAACTAAGTCTATGTAGCCCAGGAATCAATCGACTCACTTTACACTGAACCCTATCTATGGCAGCTATGCCCTTTCTCAGATATGGTGAAAAAAACTGAATAGGCCTACAATATTCCAGATGAGGCCTCACTAAATTCCTGTGCAGTGTTAACACAAGCTCTTTTTATTTATAACGAGCAAATACAACCCATCGCTTCGCTGATGGGAATATTAAGTGTGTAAGGGGGAGGGGGGGGGGAGAAAGAGGGATATATATATATATATATATATATATATATATATATATATATATATATATATATATATATATATATATGGACTCTGCACCCTCCACATTTGCTCCTTGAAGGTTGCCAATTTCTCTGATGCAGACCACCCACTCATTAACTTTACTGAATCTCAAGGTCCCAAATCACTTCTTATACCCTCAAAGTCTGGGCTCCTAAAATCAAACAACCATACATCTGACCACGATCCCGAACTTCACATCTCAACAATAGAGTTGCGACACTTCTCATCTCCACAATATCTCAACAATAGAGAGAAGAAAAAGAAAATAGAGTTGCACTTGCAATGTTGTGGTCACTTGTCCCCAAATATTTTCCCCCTCCACCTCCTCAACCATATTGAGATCATTACTTAAAAAGAGGTATAGCATTGCACTCCCCCTAATGGGATTTTCTACAGACTAAGTTAAAAAGCAATCTTGGACGAGAGACAGAAAATACTCATCTACTCTGCCTGTCTGCTGTTCATGGTCCCAATCTATCCCCTGCAAATTAAAATCCCCCATAATGAATACTCTTCCATTATCACATGCCTTTCTGAATAATTCATGTAACACTCCTTCCTGCTCTTCCCTCACACCAGGAGCCCTATAAAAGCATCCTACAAGACTCTTAAGACCCTGTCACACCTTGACGATTTAGCCAACGTATGCAAAATTGGGCTAAAACGCCGGCACACGTCGAATACGTTATGGGTAAGTTTGTATACGTTAAGAGCATGCTGAAAAACACTGCCATACGTCGTAGTACGCTGGCTTTCATGGTTGTACTTTGCGGTTGTCCTCAAATTTTAGCATGCTTGAAATTTTACGACGTATGCCAGCGTATGACTCACACGTTCCGCTACGCTGGCCGTAAGTTGTAGGCACGTTACGCCGTTGACACACGTCGACACACGTTACTTGTAAATTACTCATAAGTCAAAACACGTCGAGGTAATGCTTAGCGTACCCGAAACTTATTTATAACCTATGAGTAACGTGTTGTAGGCACGTTACATGATCGTTGCACACACGTCGAGGGACGTTATGCGATCGTTGACACACGTCGAGGCACGTAACTTGTAAGTTACTCATAAGTCTAAACATGTTGAGGTAATGCTTAGCGTACCCAAAACTTATTTCTAACCTATGAGTAACGTGCTTTGAACTTATGTGTAACGTACCTCCAACGCATATTGAGGTATGTAGACGTACTTGATTGACATCTTCCGGACGACCACAGAACTTACTGAACGTGTTTCTAATTTACAGCTACCGTATAATGGCGTATTGGCAGCGTTTTAAAAAAAACAACAACAACAACAATAACTTCCGATATTTCGTCACGTGCCGTTGCGTCACGTCCGATTGCCTCTTCAGTTTGATCATGTCTTATTCTTAGTTCCTCCTCTGTGAATATTTTCTGTTTGAGGATATTGTCACGTCGACGTCGAAACTTAAAAGCAAATGTCCGAGTATATTTTAAAATTCGTGATAGATGAAAAAAAAATAATAAAAAACAACAACAACAACAACTTCAGATATTTCGTCACGTGCCTTCACGGAGCCAAGGAGAAAAAAGAAAATGTGCCTTGACGGAGAAAATAAGTTTCGGGTATGCTAAACATTACCTCGACGTGTTTCGACTTATGAGTAACTTACAAGGAACTTGTGTCGACGTGTGTCAACGATCGCATATCGTGCCTACAACTTATTCCCAGCGTAGCGGAACGTGTGAGCCATATGGCGAGTACGTCATAAAATTTTCAGCATGCTTAAAATTTCACAACGTACTAAACGTACCACGAAATATGACAGCGTACTTCATCGTTTTTCAGTGTGCTCTTAACGTATACACAACTTACCCATTCCGTATTCAACGTGTGCCAGCGTTTTAGACACATTTTTCATATGTCGGCATACGCTGGCTAAATCGTCAAGGTGTGACTGCGATGTTGACACTTCCAATTCTCAGGCGGTTATGATTTAAATCGGCGTCCGGCAGGTTTTTAACAGGCTACGCTATGAGTTCGTCGGTGATATGTGCAGCGCCCTATGCCTAAGTTAAACTATCGTTGGGCATAGGTTGTGAACGCCGACAACAGGCTAAGCATTCGTTGGTATAAGTTATCTATAAGACAATGAAACGTTCTGTGCCCGTTACTAATATGTTATGCATACGACCAACACGTTATGAATACGACCAAAACGTAAAAAAAAAATATCAAAATTTCAGCGTACGCCAACGTTTTACATACATTTTTATACGTTGCCATTGCTGGCTAAATCGTCAAGGTGTGACAGCGCCTTTACTATTTTTACAATATTTAATCTCTATCCACACAGAATCCTCTACAGTAATTCCTTCCTTAATGTCATGCCTTTCTCTCGATGCAGTATTGTTTTTTCACCCAGAATGCCACACCTCCTCCCCTTTTCTCTTTCCTCTCACACCTATCACTCACTTCTGAACTGTCTAGCCTGGGATTGAATCCCGACCCAGCTGTAAACTGTTGTCTCAGTGTTTTACATCAATGTGTGTGCCATCTCTCGGATGGACGTTAAACTGGGCATCCCATCTGCCAGCATTAGTTGGTGGAAAGATCTCATGGCATCCTTCGTGAAGAGTAGGTGAGCTATTGCTAGCATTCTGTCGAAATGCAAAATTCCTGCCCTGACTTTCAGTCAGAGTGGCGACCCGACCAGGATTATAGCTTCGTCTTCTTTGGCAGCACCAATGCTCTGCCTAAGCCATGGTATGTGATGATGATGATGATGATGATCACGTTCTGATCAACCAAGTAGCCTTTAATTCCCATCCTGCAGTTGGATTGCTCATGAAGCCACACTTCACTTGCAACTATGTCATACCACTTGCCATCCACCCGTTTCCAGCTCTTCCATTTTTTCATTCAAGCTCCTGGCATTTATATAAACCACATTCCATTAAACATCCCTTGTTGTTTCAACCCTTCAACCACATCCTCAGCTTCTCGCCTAAAAACAATTCCCAATTTATTTCTCAAGAACTGCCACAAAACTCGCTGCCACCCTTCTATTGAGCACCCTGCCACCTGTTTGGATACATTCACTGTGACCATGATGACCACATGACCATTGTGGAATAATGTGCCATTTTCGACCAGGACCACTTCTAGTTGATCAGGAGACTCGGGGCAGACTTGATGACCACAAACATGCCTCCATAGAATAGCCGAAGCATAATAAATTGGTTTTAAGTTGTGCAGGCCAATTCATGTGAGTGATGTTGCAATCTTGAAGTGCAGGTGTACAGTGTGGATGGTCATTTTATTCAACAAAGGTGAATTTAGGACCATGCTGTTGGTCCAGGATGACTGTAGAGGCAATTATCTCATATTTGTGTTTGACACCAGTCAAAATATCAATCCAAATCATCACAGGATCGGTTCTTCAGCTAACTTGAACGCAAACCCATCTCATAGGCTGCCCCCACCAAATTGATCATGCTGCCAAATGGCACAATCAGCAAATCTCCCCATCTATATTCCCCTCTCTCGACATGAGTACTTCAATCATTGAAGTCTCGGCAGAATTTAGTTCTGTCGGTGAAAAGAACATAGCACCAACAGTATATCCTCCAATTGTGATGGTACCTGTACATTGCATGTACTGCTGTTGATGGAGTTGCTTTCAAACAATACAGAGCAGTGGTCCTTTGGACCTCATGCCACTGCTATCAAGTCTGAGAAATAACTGCATTGAACATTGTACAATAAAGCAATGGCAGTATGAATCATTTTCATATACTTTTGACCTCGTCCAGACACCCATGCCTTTCTGGAACCTCTGACAACCTTCTCAGTGTTTAACAAACCACGACTGCCCTCTGTGGGCTGAACAATGGACAATTGTTTGACACAGAGTTATATCTATTCTACACTTTTGGAAAGATGAGCTCGGATATATTTATTTATTTTGTTTTGAATATATGAGCCATTATAGGAGATTTATTTATTGCAAATTAAAAAACAGCAATAGCAGTTAAGCTTTTAAGCAATAATGATGGCTGCATCTCCTACCTGTCGTGGGCTTTCTCCATCTATTTTAGAAAATCAATAAAATATGTGTATGTACAAGGAACCGAACCTTTGTCTTTGTCCAAAGTAGGGAGGATGCTGTTGTCTCGACAGACCTTGAAATATATCTCTTGCTCAAGACCCTCCGGAATAGCTCCACGAGGCACAATTATGCTGACGCCTGTTTCCACGGAGCTGAGCACACCTCCATTGCTGTCAAATACACCTCGTGCTGTGGCGACCACCGCATGTCCATCATTTTCTGATAAGGCACTGGGGCTGCAGGGATGGAGAGAGAGGGTGTAAAGGTTGATGGTTGAAAGCAGTAATTTCCTTCTGAAACAATTCACAAACGGCCATAAATAATCTTACAAGCTGCACAGAAACATTATTACCCTCGCTGAAGGAGAGGGTATTGCATTTGGGTTGGTTTGTTTGTCTGTTTCTTTAGCTATTTGTTTATTACTTGGCAAAAAAAAATTTGGGGGGGATTTTTTTTGCTAAGTATGTTGGTCTTTAACGCTTGTCTGTGTGTTTGTTTGTCACCCAATTTTGGCCACAGTTTTCAAGCAATCGTTTTGAATTTTTTTTTACGCATGTAGGTGACCGGCCAAGGACGGCAACGCTAAATTTTGGTGAAGATCCGAATCCAGATCCGGATCTGAGAATGTATAAAATGATTCTTCACCATTGAGAGATGGGGCCAAAAACGATATATAGCATGATATCTCAAAAGGTTAAAGATGGATTCACACAAAACTTGGTGGACAGATTGGGAGTACCAAAATTGAATAAGTTCTTCCTAGTGGCAAAGATCCGAATCCAGATCTGGATATGATAATTATTTAATCCTTAACTGATTCTTCATGATTGAGAGAAGGGGCTAAAAACGATATTGCATGATATCTCAAAAAGTTGGGGACGGATTCAAATGAAACTTGGTGGACAGGTTGGGTGTGTGACAAGGACTAAATGATTCGATTTTGGTGAAGATCTTTACAAATATGACTGCCTATCCGGGAGGAACAAAAGGTTCGTACATATGATGTCAGAGGTCACATGGTTTGGCAGCCATATTGCATTTACCCTAAAACATATAAAAACCTTCTTCTCCAGAACGGCTGAACAGATCGAGGGGAAATTCACACAAAAATGCTCCCCAAGACATGCGTGTTCAAGGTTGTTTAGGAATAATTGATGTCACATGGTTTGGCAGGCATATTGGATTTAAGAAAAATATTAAATAATGTTTTCGCTGGAACCACTTAACCAATCGACATGAAACTTCACAATTATGATCTCGTGGTGATGGGGAATACATGTTTTAAATTTCCTCTTGATCGGACACGTGGTCTGGCAGTCAAAATTTTACTTTTTTGATCTGGGTTCTTTTATTTTGATTTTTTTTTTGAATAATGCTCATTTGGCTATGCCTGGATGGGTTTGAGAGTAGAGGAGTAGCAGCTGAAATGCAAATCCTATCCAGGTTCCTCCTGATGACTTCATCGTTGCTTTTTGCTTGTTTGGGTTCCTTCTGATTCCTCAAATGCAGGACTGTACCTACTTGGACTTCCATTTGATTTTAATTGAATTTATTTTAATCCAATTCTGAAATCAATTGCATAATAATAATATAAAATGTCATGAGTCAGGGTCAGGTATCCGATCTAAGTGGGGTTGCATCAAAGCGGGATGTCTTGGTACCCGTTCATCACTGCCAGCAGTTATAAAGTAGCAGTTCTAATTATGTCTCATTAATTATGTACCACACAAAATACACCACACACAAACAAGTCCTGGTGAGGGTCTGCAATCTCTGATTGCTCTTTTTCTTCTTCACAGGTGCTTTTTGTATATGTTATGACTCAATATGAGTTATCGAAGTGAGTATTAATGACACCTCCCTAGGTTTTGATAAACTAACATAGGTGACCAATGAAATCAACAGGACGTTGATTGATACATGGTAATGGCAATGCACGCTTCTTATATTTAGAGTGGAAAAAAAACAATGTGACTTGGAAAAAATCCAATGTGTGACATTTACATTTGTTTTTAATACCTTTGCCACCAAAATATCAATGCTTTGGCTCTGACTAAGGGGTGACGCCTGACAATGTTAGCTTCTACTTACTTCAAAAATATCTAAACTGACCATCATAAGCGAGGGCATATTGTACCGGGAGTCAACTATGAATCTCTCGCTGTATGCACATATGTGCCCCTACTGATGTTGTGCCCATGCACATTGGGGAAGGAAATTTGAATTTTGCCAGAGTACCGGCAACAAAGGGCACATACTCCTTTGTAAAGGACACTTTGAGATCTTTAACATCTGCCAGTTAATGTTAGCAGATGGGATTCCTGGTTTCATGCCCCATCCAAATGACGTGGAGCATTCCCCATTCAAGCCCCTGCCTGTGAAGCACCAATCCAACAGTTTATAGTCGGGTCGAGAATCAAACCCAGATGAAACAGCTCAAAGACAAGTGCAAAACTTCTCTGAAAACTGATAATGACATCTTCTAAAACCCCAATTATTGAAAATCTATATGTTATGTAAACAAAGATGACATCACCCACTCTGGGTCCTCAGAAACTTTTGGGTCTTTTGGGTCCTCAGGGTCTTTGGGTCCTCTGGGTCTTTTAGATTTTCTGGGTCTTTTGGGTCCTCAAGGACTTTTGAGTCATCTGGGTCTTTTGAGTCCTCTCAGTCTTTGAGGTCTTAAAGGGTCTTCAAAGGTCGAAGGGGTCTCAGCAGTCTAAAGGGTCAAAAGGTACATTCCAATGGTATGCAATTAATTAATAGACGCAAAAAGCATGATGCACGCACGCACGCATGCACACACACACCTCATCCATGTATCAAAGAAACACAATGTGTTCGATAGGTTATTCTTGATTTTTGATGGATGGATGTAAGGAAGCACGAAGTCAAATATTGAAGTGACTTCATTGCTTAAAAACGAAAAACACGGTCAGTTTGTCCGTCCATCCGTGAAGTCGTGTGACTGTCCGTCCGTCCTTGAAGTCCAAACGACCCAGAGGACACAGAAGACACAGATGACTCAAAAGACCCCAAAGACCCGTAAGGATCCAAAAGACCCTTGAAGACCCCTTAAACCTTTAAGATCCCTTTTACCTTTAAGACCCTTTAAACACTTTAGATACCTTCACCCTTTATATCTTTTATACCCTTTGAGCCCGAGAACCTTTAGACCTTTCCACCCCTTCTGTCCCTTTGGACCCTTCAGAGCTTAACACCAATTAGACCACTTACACCCTTCAGCCAGATTAGAGAGCTTAGACTTAGACCTTGACCATTTGGAGCTTCAGACCACTTGGCACTTTTTGGACCACTTGACTTTCAAATAAATTATAAATAAATATAATATCACCAACATTACAAATAAATTTGTACAAAAGAAATGTTTGTATTATGATTGGTGTAAATCATGACAACAGCAAATCTGTGACGTAAATCTCAAATGATGTGTGGAGAGGCGAGTACAGTGAGCAGATCCATGCTAGTATGTGCTGCCAGTGCAACCAAACACCAATGTGCTGTCAGGCGACAAGACAAGTTGTCCTTGGTTGCAAAACACACACACACACACACACACACACACACACACACACACACACACACACACACACACACACACACACACACACACACACACACACACACACACACACGTTCTCATGAAATCAGACAACTATCCTTGGCACAGGATTATCAAGGGTGAACCGTGAGATTATCGAGGCCTGGTATTCTTGTGAAAACTCCATCAACCGACACATTGACTTACATCCCACATACAAAGCACTACGCCATCGATTACAACATCAATACAAACAGCAGAGTGATTAAAATTGAAAGGAAGCCTTGTGATTGGTTCGGACTTGGACCAATCCATGACGCGAACCGTCCCAAACGGAACTGAACGGTGTTACCACCACAGCACTCTCAACGCCTCTGAGGAAGAGAACTAGTTTGTTCTTGAAACGTCAGGCATTAAATAAAGAATATAAATTTGAATTATTTTATTGGTTCAGTGTGCTACTTTCTTTTACAAAAAAAAAAATATATGTATATATATATATATATATATATATATATATATATATATATATATATATATATATGTAGAGGGGGAGCACTCGGTAGAGTGCAAAACCTCCGCCGCCAATACTGCTAGGTCACTCAAGTGAACCTGATATCCTATTCATTCAATTTGACGTCAACAGTGCTCACAGAGTTATAGTTTGCAACTTTCCCTTTTACTTTTAACATTTACGTACTCAATTCATTCGTCATAACTAGATTCCTTGAGACAGAAATTGATTTTATGTGGGTATATCCACCTGAAGTTCCAAAATCAGCCGCAATTATAATTTTGGCATGTTTTTTGTTGGAAATCACTTATAACTTGTAGAAATGCAAAAAAAAAAATTCAAATATTTTTTCAAAATGGCCGCCATAGCGGCCATATTGGATTTTGGACCAAGTCCAAAATCTAATGGCATGATCCTTGGACCAGACCTAATCCCCCCACCAAGTTTCGTCGAAATCCGTCGAGGAGTTTTTCCGTAATACTGTTCACAAACAAACAAACAAACAAACAGAAAGGGGTGAAAACTAACCTCCGATCTTCGATGGCGGAGGTTAAATATAGATATATATGTAACATTCTATAATTCTACAATTCTATCTGAAAAAGTTGTGGACGGATTATGACTAAACTTGATGGATGAGTTGGGTAGGTGACAAGAAGAAGCAGTTTAGATTTTGGTTAAGGTACGGATGCAATCCGGCTTATCAGTGGGAAAGAAAATGTAAACTGTTCAGCCTGGCTGAGGAAAGCCCTTTACTGAGTGTCGTTTTAGTTCTGTTAGCATTTGCAAGTGAATGTCAAAGCAGAAAACATCACTGTGCCTTTCAAAAACAGTTGGATATTGCATGTCTGTAATGTAGCCAAATTCCAAATTTCTGCCTCTTTGTTAAGGGTTCCATTGCTGGCATCTGGAGATAGGTAATGAGGTAATATCTTAATGATGAAATGCTGGTTTGTCACACCCTGACGCTTGGCTGGAATAGAAGAGAGAGGAGAGAGAGGCATGGTGTAAAGACTGATTGACTTCTCCTTTTAAATAATGAACATGTAAATTGCTTTATTGTATTCTTTTGTTGATGTGAACACAATTATTGCTCCCCTGTAATACAATCGTCGGTAGGTTATCGAAAACAATTGCCTTCGTTCTGTAAAGTACAGTGGAGTACCAGTAATGTGAACACCCTTTAAAATTAATCTCGATAAGCTGAACAGCACATTCACTTACCTATCTCCTCAATCGATTGTGAGAAGCTGAACAGCATTCAGCCAAAAAGTATTTGTGCATTTGGCTTAACAGCGTTTGACATGTTTGGCTGAATGGCATTCCATTGTATCGATTTAACAGCGCTTGATTTATGTTCCAATGAATAACTTTTCACTGCATTGACCTCATGGCATTCGACTTACATTTGCACCGAATAGTGTTTTGCTGCATTCCGCTCAATAACGTTTGACATACGTCCCACAAGGATAGCGATCACATCTCCCATCTCCATGCACTTCTAATGCAATCAATCACTTCTCTCCATGCAGTTCTATCAAGCTCGTGTCTCTCCAGGCTGCTGGGTTTCTCCGTTATTGAGCGATCCATGTTCATATCCATTTCATCCCTCCGAGTGAACCCAAGGGATTCCTTTTTAGTTTGGCGAGTGTATGTATCATAACTACATGCGACCTTATGGGGGCCTACGTGCGTGTTTTAGCCGAATACAGTTTTATCTGTGGTTTCTCCATTTGGCATCACTTGCTGTTAGGGGGGGTAAAAATAGTGCTGGCTCTTCAGGTGTATTCACCCACCTTGGCTTGCATTTCAGCTGGCCTCATACTTTGTGTGCAATGAGTGATTGGCTCACCTCGTACTTTCTACTTGCTCATCTTCTTCTTTGGGCATTATTGGTCATATCCCTATTGTCTGCACCCTCCCCCCTTTCGGGTTTATCCCCATCTCCGTTTCCATTAATTTTGCTGGTAGTTAAATCTTTTTTTAGAGGTTTTATACAAACATTTTCTACTTCAATACCATTTTTATTTTATTCATTCCAAGGCATCAGTTATGGCCGTGCATTGAAATGCATGTTTCAAATGTGCTTTCGGAGTTTATGTTAAAGTGTTCTATAATAAGTTTCAATGAGCTAAAGTATCTCAAGTTATGTCCAATGCATTTTTACTAGTATCTTTGAATTTCCTTCATTTCTATTGTATGGATCCAAACACAAATGCAAAAGGAAAATACAAGATGGTCGTTAAAGATTAATTGCACAGCATTGTTGAAGTGTGTGATATCATCACACTGTGAGTTACAGTTTATCCATCTTTTCCTGATGCTTTAGTTCCTACTGTTTTTCAATTTTTTCTACTTCTGTACAAGGAAATACAAATAACTTTAGTGCAGGAGGAGGCAATTTTCCCCATCATGCCTGTGCTATATTTGATTATGAGCATAATTATTTAATTGTGCTTGGTAAGCTATAGTTAAATCGATGCTCACGTGGCAGGCAGTCTGAGCCTGAATCCTTAGGTCTCCCTGGAACCTCTCACGACTTGTTCCGCCAACTATCCAGCCATACGCTCACCCCACAAGCGTGGGAGGGCATCACCTCAAGGTCAAACCAGGTGTGGCAGGGAATTACCTCCTCACTGAAGGTTAATGGTAAGCAAGCTTGATTTTTACTGCCAATCTGAGAGCAAAAGTTTTCTTTCTCCTGGAATAAGCTCTATTTTCAGATGCATTGAATGTATGCATATCTAAGTTGCTATGATAAGGACTTATGCTATTAAAAAATAAATTCATATCGTGTGCCTTTATGATATACTGTACCTGGACAGTTTTGTAATTAAATAAAACAAGGTCAACCATAACTGTCTCAATTATAAAGCAGAAAGGACACCAAGAAGAAATACTGGACAGTTTAGCAGTACTATTTCCACTGAAATAAATTGTTTTTTTCATCTTGACCATTTTATAGTTGTGCTTATAGAAATTAAACTTCCAACAATTCCATTAATGTTTTGGAACTTCTACAGATTAACGACACACATGACCGAGAACTGTGTGCTAAGATTAAGT
This sequence comes from Eptatretus burgeri, assembly GCF_056783735.1. Taxonomy (NCBI): domain Eukaryota; kingdom Metazoa; phylum Chordata; class Myxini; order Myxiniformes; family Myxinidae; genus Eptatretus; species Eptatretus burgeri. The sequence continues at coordinate 28,680,488 of NC_140971.1, forward strand.
CACTGTGTCATATGTCAGGATGTCTTATGATGATCACAGCTGCTGGAAGTTGCCGAGCATACACTTTCAGGGAAGTGAGTGACTTCCAAAAGGAATCAGCGGAGGCAAGAAAAGTAAAAGTGTTTAAAAGTAGCACGTAATTGTGGAAAATAATTTCAAATGAAATTGATCCAACAGAATTCCATAATAAGGATAACACTCCTTTCATTAAAATTTCATTATAAAGAATGGCATTTTTGGTGGACAATCTGCTTTTGCCCAACAAATTTCTCCTCAATATAATGAAAAGTGAAAGGAAGGATATTTTTTTCATTATCAAAGTCCATTGAGGTATTGCAAGGAAAATTAAGTAAAATTCTCTGTAATGGATGGCCAGTATATTAAGTGCCATTATTGTCAAATGAGAACTGCAGGTCAAGCTGGACAAGGAGAAATGTAAAACGATTTAGATTTTTAATTATTATTATTTTCTCAGTAATGCAATGGAAGAATACCGTGCTCATGTATCCTGAAATCTAGGTGTCACACCGTCATTTATATTTGGCAAGGGGGTGGGTGGAAAGAGCCCCAGAGTAATGAATTTTCTATACAATGACCAAACCATAGAATATAGCCTATTGTTATAATGAAAATTTACAGCACACAGTTTACATTTGATTTGTAATTTCAAATTCAACAACTGGTTCCAATTCACAATTCAAAATTTCCTTGTAGTGAATCTAAAAATGCAATCTTGGTGTTCCCAATACCAATAGGAGATCTGAGATGCACCATACTTGCTACAAAGCATTGATACTACTGAAGCAGCAGTGACTTCAATGCAGGAGGAGGCTCTAAGGCCCATCAAACATGCACAATGGTTTTCAACCTATGGTTGTTTGTCCATGCTCTATCCTTTTAAAATGCTGAGCCTCAAGCAAGGAAGCAGCACATACCATTTTAAAAGTCTTTGGTATGACTTGACTGGGGTACGTTCGAGCTGCTGACCTCCCCGATTGAGAGTGGACTATTTAACAATTATGCCACTGATGCCTTCCCAGCAGTCAGTCAGGGCAGTAATTTGTAATTTTTTCTGGGTGCCGTCAATAGCTCGTCTACTCTTTGCAAAGGACACTATGGGATGTTTAACGTCCACCAAATAATGCTGGCAGACCATCTGAGTCCCAGTTTAATGTCCATCCGAGGGATGGCATACCTATTGATGGATCAACCTGCCTAAAGGCCAGATCACACCTTGACGTTTTAGCCAGCCTATGCCGATTTTTGCAAAAAATTGTGTAAAACGCTGGTACACGTCAAATACGTTATGGGTACGTTTTGTATATGTTAAGACCACGCTGAAAAACTGCCATAAGTGGTAGTACGCTGGCTTTAAACGTTGAACTTTTGGGCTTTCCTCAAATTTTTTCATGCTGGAAATTTTACGATGTATGCCGGCGTATGACTCACACGTTGAGCTACGCTGGCCATAAGCTGTAGGCACGTTATGCGATCGTTGACACACATTGAAACACATTACTTGTAAGTTACTCATAAGTCGGAACACGTGGAGGTAATGTTTAGCGTACCCGAAACTTATTTCTAACCTATGAGTAACGTTTTGTAAGCACGCTACACGAACGTTGTTCACAATTTGCAACACGTTACTTGAAAGTAGTAGTAGTAGTAGTAGTAGTACTACTACTACTACTACCAACATCGGCATCACTAAATTCTCTCGAACTACTACTACTACTACTACTACTAATAACATCGACATCATTAAATTCTCTCGAACTACTACTACTACTACTACTGCTACTACTGCTACTGCCACTGCCAGTGACATTGACATCTACTCAACATGGAATCAGGAACACTGACGGTTTCCTCTTGTGAAGCCCATTTGCATATACCAATTCCCCTAAACGCTGCCAATACGCCATTATAGGGTAGCTGTAAGTTACAAACACGTTCAGTAAGTTCTGTGGTCGTCCGGAAGACGTCAATCAAATTCGTCTGCATACGCCAATGTGCGTTTGAGATACGTCACACATAGGTTCAAAGCACGCTACTAACATGTTCAAAGCACGTTAGCCGTAGGTTAAAAATTAAGTTTCAGGTATGCTAAACATTACCTCGACGTGTTTCGACTTATGAGTAACTTTCAAGTAACGTGTGGCTGACGCGTGTAAACGATTGCGGAGCGTGTCGAGAACTTACGCCAGCATAGGCGGAACTTGTGAGCCATACGTCGAGTACGTCGTAAAATTTTCAGCATGCTTGAAATTTCACGACGTACTAGACGCACCACGTAATATGCCAGCGTACTTCATTGTTTTTCATCGTGCTGCTAACGTATACACAACTTACCCATATCGTATTCGACGTGTCCCAGCGTTTTAGACACATTTTTCATAGGTCGGCATACGCTGGCTAAATCGTCAAGGTGTGACTGCGATGTTGACACTTCCAATTTTCAGGCGGTTATGATTTACATCGGCGAGCGGCAGGTTTTTAACAGAGATCGTCACGAGTTCGTCGGCGATACGTGCAGCGCACAACTATCGTTGGGCATAGTTTGTGAACGCCGACAACAGGCTAAGCATTCGTTGGTATAAGTTATCTTTAACACAACGAAACGTTCTGTGCCCGTTACAAATACGTTATGCATACGACCAACACGTTATGAATACGACCAAAACTAAAAAAAAAAAAACCTCAAAACTTCAGCGTACGCCAACATTTTACGTGCTTTTTATACGTTGCCATTCCTGGCTAAAACGTCAAGATGTGACTGGGCCTTAAGAAACAGCAGCATAACAGTTTATTGCTCATGGCTCCAAATTGAAACCCAGGCAAGACAGCTCGGAAGTGAGTGCATAACTTTAGTCTAGCCTATCCTGTCAACCCCTCCATATCCATTCCGTACATGTACTTAACTTAGATTAACTAGAGCTAGGACATGAAATTGGTTCAAGTTAATCAAACAAAAACCACACTCCTTCATATTGTACTCATTTTGCATAATATTCACATCCTTAGACTTTCATTGTTCATGTTATGAAAGATGGGTAAAGGTAGTATGTAAATACATCCATCTTTTGAGACTCTCTTAAGCTGCTGTCTAAAAAGTGCAATATTATATGATTGTTCGAGAACTTTTAGTTGTTTTGAGGAGCATTGCATCTTGCATCCAACCTGTTGTCAACTTCTTTCAAAGTATGCACATTTTGTGAATTTAAATGACTCCTTTTGTTCTCACACAATAACACAGCTGGGCTTGTCTGTAACTAATCAAACATAAAGATAGTGGCTGAATTTATACATGCACATAGTCTATGTGACTAACCTGACTGGGATAGCCTTTGGGGTAGCCACAAGTCCTTCACTATGCCCCAATTGCCGAGGAAAAGTGTCCGTCCCACTGTCCTGTTCAACGCACGAGAACGGAGTGATCTCGCCACCATGTGCCACTGCACCTCCGGGCAGCCCATGACCAAACTTTCCACTTTCTGTCTTACGTTGGAATGGCCGAGCTGTGGCTGCATAGACCGGGAAGCGAGCCCCAGACGATAGGATAGCATTCCTGGGGAGTATTCCAGTTGGAGGCATTTTTCCTGGAGAGGTGGCTGGTTTAGGTAGAACTTGCATCGCTGAAGGGAACAGAGGCCCAGTGCCATTATTGCAGGTGCTAGTATTGTTGCAAGTTCGACTGCTGTTGTTGTTGCAGCTTGCCACGGTAGGGTGAGAAAGGTTCTCTCCTGGGGATTGTTGGACAAGACCAATGTGGCTGGGTGATGCATCTCCGCAAGGAGCAGTAAACTGATCTGGAGGTCCTGAAAAAGCAACGGGAAAGGGAAGGAATCATGGGAATATTTTCTCTTCATACTTTTCAATCTGGCTCTTTAGAGGTAACCTCCTGATGGATTAAGCTTGGAGAGTTTTTAGAATTGTGATATCTTGACCAAATTATTTTGGAAAGATAACTTTAATCTAATTACATGTGCAGAATGTTGTGTACATCCCCTCTTAAACAAGCCACCACAATAAGTTTCACAAACTTTGGGTCCAATTTTTTCTGTCCTTTCAACTTCAAATAAAATAGGTATATCAAGTTCACATAAAGCTTTCTTAAATAAATTCCAATTATTACCATTCTCAGCTTGTAGCTCTTTTCATAAGAAAGGGTAAAATATAAAATCCAACCCATCTTTGGGCTTCAATTTAATGCATGATGTATTTTGTGATTTAAAAAACATTGCAGGCCGATGATTATCACGAGCCAATGCAGAAATGGTTTTTCACTGAATGCAAGTTCAATTTGAGCAATGACACACCAGATGATTCAAATGCACTGTAATCAAGAATGAAAGATTGTGCACGAAACGATATTGCCTGACCTGTTGAAGGATAAAATGTGGATTTGAAAAACATTTTTTCAGATGAAATTTTATGATTTTAGATGTTTGACCTTGAGTTGACCTTTGACCTTTTGACCTCAACAATAGTTGCTTTCTCAATTCAGTGATGGACTATGCAAATGCTGTTCACGTTTATAGGATGCAAATTGACGATATTTCAGTTGAAAATTGATGATATTAGAAGTTTCACCTTGAGTTTACCTTTGAACTTTTGACCTCAATAGTTGGTTTCCTAATCCAGTGACTCAATATGCAATTTTTTTTTCAAATCTCAAGTCAATCGGATGAAAAGTGACGATTTTAGAAATTCGACCTCAAGATGACCTTTGATCTCAAAATCAATAGGCTTCTCTGTTGAGACTACCTCTACAACTTGGTAAAGTTTCATGACGATCGGTTTAGAATTGTGATCTGGAGGCAATAAACAGACAGACAGATAGACAGACAGACAGACAGACAGACAGACAGAATAACAAAATCGACTGATCAATATACTTGAAAATCTTCAATTTTGCAAGTAAGAAGTAGCGGTACATTCAAAGTACACCACCCGCATGCCAATTAAATAAATAAATAACAAATCCTCCAGGGTCCAACATCGCTGGGGCGCCTTCAGCGTCCGGCGATGCCATCTTGCAGCACATGGAGTTGAAAATGGGAGGGAGCAGTGTGCAATAATTGATTGAATAATTGATTAATTGCATAAATAAATAATAATCATAAAATTCATTTCTCAATCAATTGTCGAATAGCATACCTAAACCACCACTGTTTCATACAAATCTGTCACTTTTTGAAGATTAAGTAATTCATTGAAAAATGAATAATTAATCCATAATTTGTCAATAAATCAAAAATACCCTTTCTCGCCAAATCACTTGGTCAATGTCATGTCCAAATATCAGCTTCCTAGTTCAAAGGATGGCAGAGATATCGCCTGGCCAAGCAAGAAAGAAAATAATTAATCAATAAATCAAAAATACTCTTTCTGGCGAAATCACTTGGTCACTGTCATGCCTAAATATCAGCTTCCTCGCTCAAAAGGTGCTTGAGATATTGCCAGGATGAGAAACAAAATAAAAAGTAAGTAATAAATCAAAAATAATTAAGTAATTAATCAATTAATTGATTAATCAAAAAATAAAACAATACCTTTTTTGCCAAAACATGTCCACGTTTGTCCCCAAATTTCAGCTTCCTAAGATCAAAGGATGGCTGAGATATCGCACAGAAAAACAAACAAACAAGCAGTCATAGACTGGTACTTACGAAATCGTCAACTTGACCTCTGACCTTGTCTCATAAAAGCATGAATCAGTCAGAAGCCCAAGGGGAGCTTGAATTCTGAATTCATTGTGGTCTACGATTTTACACTGTGGTTTGCAGAAAATGAGTCCCAGACAAAAACGAGATTTCTTATAAAAATTCCATTTTTTTGTTTTTTTATTTTTAAAAAAGTGATTCAGTACCAGCAGGATATGCCAGATAATAGGTGTATTACTTTTCAGAAGAATCTGATAAAAGACTTATATATATATATATATATATATATATATATATATATATATATATATATATATATATATATATATATATATATATATATATATATATATATATATATATATATATATATCAGTTATTCATCGCTGTTCCAGAATTTCGACAACCGAGTTTTAAGCGTCCTAAGCGATCGCAAAAACCGAAGACAAAATTAAAATCGAAGTTAAAATGAACTCGTAACGTCGAGCGAAGCAAAAAATCTCCATTTCTCCACGCAAAACCTCAACGTCACTCAACGACGCTTCTGCTCTAGCGCACTGCATCATGGGACGACCCGTGACGCGTCGAGTGAAATATTTTTTGTACAATCTTAAAACGTCTCCAAAACATCGATTTTTACCAGAATTTCGACAACCGAATTTTAAGCGTCCTAAGCGATTGCAAAAACCGAAGACAAAATTAAAATCGAAGTTAAAACGAACTCGTAACGTCAAGCGAAACAAAAGTACTCCATTTCTCCACATGAATCTACGGAATTATGTTTGACCTCACAGTGACCTTGACCTTTGACCGATTTTGACCAAAATATAATCAGCACTAGCCATCACCCTCCTGAATCACCTGGTGTAATTTGACATTGGTAGCTTCTTCCGTTCTCGAGTTATCGTGCCTACAAACAAACAAACAAACAAACAAACAAACAGAAACGGAAGGCATCAATACACTTACGAAATCTTTAGATTTCATAAGTAACAAACAAACAAGCAGTCATAGACTGGTACTTACAAAATCGTCAACTTGACCTCTGACCTTGTCTAATAAAAGCTGTCTCTAGAGAAGGTAGCGACACAAACTAGAAGTTTCTACGATGATTCTGTACCAAACCATCAAAAATCGAATGTTTTGGATGTTTGACCTCACCGTGACCTTGACCTTTGACCGATTTTGACCAAAATATAATCAGCACTAGCCATCACCCTCCTGAATCACGTGGTGTAATTTGACATTTGTAGCTTCTTCCGTTCTCGAGTTATCTGTACCAAACCATCAAAAATCGGATATTTGACCTCACTGTGACCTTGACCTTTGACCGATTTTGACCAAAATCTAATCAGCACTAGTCATCACCCTCCTGAATCACGTGGTGTAATTTGACATTGGTAGCTTCTTCCGTTCTCGAGTTATCGTGCCTACAAACAAACAAACAAACAGAAACGGAAGTCATCAATATACTTACGAAATCTTTAGATTTCGACAACCGAGTTTTAAGCGTCCTAAGCGATCGCAAAAACGATCGCTTAGGACGAAAAATCTAAATCTAAATCTAAATCAAAAACGAAATCTAAATCTTTAGATTTCGTAAGTAACAAACAAACAAACAAACAGAAACGGAAGTCATCAATATACTTACGAAATATTTAGATTTCAAAAGTAACAAGAAAACAAGAAAATAAACGAGAAAAGATGTTGTGCAGAGCACAACACTTGCAAAATCTACCCCGCTCTCCAAAGGTTTCCATGGATACATTTCAAATGGATCAAATTGTCCATTTCAGTCAGATTAAAATTCACAGTTTTAATCAAAGTTCAGGTCAATTGGATGAAAATTTATTATTTTTCAGATTGAAATAGATGATTTTAGAAGTTTGACCTTAAATTGACCTTTTGACCTCAAAATAGTTGCTTTCCCAATTCAGTGACATGATATGCAAATCTTGTTCAAATTTCAAGTCAATCTGATGAAAAATGACGATTATAGAAATTTGACCTCAAGATGACCTTTGACATTTGACCTCAAAACCAATAGGCTTCTCAGTTGAGACTACCACCACAACTTAGTAAAGTTTTATGACAATCGGTTTAGAATTGTGACCTGTAGGTGACAGACAGACGAACAGACAGAATAACAAAACCGACTGACCAATATACTTTAAAAATCTTCGATTTTGCAAGTAACAACAAGAAAAAGAGCAATCAGAGATTGCAGTTCCTTGCCAGGACTTCTTTTGAGTGTTGTATTTTTATCGGTTTCAGGGTAAACACAATATGGCTGCCAAAGCATGTGACCTCTGATATCATATGTGTGAACTTTTTGGTCCTCATGGACAGGTGGTCATATGTGTAAAGCTTCACCTCGATTTGTTCATCCACTTCAGAGAAGAAGATTTTTGAAGGTTTTCTTTTTTTAAACAATATGGCTGCTGAATCACGTAACCGATGATGTCATGAATTTTCTTTTTCTGTGGACCATTTTATCCTGAGATGACTCAAAATTTTTCATACTGATCGGATGTGATGTTCTACATATGCAATTATGACGTCATAATGAAGGCACCTATGATGCCATAAAAATCACACTGATTTCCCATGAGCAGTACTTGCTATGTGCCAAGTTTCAAATTTTTACTTGCTGCGGTTTCAGAGATACAGAGGTCCAAAGTTTTTCCGTTTTTCCAATATGGCTGCCACACCACGTGACCTATGATGTCCAAATTTTCACTGCAATATTCTCCATGAGTAGTTGCACCAATGGTGAAAATTTTGTATCAACCCAACAAGCGGTTGCAGAGAAAAACACAAAAGTTCTGTGCGGACAAACAGACAGATAGACAGACAAACAGACAACCAAATGGACCCAAATGCAATACCCTCTCTGGCAAGGGTAAACATACAAACAAACAGACAAATAAACAGACAGACAAGGGTGAAATAAATCATAAATGCTCAAAGCCAAGGACTCTACACTAACGCCTTTAACAAACTGGTGGGATTGAGCCAATTTGACAAATGCAGGATTTGTGGGATAGAACAGAAAGTACTAGTCACCTCCTTTCGGGGTGTAAAAACCTCATTTGGAACAGCTTCACACAGAAAGACATGACAGCGTCTGTGGAGTAATCTACTGGCACATCTGTTAACATTTCAGCATCCCAGTCCCAGAACAATCATGGACACACAAACCCAATCTGATCCTTCAAAATGAACATATAATGCTCACGTGTGACAAGATGATCCCATCAAGTGTGGACATTGCAAACAAAGCACTGTGTCCAGACATAGTGCTCAAACACAAAAAAGAAAAGTTAGCATTGTTGATTGAGGTTTCAGTTCCCAATGACTTTGGACTAAATGATATGGAAATCAGGAAAATGACCAAATACCAGGATCTGAAAAATGAGGTCAAGAGAACTTGGAAATTGAAGAAAGCTGAAAATATACCAGTGATAGTCGGCACCACAGGAATGATAAAGAAAACCCTTTCTGAGTATTTAAAAATCATTTCGGGGGAATATCACCACAGACGAGCTACAAGAATCACAGGTTCAGTGAAGATTCTGAAAAGAGCCCTTGGAACGAGGCTATGAGAACGAAGTTTGACAGTTTGAACAAAATTGGATCATGCATGTCTGATAAATGGTTCATGGAGACACATTTAAGTAACAAAATGGCCACCAGTCGACCATTTTTGATCTGATCTCGAAATAAAAATTACACGCTTAAATAAGTCATCATTCATTATCCAGGTGTCAAGTTTGACCAACATCGGTAAATGCATGTCCGTGATATGGTTGAGGACATATTCAACATCGGGATTTTTACAACTAAAATGTCCGCCAGTCTATCAGTCGGCCATCTTTGATCAGATAGCAAAATAAAGTAAAGTGCAAGTGTGTGCCATTATGTACTGTGCTTTTCCCAAACTTGAACAAAATCGGACCATGCATGTCAGAGAAATGGTTAGGGACGCATTTAAGTAAGTAAAATAGTTGCCAGTTGGCTATCTTGGATCTGATCTTGAAACAAAATGATGTGCCTATATAAGGATAACAAGTGACAACAGAGCAGGAAAAACAAGAGATCTTTTTAAAAAAAAGATTAGAGAGATCACAGGAAAGGTTAGGTCTCGTATTGGGGTCCTAAAGAGTCGAACAGGAATAGATCTGAAGAAAAAACACAGGTGAAAAAAAGATGGAAGGACTATCGGGAAACTATACAAACGAGATAGCAATGCGATGGCAACCTTCGAAGAAAGAGAATATGAGCAAGAACCAATAGTGATAGAATGTGAGGTACATAGAGCCTTGAAAGAGGTGGCAAATGGAAAAGCACCAGGTGCCGATGAAATTCCAATAGAACACTTTGAAGTACTTGGAGGAAGCAATCTAAATTTTAACAGCTATTTGTGCACAGATCTGGAGCAAGATTGCATGGCCTAAAAGGTGGAAGCAGTCAGTCTATATACCATTACCAAATATTGTTAAACACAGAAAAGAAGAAAGACTTAATGAAGCGAGAAATGCCTGTTGTGCAAGAAAAAGCAAGGGAATAAAAAAGGAAGGTGTATCTCTGTTTTATAGATAACTTGCTGAGGTACTCGGCATTGCCCGTTGCTGTTCCAATCTTATTGGCATTTTGCAGAAATAAAATTGATTTTTTTTTTCCCCCTATTTTTGTGGAGGCCGAAAACACTTCTCTACACCCACTTAGGAATGGTGTCAGGGATCATTAAATTTTACCTTTCAAAAGGCCACAAAGGCTTAGCCGCTAAGGTACGATAGAGTGATGCTTTGATGGGAACGAAGACAGTGCACAAGGTGTCCGTTTCACGCCGTTTGACATCCGTTTGTGATGTGGCCTGACCCTGCAGCTTGGTTAGATTTGTTGACCCCATGTTGTTGGGAGTGAAGGCCCAAGTTTTGGCGACTCCCTCTTGCCACATTCCATCCGTTGAGGATGTGACAGGCTGAGTTTTGTGGATTTGAGGACCAGGCCGATACAACGACTTTGATGGGAGTGAGAACCGAGCTGAGGGTGGCAGCTTAGGTGAGGCCAAGGAACACATGCAAGTGGTAACCGGAGTTGTGCCAACCAAAATGCATTTGGGATTTGGCTTGGCATTACGGCTTGTTCGGTTTTGCTGACTCCATCCATTGATGAAGGATGAGACCGAGGAGCAAGAGACCGAGGAGCAAGAGACCGAGTCCGGGCATACCCGAGCATACCCTGGAGGTCACACGGGAAGTCGCGCGGATCTCCACCATCGCCACTTTGGGGATGGAGGGGGAACAGAGAATGGATAAGGAGATGGCTTGGCCCATTAGTTGTGGTTCCTTGCTGGGGTAAAGATGGATGCTTCGGGACCAGGGAAGGTTCCATTCATTCTTAGAGACTCGCGAGTGGAGATGATAACCAGCGGCAGCACATACACAACAACGAACATCGCCACAACCAACATCTCAACAACGACGCCATTCACACCACGACGCCAACTTCAACAACTACACCACCACCATCTTCGCCACTCGCCATTCAATGCACGGGAGCAAGGAGCGGGGTGGCGGCAGCAAGGGTGCGGAAAGACAACTCCCGCCCGAATTTCTCCCGCCTGAATCTTGAGCCGGATCGTCGTCGCGCTTGGTGAGAAGGGGGAGGGGTGGCGCAGCTCGCTCCCGATTGGGGGATGTGCGGTGTGACGCGGCCAGGGAGGAGGAATGCCCCCCTTCAAGACTTTTCTGGAAACGCCGAGAAGGGGGGTGGAACAAGGAACGGGGCGGAGCGAAGTGCGGGGACCCGCCTTACAAAAAGGCGAGCGCAAGGCGGCTGGAGAGCTGGTCGTTGAATTGGGTCTGGTTTTTGTCTTGGTCTTGCCTGGTCGGTGGTCCCGGTTGTTGTTCCCGACTGTCGAGTCGGAGGATTGTCGGTGTCAGAGGGTCAGTCGGTGCGGTCTCGATACCCCGCTGGTGGGACGGAGCGCCTGCCATTTCCCCCCGCCCCCATCCGCACTGGGATAGCGGCGAAAGCTCCGTCCATTCGGTCCCGAACCCCGTTCGTGGCGTCGAACGACCACACGTGCCGGCGCAAGGTACGAGCTCGCGGACCATGCCGGAGGGGCTCGGAGTTGAGGTCACGCAAAGGAGGACTCGACGAAAAGTTCAGGGCTGTCGCGATTTCCTTTTCTTTTGGGGTTCTGTGTAAATGTGTGTGTGTGGCGCCAGTCCGTAAAGTAGAAACTGATTAAGTGCTTCTTCATTGCCTTTTATTCGGTTGTAGCTCTGCATCGTTCCTTGCTTGTGTTTTCTTGCTTGACTGTATACGTGTATTGTTTTGTATAATTGTTGCCTACTAGAAATACGTGCTGCCGTGTGGCGCGAATAAATGTGCTTGTCCAATTGTTCCCCATTTCGCTGCGTCCATTCCTTTGAATTTCCATCTTGCATCACGTAAGGGATTGATAGTGGGTGTAAGTTCCCGATAAATAATTTGAACCGTCGAGGTCGACGATAACTCCGCTCGGTTATCCCTGCATTACGGAACGAGCCGCTTAAGCGGTTCGTGTCCGGAGTCGACCTGTGGCGTGGTACAACTCCTCAGTACGCTACCCGCGCGGGTACTTAGGTAAATCGACCATTTGGTGATCAGACCCTATTTTGCGCGGGTAGAATGTGGACCGAGTTGTGGTGAGGTTAAACCCCCACCCGTGACTAGCTCCCGGCGTTGTTCCGAGTGGGTCATGACTGAATTGCACGTTCGGTGGGCGAAGCGGTCGCTATTGGTTAAACGCGGTCGTTCGCACGCCGGCGGGGTGCGAATTCGCAACACTGGTGTCAGGAGTGGGATACAAACTCTCCCGTCTCCAGGCTAAATTCACGGGGATTGGACCAGGGGTGTGCGAGGCGACCCCCCCCACCATTCCCCCCAAATTACGAGCAGGCAAAATTTTAATCTCTTACGAGAAATAAGATGGAGTCTCAAGGCGAGCGGGAGCCGGGGGTATTAGGAATGGTTGTGGGATTGGTAGAATCCATGGCTCAGGATGGAAACCTCGAGCAGGACATTGGTGTGCAGGAACAATTTCCCCCCCAACCCGGACCCAGAGCTCGAAATGGGCGCGGCGGCCACGGCTTTCGACACCCCCCCTCCCCTCCTCCGTCAAGGTCCTCCCCCGGTCCCCAGCGAATCCACGCCTAATGATGGCGAAGCGACTGCCACAGACCCACCTAACATGGGCCAGCTATTAATGGTTTTGCTGGCAAAAATGGATGGAAATACGCAACAAATGAGCGAAATGAAAAACGAAATGAATACAAATGCACAACAGATGGAAAAGATGGAAGGCTTGAATAAAAAAAATGGATGGAAACACAAATGGAATGAAGGAAGAAATGAGAGAAATGCGGGGTGAGATGCAGCGCGTGGGGCGATGCCTGCAGGCGGGCATAATGGCAGCGCCACGTGCTGGGGCGAATGAGCTGAGGGGGAGTGCAACCAGGCCCGCAAGGGAGGCGGGAACGGATCAAGTAATTCGGGGGACGTGTTGGGCGAGAAGCGTAAAGGTGACGGAGAAAGTGACGGTGACATAGAGGGAAAAACTAAGTGGGGTGACTGCGACGTGTGAGACGAGACACGAGGTGACAACGAAGGAAATATAATTAACAGAGACACGAAGGGAGACGCAGGAAATAAAAGAAATAATAGTGGAGACAAGGGAGGTAATGGGTGATGAGGTGACTGAGTTAACAGAGACGAGGGAGATGGAAACGGTAGGGGAGAGACTGCACGATAAAGACTGGGTTAAGGACGAGCACACACACACGGAGTTAGTGGAGGACGATGAGGTGGAGCTCGGAGAACATGTGGGGACCCGGTGCAGGCAGCTGGATAGCCTCCTTCGGGAATGGAGGGAGACGCTATGCTCCCTTGAGGCGGATCACGACCAGGCGGGTCCGGTCGTGCCGAGCGAGGTTGAGGGGGCGAGTGCTGTGGACGAGTGCACGGAGAGTTTGGGGGGTCTGGAGGCCCAGGAAACCCTTGGGGTGGCACAAATCCCCAGTGTCGTTACGAGTGTGGTCCCGGTGTGTGTGGTGTCGAGGTGTGTGTTTACAAGTGTGGCGAAATGTGTGCTGAAACGCGCGCAAAGCGTGGGTGAAAGGCATTGTGTGAAAGGGACCGCGTGTGTGAGGAAAATGGTGTGCGAGGTTGCGAGTGAGCCGAGGTGCGTGCTTCCCAGCACGCCGTGTGTGGATGAGGCACTGCGTGTGAGTGTCACCACATGTGCGAGTGAACGGCTGAGTGCAAGGGAGACCGTGTGTGTGAGAGAGCGGTACGTGAGGGAGATGACGGTCGGCATGCGGGAGCACGCAGCTGCATCGCCAAGAGTGAGTGTAATGGTGAGGTGTGTGAGTCTCGTGACACGCGGGAGTTTGAGCGCGTGGAGGGAATGGAGACGACGACGGCGACAGGTGAAGGACAAAGGCCGGGTAGCGGCCGTAGCTGCATTGGGGACCGTGCCGGGATTGCACGGCAGCGAGCGCGGGGTCTGTGCTGTGGTACGCACGAGGCTGCCACGTGCGTGCTTGCGGGAGTGAAACTCGGTCCGTAAACGCCAGTGGTGGATGTTGCCGATCCCGCGGATGGACAAAGGTTAGGCAGGATACGGATTTGGACCGGATGGGTTCTCCACGCGGGCGTGTGTGTGAAGCTCTATGTGACCTGCCCAGTGTGTTCTGTTCGCAGAGCGCACGACGAACGTCACGGATGGGCAGAGCACATGTGTTCGTGTGGGGAACCCCTCGAAACGCGAGTTGGAAAGTGATCAAGCAAAGATGGAATTCATGAATCAGTTTATCAAAAGTAAAGATAATGAACAACTGTATGACAACTCATATACCATCGGTGATGGTATATCACCATCGAAAAATGTGGAACGAATTGCTGTTGGAATTCATTCATTGGAATGAATGTAGAATGAGTTTTCATATGGAATGAAAATTCATATACCATCGACAAATTGCATGACACAGTCATCATGGTAATGACTACCACTCAATGCCTATGTGTAAGTGAGTGCGGTGATGTACAAAACAAGCCAATATAAAACCATGATCGGACTTCAACACGAAGCTTGATCGATCCTTTACTCCTTCGCCAGACTGCATTGCGTAGCCTGTATACCTCTTCAGATGCATATGGGACGGCGCGCTGACTGAGCTGAACTCAGCGCAGTGAAAATAGCCTATCACTGGCGGTGTAAACCAATGAGCGAGCATCACAATTCCATGAAATCGGGCTTCTCACGAGGCAGCAGTTCCATGTGACGAGTTAAGTGTGGTAATTTACTTGAGTTCCCATTATGCGGGAACGGACAACATCTGACGACTTAGACGAAGTGACGACTTAGAGATGACGACTTACAGACTTTATTCAAAGGGATTTAACATGGGATAAATTTGGGACTTTTTGATGCTGCCGACTTAGGCGAAGTGACGAGTTAGACGCTGCCGACTTACACGTAGTCTACTGTATATATATATATATATATATATATATATATATATATATATATATATATATATATATATATATATATATATATATATATATATATATATATATATTGTTGTAGATTTCCCGCCCGTCGGCATGCGAATGACCGCGTCTAACCAATCGCGGTCGCTTCTCCCACCGAACGGAAAATCTAGTCGCGGCTTTCCGGATCAATGCCGGAAACCAGCCACGGGTGTGTTTTTAATCACACCACAATCTTGTCCGCACTCTACCCGCACTACAGGGTCCGATCAGCAAATCTTCGATTTACCTAATTATTCGCGCGGGTAGGTTACCGAGAGATTGTACCTCAACGGGACCGCTTGGAAACGAGCCGCTAAAGCAGCTCGCTTCCTTTTGGGATAACCGAGCGGGGTATTATCGCGCAGTCCCATTGGACCCGATCACTTTACCGGCTATTTAAAAACCAACTATATTCCGAGTGCAAGATGGGGGCAGTT
Organism: Eptatretus burgeri; assembly: GCF_056783735.1. Classification (NCBI taxonomy): domain Eukaryota; kingdom Metazoa; phylum Chordata; class Myxini; order Myxiniformes; family Myxinidae; genus Eptatretus; species Eptatretus burgeri. The sequence continues at coordinate 28,696,179 of NC_140971.1, forward strand.
CAATGAGGGAATGGACGCAACGAACAGGTTTACGTTTACACAAGGACATTTATTATAATAAAGCACGTATGCAATTATACAAGCAACAAAAGCACGACAAAAGAACTACAACCGTCTACTTATTATGTACAGTCACTTGCACTTAACAGCAGTTCCTACTTATGAGACAGGCCCACGGACACACGTTTGCACACACACACACACACACACACACACACACACACACACACACACACACACACACACACACACACACACACACACACACACCCAAGAAATGGTGGCAGAGGCCTTTAATAACAAGCTCCAGCTCGGAGGATAGGTGAGCTGAAACCCAGAGCCTATTTCAAACCTCTCCACCTCGTGTGGTCTTCATGTTGTTCGGACCCGGGCTCCAGCGAGAGCGAGCTGGATCCAATCGCCGTGAGCTGCGATCCTTCCCGAGCTCCCGCGAATCCTCCCGCGCTTCTCAACACGTGCTGGTGAGACGAGGCGCCGATCCTTCCCGTCGATGCGTCGCTTCCCCGAGGAACCACCTCCACGAAGAGGTCGATGAGTCGCACCAAGCCGGGAACCAAAATGGAGAACAAAGAGCTCCACAAACCAAGAAGAAGAAGCCACCACTCGCAGCTCGAGCCGAGCGACCGGCTTAACTTCCTTCCAAGCAAAGCAGCTCGAAGCAAAAAGCTCTCCGGAGTCAAACAGAAGCCGAAGCTCACTGAACCACCAAAGCAAAAAGCCCCCTCTCGAGCCAGGCCTCAGCCGAAGCTCACTGAGCCAGCCAAAGCAAAAAAGCTTCTGAAGGCCTCAACCCTAACCCAAGCCAAACAGGACCCGAAGGTCTGCTGAACGACAACTCTCTACTCCCTTCTCCAACTCTGCCCATGAACAAAAGAAAAGATCTCCTCCTATCCTTCTCCCGCCCTTCCCCCGCTCCCGGCGTGACTCATGACTCATGCCCTTGTGCTCTATCCCCCGCTCAGCCACGGGTGGGAGGGAGTTGTTGACATGATGAGTCACGGGACGGCAGGGTTCTTCCGCTTCGCAGAAGAGGGGGAGGGATGTCTCCATTGTTCCGTTTCTTAACTATTAAATTGATCTGCAGCGCATCTAATCGATTTCTGAACATTTAAACAATGGAAGGTGAGCTATCAAGGGAACAAGCACTTATCGACTTAGCTGACTAAAGAAACCTGAATGTTGTGTGCAATCGAATTCCCAAATTCGTAACTATATATATATATATATATATATATATATATATACATATATATATATATATATACATATATATATATATATATATATATATATATATATATATATTGTTACGGATTCGCGCCCGCCGGCGTGCTGACGGCCACGTAACTCGAATCGCGGCACGTCGCCCACCGGACGGACAATCCAGTCGTGACCCTCTCGGACTAACGCCGGGAATCAGTCACGGGTGGACCTTTCGGTCTCACCGCGATCGAGCCAATCGGCCCCCGCGTGGGATAGGGTTGCTCGCCAAATTCGACCTACCTAAGTACCCACACGGAGGGTAGACCGGGCGATCGCACCTCGCCGCAGGTCGACTTCGGACACGGGCCACTTAAGCGACCCGTTCCGTACTATCGGGATAACCGAGCGGTGTTATCGTCGGCCTCGACGGTTCGATTAATTATCGGGCGTATTCAGCCCACTACCAACCCTTTACGTGAAGCAAGATGAGGATTCAATGAAAGAAATGACGAAGCGAAGCGGGAAAACAGTTCAACATAAAGCACATTTATTCGCGATGAACGGAAAGCACACATATACAATTCCACCAAAAGCACATAGAAAAGAAGAAGACAAAAAGCAAATGCGACAATGCAGATCTAATACCGACCACGCGAGCACACGGCAACACTTATACAATTTTACTTCACAGACGGCGCCGACAACACACATTCCCAAAGCAAAAGAAAAGAGAACCACCCTCCAGGATGAGGGGGTAGGCGGGCCTGGGGCCGAGACCGTGTCGGGCCTACCCGTCTGATGATGAGACGCGGAGCGGCGGTGGTGCCTCAACTCCGCGGGCCTCGCGGACAGTGTCCGGCAGGGGGTGGGAAGGGGGCCCCCTTTGTCGCACTATCTCAGCGCGGGGGGAAACAGGAGGGGGTTGCTGATGCTCGGGGAAAGGAGGATTTTTACTCTGTCTCGGGTCCCGCGACGAGCGTCTCCACCTCGACCAGGTCGCGCCGTCGGCCTCCCTGGTGTGCAGCTCCCGGCACCGACGCGAGCACCCCCTCGTCTGCCTTCGCCGCCGCCGCCTCTCCACAGCTCCGTCCTCTTCGCTCCGACTCCAACTTCGAACTCTTCCTCCTGCGAACTTCCCAACTGCACTCAACTCCAACGCACATGACGACGACACTTTTCTGACGAACGCAGCCGCTTATATAAGCCCCGTGGCTTCGCTTTTGACCCCCTGCCTTCGACCTTTCACCTCGCTCCCCATTGGCCCGAGAAAAAGTGGGCGTGAATGCATTTTGATCCATGAATTTGCATATAGCGACCGCCCTCCAACGCCCTGGAGGCGGGGCCAAATCGCCCCTTGCTCACCGATTGGACGGAACAAAAGTGGGCGTGAGTCGTTTTTGATCCGTTTTTGGAGCGGAAAGTCCGTGGTTTTGTACACGCTGTTCGGCGCGCGCCCTGCACGAGTCCAATACCGGTACCCACAAGCGGCGCAAGAACGGTGGCGATGCGACGGTTGCGAGGGTTGACGGCAAAGGTCGTGGCTGCTGTGGTGAAGCGGCGCCGCGGTGGGTGGTTGATGTTGTGATGACTGTTGAGACGCGGTTGGCGGTGGTAATCATGGCGGTTGGTCCAAAATAAAGATAGTAAAAGAAAAACGGCTATCCTGAAGAGTCGCAGCACGCATGAATGACATTTATTCCCTCTAGACAACGGGTTTGGGCCTAACTACACATATACTTACCGAGATATCTCACCTAAGGGACCTGAATGGTGGTTTGCGAATTTGGTAACCACAACAATATATATATATATATATATATATATATATATATATATATATATATATATATATATATATATATATATATATATATATATATATATATATATATATATATATATATATACACAGTAGTACCTCTACTTATGAATTTAATTCGTTCTGGGAGTAGTTTCGTAACCTGAAACCTTCGTAAGTAGAGACGCCTTTTGAATGTAAATGCGCTAATCCGTTCCAAGCCCCGCAAAATTCGGACATTTTTTTTTAATAAATCATAAAAATGCATCAGAACATGAAACAAATGCATGTTAAAATTAGATTACCACACAATAAACATAAAACGAGAGGCACATAATGTAAAAAACAAAGAATAAAGGAAATAATAAAAATATTCATTTACCTTTTAACTGCTATTCTCGTTACTTTTTGGCCTCTTTGTTTACTCGTCCTTATCAGCAGTGTTTTTTGCCTCGCGTTTTGTGAAGAATTGATCCAATGACGTCTGCTTTTGCCGGCTTTTAACAATCCGTCGGAAATGCGCGAGGCAGACATCGTCATAGTGCGCGATAGCCTGACTTGTGAACACTTTTTCCGGGTGATTCTTTTCAACAAATTCCGAGACTTCATGGAATTTTCGAAAATGTCTTTGATTTGGGCTGATGGAATAATGTCCGCCTCCTCCTCCTCCTCGTCCTCTTTGAACCCCTCCTGCACCGCGGTGTGTTGCATCACCTCCAATTCCTGCAGCTCCTTCGTCGAAAGCTCCTCGTTGTGCTCCTGAATCAGCTCGTTGATGTCCTCGTCATCCACCTCAAGACCCATGCCCTTTCCCAGCGAAATAATTTCGCCATGGCGAAGAACAGAGTGAAGTCCAGTCCTCCTTTTAAACTTCTCGAACCACCAACGTGATGCTTTAAACTCCTGGTGTAGTCCTTGCGCCGAATTTCCCTCGCCTGTATCCTCCTTCACGAGGTCAGTGAAGATGGCGGTTGCCTTTGCGCAAATTATGGCCTCTGTCACTGTGTCACCAGCGATCTTTTTCTCCTTTATCCACACGAGTAACAACCTCTCCATCTCATCGTTCACTGCCGACCTCCTATTGGAAATGACAGAGAGGCCTTTGGAAGGAGCCGTAGCTTTTAGGGCTTCCTTTTGTTTTATTATCGTGCCGATCGTAGATATATTACGGCCATATTCTTTTGCGAGATCAATCAAACGCATTCCCTTTTCATACCTTTCTATTATCTCTTGCTTTGTTTGTATGGCCAGAAAAACTCTCTTCTTCTTTTCTATTGTCCACTTTTCTTCATTGCTTTCTTGGGGTCCATTGTGAATAAAAGTTACTGTAATCCACACGCGTACTGTACTGTAACACTGTCCGAGCACTTCGTAGCGGGACCATAGACTGTATGCAGTAAAACTATATTTACAGAGTGGGACGGGGACACGAAGAGCATGCTGGGATACACGCATACGCAAAGGGTTGCCAGGCAGATTTTAGGCGATAGCCAATGGCAGAGCAGCTACAAGTTTGTTTACGTTCGGGAAACTCTGGGAGCAGCGAAAAGCAGCAGTACTGTACTGTATTTTTGACTTCGTATCCTGAAACGCCTTCGTAACTAAAGGCAATATTTTCCTGTTCAGGCGCTTCGTAACCTGAAACATTCGTATGTAGAGACATTCGTAAGTAGAGGTACCACTGTATATATATATATATATATATATATATATATATATATATATATATATATATATATATATATATATATATATATATATATACATACATATACATATATATACATATATATACATATATATATATATATATATACATATATATATATATATACATATATATACATATATATATATATATACATACATACATACATACATACATACATACATATCAATATATGAATACTGAAGGACCAATTTTGTGCTCCTCCAAGCGGTCGCGTCACGTGTTTCTCGGTACTGTGACCTGGACTGAAAGAAACTTCGTACCTGTAAGAGTGCATCGCACATCGTGGCAAGAGTCAACTTTCAAATCTGAAGTAGAATAAACTTTTTATTTTACATTAGTTTACATGGCGACGTGTGACGTCACCGCTGAGAGGCGTCAGGACGTCATGACATCATCGGTCATTCGGTGACGTCATTACGTCCGTCGTCAACAAACCGTTACCGCTGAGAGGTGTAATTCCACCCCTCGAAAATAGCGTCTGCAATGTAAAACCCTCTTCTGCACATGCTGACTACCTCAGAATGTGAATTTGACACAAAAAATGCAACAAGAAACATTGTACTGTATCTTCTATATATTAATACTGAAGGACCAATTTTGTGCTCCTCGCGGTCGCGTCACGTTTTTCTCGGTACTGTGACCTGGACTGAAAGAAACTTCGTACCTGTAAGAGTGCAACGCACATAGTGGCAATAGTCAACTTTCAACTCTGAAGCAGAATAAACACTTTTCGTTGAGACGGGGGCGAGGAGTGAAGAGGCGGGGACGGGGGATGAAGAGACGGGGGTAGGGAGTGAAGAGGCGGGGGCGGGGGATGAAGAGACGGGGGCAGGGAGTGAAGAGGCGGGGCGAGGATGAAGAGGCGGGGGCAGGGAGTGAAGAGGCGGTGGCGGGGGATGAAGAGACGGGGGCAGCGAGTGAGGGGCGGGGGCGGGGGATGAAGAGGCGGGGGCAGGGAGTGAAGAGACGGGGACAGGGAGTGAAGAGTAGGGGGCAGGGAGTGAAGAGGCGGGGGAGGGGGATGAAGAGACGGGGCAGGGTGTGAAGAGACGGGGGCAGCGAGTGAAGAGGCGGGGGGCAAGGTAAGCAAATTTTTGGGCGGGGGTAAGCAAATTGAAAGCGGGAGATGGGGGAAATGGGGTGGGGGATGAGTGTGCGGGGCTGGGGTGAATTAGGCGGGGTTGAGTGCGAGGAGGTGGAGAACCAAGTGACGGAGGGGGGCGAGGTAATTAAATTTTTGGGTGGGGGTAATCAAATTGAAGGCAGGGGGGAATGGGGCAGGGGCGGGGGATGAGTAGGCAGGGGCAAGCACGCCCTGTCCAGTCCATGTCCCTCGAGTGTGGGTGAGCTGGTGAGGATGATTGAATGAACGGAATCCGTCTGTGACGGGGTTTCGGCTAGTACATATTGTTACGGCTGTGGAAATTCGCAATACACCATAAAGGGTCCTTCGATCAGTTATGACGCTAAGTTTATGTGCAGATAGTTCCCCACCGTTGTTTAAAGGGAATTTCGTGTGATTCATCGGGCTGCGACGCTTTGAGATAGCCGTTTTTCTTTTCTGTCGTTATTTTGAACCAACCACGTCTCAACCACCATTACAACAACAACATGAACCACAACGCCAACCACCCCACCATCACAAAAACCACGATCGCATCAACCACAACCAAACCACCACCACCAACGTCGCTCTCTACAACCGCTTCCGAATGGCAGAACAAAAACCACTTGGGAAGCCTGTGGGGTTTTTTCCCGCCTATTTTTCCCCGTGCTTGGTGTGAAGGAAAGGGGGAGGGCAGCTCGCTGCCGATTGGTGGATGCATAGTGTGAGGCGGTCGGGGTGAGGGAACACCCCTTTTCGGGAACCTTCTCGAAACGGAGACGAAAACGGGGAGGAGCGAAGGGCGGAGCCCCGCGCTATATATGGCGCACCGCACGCGGGGCTCGCTCTCTTTGTCTGGGTCGTCGACGTCATCTCTCTCTGGTCCTGAAGCCCCTTCTGCCCTTCCGTCTTTTCTTGTTCGGTCGTGGGTCGTAAAAGCACCAGCAGCAACGCCGGAGAGAGCTCGCTGACCACGTCAGAGGCCCGAGGTCAGGCGCGGCTCCGCAAGGCCGTGGGGAGTCGATGTCGCGACCTGCCCACCGTCACGCCACGAGGGCGCGGGTAAGACCCTTCGGTCTCACAGGACCCGTTCGGTCCTCCAGGTCCCGTGCCATAAAGGTTTACGAACCCCGTCTACCGCCCTGCCCATGGGGAGGGTTTTTCTTTGTTTTTGTATGCATGCTGTGGCGCCGTGTCCTGCCAAGTAGAAACTGTGTAAGTGACTGTGCTTGTAATTAATGATCATAGTCGGTGGTATTGCTTTTGCCTTCTATTTGTCGCTTGTATATTGCATGACTGTATACGTGTTGTTGCAAATAAATGTCCTTGTGTGCAACGTATCCCGTTCGTCGCGTCGTCCTTTCACCACATTGAAAGTGCCATCTTGCATCGTGGAATGAGTAGTAGGGTTTGAACACCCGGGTAAAGAAGAGAATCTGAACCGTCGAGGTCGGCGATAACACCGCTCGGTTATCCCTGTAGTACGGAACGAACCGCTTAAGCGGTTCGTGTCCTGAGCCGACCTGTGGCGTGGTTCAACTCCTCGGAAGGTTACCCGCGCGGGTATTTAGGTATATCGAATTTGGCGATTCACCCTATCTCGCGTGGGTAGAATGCGGACTGGGTTGTGGTGAGGTTAAACCCCCACCCGTGACTGGCTCCTGGCAGTAGTTCCAGGAGGGTCACGACTGAATTGTCTGTCCGGTGGGCGACGCGGCTGCCATTAGAGGTTAGCAGCCGCTCGCACGCCAGGCGGGCCAGAATTCGTAACACTGGCGTCCGTGAGTGGGATTCGAATCCACTCCGTCTCCAACTAAATTCACGGGAATCGGTTCAGGGGTGAGTGGAGCGACCCCCGATTCCCACCAAATTACGGGCTGTTAAATTAATTTATTCCACGAAATAAGATGGCTTTTCGAGGCGAACGGGTGCCGGGGGAATTTAATTAGAAATGGAGTTTGAATTAATAGAATCCATGGCCTAGGATGAAATCCCCGAGCAGGAGATGTCCAGACAGGATGAATTTCCCCAACCAAACCCGGAACCCGAAATGGGCGCGGTAGCAGCAGAGGCCGCGGTATATGACACCCCCCCACCCCACCTCCGTCAAAGTCCTCCCCCACTCTCCGGCGGACCCGCGCCTGAGGGTGAAGCGATTGCCGCAGACCCACTTAACGTGGGCCAGGTAAACATGATTTTGCAGGCAATAAGCGGAATGATGCAACAAATGAACGAAAAGATGGATGGAAATACGCAACAAATGAACGAAAAAATGGATGGAAATACGCAACAAATGAACGAAAAAAATGGATGGAAATACGCAACAAATGAACGAAATAAAAACCACAGATGCCAACCCTCCCGATTTCATCGGGAGGCTTCCGAAAATTCACCCAAACTCCCGCCCTTACGATCACTATCCTTATCCTCCCGAAATTTTGATATTTTTGCACTGTTCACTAATCAGAATGTACTAGTATGAGAATTGAATGAAAAGCATCGTCTGCTACGTATAGCATGTGGTAACTCCATAACGTTCGCTGCTACCAAATTGTACGTAAAAAATTGCAAATTCAAATGAGGAGCAGCGAAACATTGGGTCTGGATCTCGCTTATGCGATCATGCACTGAGATTTAGTGCATGCGGTATGTGTGCAATACAGTGCATGCGGTATGTATGCACAGTGTATATGCATGCGATACGCTCACTGCATGCAGCTGGGCCCCGTACCAGCCCGGCGGTCGCGACCACCGTGCGGTGTTTAACAGCCGCTAGAGTTCTACGAGTCGCGCTGCAGCTGTGGAACATCGACTTCGAAGTTACCGATGCTTCAAGCCCTCGATGTTGATTATGAAATGGCAGAAAAGAAGCTTACGAAGACCAAGAAATGGTCTCAGAAGTACAAGACCGAATACAGTCTCCAATACCCGTGTATTCGAAAGTCTGAAAGAGGAATTCATCATGCGAATTGTACAGTATGCAGCGTTGATATTTCAGTTGAGCACGGAGGTCGCGATGATATTCGGAAGCACGTTGGAAGCAAACGGCACACAGACATTGCAAAGGAGAGATCTTCGAGCACGAGTACCGGTACACTTCTGAATTATTTCACCAAACAAGGGACAAGCGAGGAAGAGGATGTTACCCGAGCGGAACTTCTCTTTAGTGGATTTATTGTGGAACATAACTTGCCCATATCAGTCTCAGATCATGCTGGACCTCTATTTCAAAAGATGTTTCCAGATTCAAAAGTTGCTTCAAAGTATGGATGTGCAAGAACAAAAACTTCAGCAATAATTGGTGAGTTGTCAAATGTTACTGCTTCATCTATTGCCGATATTGCTAGACTAGCTCCATTTAGCCTAGCTACAGACGGTAGCAATGACAGTGGTGAGGCCCAGCTATATCCTGTCCTGATTTCGTACTATGACAACAGTGCTGGGATTGTGAAGCAAGGTTTGCTAAGTTTGCCTGCGTGCAAACAAGATTCCACTGGAGAAAACATTTTCAAACTGCTTGATCATGAGTTCAGTGACAGGAAAATTCCGTGGGGAAATTGTGTTTCCTTTTGTGCTGATAATGCCTCTGTCATGGTGGGCAAGCACAAAGGAGTCGCTGCTTATATCCACAAACAAAATCCAGAGTGCTACATCATGGGATGCCCTTGCCATATGATGCACAATACGGCCAAGAAGGCGACTCAGGCCTTACCCATTGAATTAGATGACTTTCTCATCGATATTTACTACTACTTGGACAAAAGTAGTAAACGCGTCAAAGGAGTGAAAGCACTGCAAGAACTCTGTGATGCCCCGACACACAAGATTCTGAAGCATGTCGCAACAAGGTGGCTGTCCCTTGGTCAGTGCCTAGACAGGCTGATTGAACAGTGGGAGCCACTTCGCCTCTTCTTCAAAGAAGTACGAAGAAAAATGCAACCAACTGTAGCCAAGACTCTAACAACGAGCAAGAAGGACGGCACTGTATCTACTGCCAGTACTGGCACTGCAGGATCAAGCACTAGTGGAGCAGCATTCACCACTACCACTGCAGTATCTGCTGCGAAGAAGACAGCAGGGACAGCACCAAAACCAATGCTGAGAGCAGGTAGCATCACCGGCCCTTCATCACGTTCATCTACAAAGCAGATCCCTTCAGAGTCGAGAAAGACTGTGATAATCCCATCTACAGGCAAAGAAGGACCCAAGTTAAGTTCTGCTTTTGCCAAATCACTTGATAGAAGCTCAGCAAAACCTTCGAATCAGAGGTCTTCTTCCTTGGCTGCACCTACCTCAAGCTCTCTCCTCAAACGTAAAATTGGATCTGGTACTACGAGTCTGACCTCTTCTGCTGGCAGTAAACGCAAGTGTGATCGCCCTGCGGCTAAGTGTACTACGAGTTCTACAACTAAAAGCGCATCTTCCTCAAACACTGTGCAGGAATCTAGAGAAAAACGTGTCAACAGGATGTTCTTGTCTCCACAAACAAAACTCTATTGTTTCTTCCTTCGATATGCTAACAAGCTTTTTGAGAAGGGGAATCTTCTGCTCCAAAGAGACGAACCCTGTATTCATCTCCTGCACGGAGAATTGAATGGTCTTCTGAAAGATATCTTTGTACGGTTTTTGAAACCATCGGTGTCATCGGTTGCTCTGGTAAATGTACCCTTCTCTGACAGAAATCATCAGAAGAATGATGAGGACCTCATGATTGGGAACGATGCCAAACTGTATATAAGGGAACAAAGGAGTCTCAAGAAATCCACCTTCACTCTGAGTGAGTCAGACATCCAAGGTTTCTTCAGTGCAGTTCACTCATATTATGTGAAAGCCTGCAATTACATCTTCAAAACCTGGCCGCTAGATGATGAATTAGCCAAGCATGCTCAGGTGCTGGATGTTAAGCTACACCAAGAAGTGGGGTTTGACTGTGTGGAGTTTTTCATCAAGAAAGTCTGTTCAGTGGCGGTGATAGTGACATAGACAGTCTTGAGAGTGAATTCGCTCACTACCAGGCAGACGCCTCCATAGCTACAATTGCTACTGAGACAGTGAGAGTGGATGAGCAGTGGCATCGGATTTCACAGCTCACAGATCCCTGCACTGGTGCCAAGAAGTATCCTAATTTGAGCAAAGTGATGAAGGGAATCTTGGTCATTCCTCATTCGAACGCATCATGTGAGCGGGCACTCAGTTTTGTACGGAAGAATCATACTGAATTTCGTCCCAATTTGAGTGTCAAAACCCTGGAAGCTCTCTTAATTGAAAAACTAGCTCATAGCACCCCTTGCTACCAGAGAGAATACAGCAAAGACATAATCAGAAGGGCTAAAAGAGCCACACAGCTGTCACTCAGCAAAGCTGCCATGGAAAAAGCAAGCAGCAGTAGTACCAGCCAGTAAGGTAAGAAAAATATTGCTTCTTTTGTGCTTTTTGTTAATCTTTGATTGTCCCCTAACTTACTAATATTAACATACATGTAACATTAAAAAGTGCACAATTTTCCCCTTTTTTTGTTCAAAAAGTGGGAATTCTTAACATGTTAAATGCTCCAAAATAGGGCTCAGAGGGCACTAGAGAGCGTCTAGAACCCCAGAGCTTCCAGGGCCCTAAGGCGGGCCCTGGACCCCGCCGCAAGGGTCGAGCGCTCCGCACTCGAGATGTGCGCTTAGTGCACGTTATTTGGTGTCGGTTGCAAATCCTCCCTAATTCTGATTTCCAAAAGTTGGCATCTCTGAAAAACAAATGCATACAGAATGAATAACAAAATGAATGCGAATATGCAACAGGTG
>NC_140971.1:28712829-28730329 GCF_056783735.1 Eptatretus burgeri
AAAAATTTGGATTTCTGTATGTGAAACCGCACCAACCAAAAAATTGAAACTTGGCACAACACAAAGCAAGTACTCATCATGGGGAATCAGCGATTTTTTTGACGTCATAGTTTAGACGTTATAGTTTTCATTACGGCTTGTTCGGTTTTGCTGGCCTGGCGAGGGTCTGCAATCTCCGATTGCTCTTTTTTGTAGTGGTGGGATTGAGACGGAAATATTTCAAAAGATGTCATGATGTCAATCCATAAAAGGATTGTGGTGTCATTCCTCATCATTCCTTCCTACCTTGTTTCTATTTGCAATGTATGGATGGGCAGTGTAAAAGAAAGAAAGGAAAAAGATTGACAGTTTTGAAATATGGTTTTGAAGATGAATGTTAAAAATTCCATGGACTGCAAGAAGAACAAGCAAATTGGTGCCTGAAGAAATTAGACCACCATGTATGTACATTGGAAACACTGATGCTAACACTGTCATACTTTGGGCACTCACAAATGTGCAACTCACAAATAACCAATGTATGAAGAAAATTAAAGTGTGGAGAAGTCAATCATGCTAGGAATGGGTGATGGAAGAAGAGGCAGAGGCAGAGGCAGACTATGTTTGAGCTAATTGGATGGGGATGGCAACTATGCTGGATGGATCCATTATTTCCACCTGATCATCTCCTGATCTGGAGATGTCGACCTCCTCAGTTGCCACTATTTTAGTCTTTTTTTAGGTTTAAATAAAGACCAGATTTTTCACTTTGCTTCTTCATTGTTTGCAACAGTTTTTTCAAACCCACTTTACTTTCTGCAACCATACTGTCTCTACCAGAGCTTCAGGAAGCAGTGCAGAATAGGGATGCTTGGACAAATCTGATCATGAATGTCAGTGGAAGTCTGACATGACTTGACGGAACTCGATAATAATAAGAACTTCGGAAGAGAAGGCTTGGTTGGTAAGGTAATGTGCAATGAAGGTCAGAACATGAAGCTGTAAATAAAGCAATAAAGCTCATGGTAGAAGGAAGTCAAGAGGATATCCTAAAAGACATGTATTAAAAATGTCACATAAGCCTAAGAATGTTTGGGTTTGCACAAATTGAAGCAATGGACAGATCCATACGGAGGAATATCATCATTCAACGAAACATGTGAAAAGGGGAAAATGGTCATAAAACTGTAGTAATAGTATTATAATTATTATATAGGTTTGGGTGAAACCAAGACTGAAGACAAAGGTTTGTCTAAATGACAGTTGAATACCTGCATATGATGGAAGTAATGACTTGACTACCAGGGTGTGAAAGAGACCAAGGTCAAGAATTCAAGAAGAGGAACGTGTAAATTGAAACACTCATATCTGGCAAAATTCCAGATGAATTACCTTTTTTTTCTGGCCAGCATATGCAAAACCTACCTGTAAAGTGGTAGGTTGGTTGACCAAACTGGAGAAGAACAGCCTGTGTGTGCGTGCCAGGTGCAAGAGTAGTTTTCTGCATTTGGGATGAGGCAGATTGGTTTGGCGTGGAAGGACTATGGTCTGGAGAAGTTGCCTGAGTTGCCCGACTCGTCCCATCTGCTATTGGCAGGTCCAGTGACTTGTTCCTATGCACATGCAAAATGTGTAAATTTCGTTTGATAATTGTGTTTGATTTGGACTGATGAAATTGTATCAATATTATCTCATGCACATATTAGTTGTAATATAAGAGCTGAGAGTGTAAAAGGACTGTGTAAACAGAAATAGGAAACAAAGAGAAGAGAGGACATAAAATGTCACAGGAGACAAAGAATGTTAAAATATATGGATGTGCAACTCACAAAAAACACCGATGTTCATCCAAGGGATATGCATTACAGAACAATAATAAAAATTGTTAAATTATAATTATGTGTTCTGCCAAAAGTAAACATAATTCACCTTGTCCGTTCTGCAGTGATGCTATATGGGCTCACAGATGGAACAGGTGTCCTACACAGGTGAACAGAGAAGATTACTTAAAGGAAACTCATGCCCTGAAGTGGCTAATAAAGGTGATGCAGTGTTGTCACATCAATGGTTGTGGTTCTTTAGCATGATGCTAAATAATCTTCTCCATGAATTATTTACAGGGACGTGCTAGTACCTGTACACCGTGTCTGCAAACGGTTTGGTTTTATCCAGTACCACATTTACCTCGTGTGTGGTAGACAACATGGTAGTGTGTTAATGCTTCTCACTGTACGTTTTGTACTGCAAGGAGGGGATTGTCAAAACATGTAGGCCATAATCTATCCCTTCAAAAGCATTCATCACGTGCTACCCACTTGCAAACTAAAATATAATTTATGTGGAGCACTAAATTGGTCATTCTCAACTCAGAACACAACTTCCACACGAACAATCCCATCTCGGGAACTTTTCCACAAGCCTTATTTCTGGATCTGTTTGAATTTGGCACATGCACCGAGAACGCACTACATTCGGAGTGATGCGGTCACCATGTCACATTATTGTCACGTCACTCTCAGCCACTCAGCATCGCAAATCACCATCCGGGCGTGCAGTTACGGTTTTGCTTTCAATATTATCGTTTGTCAATGTTTTACTGTTTTTTGTCATAAAAGTGATGAAAAGTCGTGAAATGTGGTCTACTATTCACGTGAAGGACCAGGGAGATGACAATCTAAAGGAATTTATCCAAAGGAGTTGGGATAGAGTGTGGAATTTTGTTGAAAAAATGGATGAAAATTGTTGATGAGGGCCAACGAGAATGTGAAACAACAAAGTCGCACCAGTGCCAAGCACTCTTGAAAGAAGATAGGTTGGCTTATGAATTAAATTATAGGATAGGTCACTGAACATTTGTCAGGTGAATGACCTCATATCTATGTACCTTGTTGTACTCGTTTCCTGTTACCCTTACATGTAAAATATGTGTAAACTTGTCCAATCTGTTGACGGCTTTGAGAGTGAAATTTGGAATGTGGGTTCTGAGTAAGCTTCGGTTCCACTATGAACTTGAATTCACTTTGATCTATCAAAAGAAAGATGGATTCCTCAACAGCGTGCATCATTCTAGCTCATCTGGACTTTAGTCTGGTGAGCTAATGTGATTGAGCAGTGGCAGAAGGCAAATCAGTCAATGAGTAAGCGAGTGAGTGAGTCTGTAAATACTTCAGTCATTATTGCTTAAACCAGTGATGCTGTTTTGATGAAACTTTTCCAAAAGCTTCATATCTGATGCGTAATGAAGGTGTAGTTACCACATCAAAATCTGCGCTCATTAAGGGGGTCTACGGTTGGGGGGAGGGGGGGCGTTTGACCTCCAAAATAGGTATTTGTTCTCTTCTCCAAAAACCACGCACAATTTTGACGAAACTTTACCACAACCTTCATCACTCATGATATACCAAAGTTTGTTCATGGCATTAGAAAAAATTAGGGTCCAGGAGGGGTCTGCAGGGGGTTTGAATGACTGTTGCTCCTGATCCATATGAACTTCAGTACCTGTGGTCCTATTTTTCAGCGTCACCTCCAGACCCTGAATAATTTGGGTACCACTTGAGATGTTACGCAATATTCACAGACATTCAGCGAGTAACCCATACATAGAAGAGGGTTGCAAAACAAAAACCAAGTACTGAGGACCACAGACAATGTGCTGAAAAGCTGTTCAGCATATCTTGCGATGATCAACCTGGAGGACAGCCTTCCATATATATTTCAGCAAGTGGAAGCTGGTCACTGGACAGTTCAGCAGCAAGACAGCGACGGCTTTTCTTCAACACCATGTGATCACGTGATGGAGCAAACTTGCAATCATGACGCCAAGACAAGTGGTGGACTTACCGGCATTACCTTCAATCCTAATGCTGTCAATCGATGGATATTGTCTCAGAGTGATAGATTGGCAGTGCTGCAGCATGCAGGTGCTGTCAGGTTTGACCAATCATCACAGAGCCTGGAAAGTGACTCCACACAGAAAGTACAGGACGAGCACAACATAAATAGCATTGTTTGTTGCCTCAAAGAGATGATCAATCCATTTGAAGGGATCAACGTGATCTTGTTAATAATCAGGCATCACAGTGAATTGTGTCATTCGAAACGATCTACTTGGAAGTGGCGGTATTGGTAGAAACTTGTTTCACAGCTTCATGGAAGACAGGATAAGCTCTACTAAGGTGGATTTTCATTGCCCAATTACACTGGGTAAATTAAAGACGTTCTCAAATCAATCAAATGCAGTTACCAGTCAGAAAGCAGGTCAGGAACTTGTAGTAAAGGCTGATCGGAAATTGTACTTGAGGATGCTGGTTGTTAGTCAACAACGAAACTTGAACATGAAAGAGTTACTGTCATCATCCCTCGGATCTATTCCCTATGCCCTCGCATTACTATGATGGCACTTTGGCTTAAACAGACAAGAGTGCGCTGATGCATCACATTCAGGCCAAATGCACTTCTCCAATGGCGCATTAAGTGGTTCCATATGACACAGTATTGGTTGATGGCATGGTGCTCATTTATAAACTAGTCACTCGCTACCCCAAAACCATGGGTGGATTAGCCGATCTCGTTGGATCAGAGTTGGTTGGCCTGGCAAAATGGCACAGGTGTGAACGAATGGACTGGGTGTCTGGTCGCCATCCAGAGATGAGTTTAAAGGCGGATGAGCACAAATGCGAATCTTCGACGTCTCAAATAAAGAAATTTTTTGGCCCAGACTTGAAAAGTACTGGAGAAACTCTCAAAATTCCTCGTGAATGGAAGGAACAAGGAACAGTTGAATGAATTCTTCTCTGAATGGTGGTGCCCGAACCGAATGTTGATCATTTCAATGGGATTGACTTATTCTTGACGCATGGGGCAATGTGCCATAAGATCTCAAACACATAGATGAATTTAGTCCCCAAGTTGAGCACCTGTGACTAGGAAGAGGCAGACACAAGGCTTCTGTTGTATACTCACCACATAAGTAAGACTAAACCGAATTCTAAGGTGCTGTTCATTAGCTCCGACACTGATGTAGCTATCCTGCTGCTCTCCCTTGGTGGCATGATTAGCATGGAGGTTTTGCACCTGTACAATGGTATGAAGAGGTCAGAACTCATTCTGGACATTAAAACAATCCGATCAGCACTCAGTCTAAAACTGTGTGAAGCTCTAATCGGGCTCCACATTTATACTGGCTGTGACACAGTTAGCGCGTTTCAGGGATAAGGTTAAAAAAAAACCCTTTCGAACTTGTCGCCAAATCATTAGACTACCAACAGACCTTCTGTGAACCAGGACAGTCCTTCAGTTTGTCAGATCACATATTCCTCAAACTTCAGGCATTCACATGTCATATGTGAATTCACATTGGACAACCAGAAGGTTTCAGACATAGACACTGCTATATACAGAAGTTTTTGGGTTGGTCCCAATAATGATGATCAGAGTGTACCTCCTACGAAAGATGCGCTCTTTCATCACTCTCTCCGTACAAAATACCAGTCAGCCATCCATCAGAAGGCAATGCAGCAGGAGATTAATGTGCTCTCACCGAATGGCTGGGTCTTGACAGATGACTAACTTGCCGTTGTATGGATGCAGGAAGACCCCACACCGTCAGACGTACTCAAGTTAATCCATTGTCGTACAAAGAGCCAATGTAACACAAAACATTGTTCGTGTCAAGCAGCAGGATTTGAATGTTTTGAACTTTGTTTGTGTAGTTCGGAATTGGAGCATCGGTGTGAAAACTTGGCTGAACAGTGGGACCGCGATGAGCCGATACTCTGTCGGACAGTGAGGAAGATGATGAGTATGAAATTTCTCACGAGATGGTGCTATTCATTATATTTGTATGTTTTCAGTACTGAATGCGATACTTGTGGAACACTTAATGCTTTATATCAGACAGCTATAAATGTCTCTGTCAATGCAACAATACATTTCTTCTTGGCCAAAAGCACATTCACTTGACTCGTTAGTCAGCCCCCACCCGCATATATTCAAAGTCGAATAACTCCTCTGCGTGAGGGAATATTGCTTGTGGAAGTTATTTTTTGAAATAACCGCATCAAAATCTATGGGAAAGAACCATTTCCACGTAGTTTGCAATTGGGTTGCGCAAAAACGTTTTTCCAGCCATTTGTGGAACCAATAGATTTGGGCCTAATGTTCAGGACTTCCCGTGTGATGAGGATGTGGTTAAGTGTACATACACTATGACCGGTGCGGTGAAGATGTGGGAGAGTAAAGGGGCTGTCACATCTTGATGTTTTAGCCAGCGTATGGCAAGGTATCAAAATGTATGTAAAACGCTGGCGTACGCTGATCTATTGATGTTTTAAAAAAAAGTTTTGGGTGTATAGTAACGTGTTGGACATATGCATAACATATTAGTAACATACACAGAACGTTTTAATCACATATAGATAACTTATACCAACGAATGCTGAACGTGTTGTCGGCGTTCACAACCTATGTCCAACGATAGTCTAACTTATGCATAGCGCGGCAGCGTATCGCTGCTGACGATCACGTGGCGTCGGCTATTAATAGGCTGTGGCTGGACGATTCAAATCATAACCGCACTAGACATCGAAGTGTGAAGCCGCTGTCACACCTTGACGTTTTAGCCAGCGTATGCCGACGTATGAAAAATTTGCCGAACCAAGCTGGCACACGTCGAATACGTTATGGGTAAGTTTTGTATACGTTAAGAGCACGCTGACATACGTCGTAGTACACTGGCATATGTCGTAGTACGCAGAGTACGTCGACAAATTTTCAGCATGTTGAAAATTTCTCGACGCACTCGGCATATGACACACGTTCCGCATACGCTAGCCATAAGTTGTAGGCATGGTACGCGATCGTTGACACACGTCGACACATGTTACTTGTAAGTTACTCATAAGTTGAAACACCTCGAGGTAATGGTTAGCGTCAGTGCTCCAGACTCCCTGGTTTTTTTTTTTCTTTGGTATGACGGTGATGTTGACACTTCGATTTCTAGTGCGGTTATGATTTAAATCGTTGAGCAGCAGCCTATTAATTATATTATATTATAACCGCACTAGAAATCGAAGTGTCAACATCACCGTCATACCGAAGAAAGAAAAAAAAACCAAGGAGTCTGGAACACTGACGCTAACCATTACCTTGACGTGTTTCGACTTATGAGTACCTTACAAGTAACGTGGGTCAACGATCGTGTAACATACCTACAACATGTTACTCATAGGTTAGAAACAAGTTTCGGGGATGCTAAACATTATCTCGACGTGTTTCGACGTATGAGTAACTTACAAGTAACGTGTGTCGACGATCGCGTAACGTGCCTACAACTTATGGCCAGCGTTATGCGGAACGTGCGAGTCATACGCTGGCATATGTCGAAAAATTTCAAGCATGGAAAATTTGTCTAACAGCTCGGCATACTACGACGTATGCCAGCGTACTATGACGTATGCCAGCGTACTACGACGTATGCCAGCGTACTACGACGTATGCCAGCGTGCTCTTAACGTATTCTACGTGTGCCAGCGTTTCAGCCAAATTTTTCATACGTCAGGCATACGCTGGCTAACTCATCAAGGTGTGACAGGGCCTTAAACACCATACCATGACGTGCAACCATAAGGTGTGCTTCTATCTCTTGCTGTAACTTAAAGCACGGTTTGCAGTGTGTTCATACTTTTGTGTGGTCTCTTCCACTTTAACAGCATATTTTGTGTTGATCTCAGCCGACACACCTGTAGTTTAATGAAGTAATCGGGTAGATTTTATCTCATGCTGTACAATGTTTTGTGAGATTTGGAGCCAAGACAGGTCTTGTACTGGTTAGCACTGCAAAATGTGCGATGCTGCTGCAGTCTATGTCCAACTTGAGCACCCTGAATTCATGGTGGAGTACCTGCAACCTGTGCTGGCAATTGGTGCTGGGTTTTGTGGCTCGAGGTACATTATTGTGGCCTGTGCTGGAGGCGTGGTACTATGTGCTCCCTTGTTCTCCACTGTCCGACTCCGCTGTGTGTCAGATTCTGCTTCATCTGATACCATTCTGGTGATTTTTTGAGGCATCTCCGCCTGAGGCCTTGGTGTCTCTTGTTCCCTGTAAAGTTGTTATAAATCACAAACGAAGTTAGTCAATTCATGTGCTAACTCACATGCAAGTGTTTTTTAAAAAAAATGCATGATTCCTCACTACATAACTATATTTCACAGAATAATTTCCATCAAATTACTGTGAATATCATTCTGATAGCTAAACTTCTAAAGTTTACTAAAGACAAACGCATGTGATACTATATTAGTTTGCCTAAGTGATTGCCAATACCATGGAAACATCCAGCAACACTCGCCAATGTGACAAGGCCTCGAGGACAAGTACCTGGGGCTTTGCGGCTGGAAATCTCTGTTCTGTAGCTCTTTTGCTTTAACAGGCAGAGCATAGATGTCATTGTGCTTTTGACCAACCTCCACCTGCAACAGTACAAATACACTCAACAATCAGAAACCAAGACTGCACTTTAGAAGGACACTATTATTAGCTAATGATGTTAACGTTTAACTTTTCACAAAAAGTAAACTAGAAAGATAAATAAGGTGTCCTACATATTTTATCACTCACATATGTAAACACAGTTCTGTGTGTGGACCTCCTTCAGTATCCAAGCAAGATTTGGTAAGGTCATCAAACTTTTCCTACAGTGACTAAAGGCCCGGTCACACCTTGACGTTTTAGCCAACGTTTGCCGATTTTTGAATTTTTTTTCTAAAACGCTGGCACACGTTGAATACGTTATGGGTAAGTTTTGATAACATTAAGAGCACGCTGAAAAACACTGCCATACGTCGTTGTACGCTGGCTTTAAACGTTGTACTTTTTGGTTGTCCTCAAATTTTTTCATGCTTGAAATTTCACGACGTATGCCGGCGTATGACTCACACGTTCCGCTACGCTGGCCACAAGTTGTATGCACGGTCTGCGATCGTTGACAGACGTCAACACATGCTACTTGTAAGTTAATCATAAGTTGAGACACGCCGAGGTAATGTTTAGCGTACCCGCAACTTATTTCTAACCTATGATTAACGTGTTGTTGGCACGTTACGCGATCGTTGCCACACGTCGACAGACGTTACTTTTAAGTTACTCATAGGCTGAAAGACGTCGGTATAATGTGGATCGTCCTTGCGTCAGCGTCCACGGCCACGGCCAGGACACTTATTTGCAGCATTCTTCAAACTTTTCTTCGGCATGACGAGGATGTTTTCACTTCGATGTCTAGCTTGGCTATGATTCCAATTGTCCATCGGCAGCGTCTATTTAAAATAGTCGAGTTTGAGCGTTTTAACACGTTCAGAAGAAACGCTTCAAATTTCCAAACCCCAGCGTCAAAAAACAAAGGCGAGTGACAGCAATTTAAATCGTTCATTGAAAACAATGAAAATAGCTGAGTGGTACCGTTTAAAAGTCGTTGAGTGTAAAAAAAATCCAATTGTTGAGCGCAAGCGTCTACTTTCAATAGTGGAGATGCAGCCATTTAAATCGTTGAGTTTATCATTTAAATCGTTAAATCGTTAAACGCAAGGACGATCCATCATAACCCACACCCTCCCCCTCACACTCACCTACTACTGCCAACATGAACAAACTACTACTAATACTAATACTGATACTGATACTGATACTATTACTGCTGACATGGACATCGACTCAAAAAGGACTCGAAAACACTGTTGTGTTCCCCTTTTATGAGCAGAATTTTTATATACCAATTCCCAAAACCGCTGGGAACACGTCTTTATATGGCAGTTGTAAGCTAGAAACACGTAAATTTTTTTTTTTTGTCGACCGGAAGACGTCATTGGAATACGTCTACATACGTCGATGTGTGTTGGGACTACGTAAAGAATTGGTTCAAAGCACGTCAAACATAAGTTAGAAATAAGTTTCGCGTAAAAAAGACATTACCGCGACGTGTTTCGACTTATGAGTAGCTTATAAGTACCCTTTGTGGACGTGTGTAAGCGTCCGCATATCGTGTGTAAAACTTATCCCCATCGCATGCGGAACGTGTGTCATACGCCGAGTACGTCGTAAAATTTTGAACATGTTTAAAATTTCTTGACGTACTCTACTTACTACGACGCATGATAGCGTACTTTAGCGTTGTACTCACGTATACCAAACTTACTCATACCGTATTTGACGTGCCCCAACGTTTTAGACACATTTTTCTTAGGTCGGCATACGCTGGCAAGATCGCCAAGGTGTGACCGCGATGTTGACACTTCCATTTCTACGGCAGTTATGATTCGAATCGTTGTGCGTCAGCCTTTTAATAGGCTACGTCACGACATCGTCGGCGATGCGTGCAACGCGCTATGCCTAAGTTAGACTATCATTGGGCATCGGTTGTGTAGGCCGACAACAGGTTCAGCATTCGTTGGTATAAGTTATCTATAACACAACGAAACGTTCTGTGTCCGTTACCAATGCGTTATACATAAGACCAAGTCGCTATGAATACGTCCGAATCTTTAAAAAAAAAACATCAAAAGTTCAACGTAAGCCAGCGTTTTAGATACATTTTAATACGTTGCCATCGCTGGCTAAAACGTCAAGGTGTGACCAGGCCTTAAGGCTCATACATATACTCGCGGGATATGCTTGTAACATTGTAGGCAATAACGAACCGTGCTTCCCTATTGGCTCGGGGCGCTCACCTGCATTTATTTTTTTCATCTATTTATTTTCATTAATGGACACTTTCCGACGGTTCTGTGATTTTTTCCGGTGTATCGGCTTCGATGTCCATCGATACGCAAAATTACTGTGCTTCCCCATTGTCTCAGATCGCTCACCTGCATTCATTTATTTTCATTTATTCATTTTCATTTATATTTTCTTTTACGGATGCTGTGCGATGGTTCTGTGATTTTTTTTCTGGTGTATCAGCTTCGATGTCCGTTGACAAGCGAAATTTAAGCTTTCTACATCACCCGGAAGGTACCGAACATTAATATCAGTCAGTCAGTGAGTCAGTAAGTGGTTAGAATGAGCTTTATATATTAGATTACATGTCAGACAAAATGAAGAGACCAACTACTACTACGACTACTTTAATGGCCCCAATTAATCCCTGCTTTCGAAACACCCAATCTGACAGTCTGAAGTCGAATCAAGACTCAATCTCAGGCTTGAGAGCTCAAATGTAAATGTGCTAACTCTTCACCATCCTGTTGGACTGACAATATTATGAGACGATATTTTGAGTGACTTTCACGATAAATACAAGACCATGAGTAGACGCTGAAGAAAGCAACACAGTGCTGTACAGTATATGAGATATAAATATGGGATTCCAGGATCATGATGTGCATGTTCAGATGGAAAGCTCACAACATGCAGTTTCTCACTGAAGTTGACAAATGCTGAATCAACTTCAAGTAACAGCTACAATAAGACAAAGCTATTATTTTGTTTTAGACAAGTACGTTTCTGGTTACGTATTCAGGTCGAAAGCATTGCAGATTGTCCTGTTTAATAAATGGGTATACGATGTAAATTTATACTCAATGACGAACCAGCATGGATGATGAGCGTTTTGCACGTTTCATGCAGGAGTCTTCGTCAGTACATGTGGATTTAAGTCAAGGACAAGAGAGCACAAAGAGGTTTCTCTTTCTCATGCCACTGACTAAGCTCTCTAAACTGTCATTACGGAGAGTCCAGTCTTTAGGTAGAAATGGCTCTTGACGTGCGTTTCGAGTTCCTGCCGAATCAATTATTAATGCTGCACTTTCATCAACTTCAAGCGCAAAGGTGCATTATGTCTTCTGGAGACCGGGCAGAAAATCTTTCAAATTAAACGAAATGCCTTATAATTTCAGCTGCAGCTCCAACAACCATTGGTTTTCCTGTCACCTTCAAGAAGTCTCATCGATATATTTTTCACATTCTTGACCTGGGCTTTTGAACACTTTAGTGGGATATTTTGCCAAGCATGGATTTAATTTTTAGCTCTAATCATTCGTTAAAATATTCGATAAAAGTAATGTGCACACATACAAGAACTAGAACAGCACTCCGTAGAGCACATACTGACTGTATGCACCTCCGCCAGGCTGAACAATTTACGTTTTGTATCCCACTGATAGGTCAGATCTGGATCCGGACCTGAACCTGAACCAAAATCTAATTGGCTTGCTCTCGTCACCTAACCAACTCATCCACCAAGTTTTTTCATAACTCATCCACAACGTTTTGAGATATTGTGTTATACGGTATATAGTTTTTAACCCTATCTCTCCATAGTGAAGAAACACTCAAAAAAATTATATCATCCGGATCCAGATCTTCACCAAAATCTAATCCATTAGTCCTTGTCACACACCCAAACTCTTCACCAAAATGTCGTCTGAATGTGTCCACAACTTTTGAGATATCCTGCTCACAGACAGACAAATAGCCAAACAGACAGGGTGAAAACATAACTTCTATCCACCTTCGGTGGTGGAGGTAATGACACCAAGTTGCTTGGTCCACCACACCTCTGTTCCATCTGCATTAATGCATAAAAACTGAGATTAATTAATTAATATGAGCGAAGGGAACTCATATTAATTAATTAATCCCATATATCCTAATGTGTCATTAACATTCGGATTACCTGTTTATTTTTTCAATCACTTAGCAGCACAGTTTTATCGGTTAACTTGTAATACCTACCTACCCCACTGCAAGATCAACCATAATATCACAAGATATCTGACTTTTACTCATGATAATCACAGGGTCCCTGGGATGGAGCCAGAGGTTTTGTTTGGAAAGAAAGCACACATTCTTTTTCTTACACATCATTGCAAATGGGACAGCTGGTTTCACATCCCTTTGAAAAGACAGCACGTTTCACAACGAGGCACATTATTCTGGCACAGCAACAGAACGTCAGTTTGTGAAATCAGGTTTGAATGCACTGGGAATCAAACCCTGCAGATGCTATTAGAACGCTGCAAACTGATTTCACATCTCACTTCCTTATCTCCCTTTCTTGGATTTTCACGAGTGGAATACAAACGAGTCCTCATGTGTACGGTCAGCGTTTGCGAGCTGGTCATCAATCCTGTGATTGGTGGTGCAATGAGAGAATAAATTGTTGAATCACTGGTATTGACCCCATTGATTGGCGAGTACATTTTCTGGTTTTATGGCAGCGATTTCTTTATCGGAGAGTGAAACGTTCGGGGAGCCTTGCGATCCCATCTGACCAACTGTGTTTTCAGAATGTGCTCCCCGGTTAAGTTGCATGAAAAACTTGAGCATCGAGTTGCTTTTTTCATCAAGCGAACACTCGGCAAACTTGGATCATCAATAAATTTTTTGTTAAAATGCATTTATTTACATGAAACAAAGTACAAGTCGATTTTTTTCAACAACTGCTTCCAACCAGTTTTCACACTCCTGTACAGTTGTTTGCAAATAATAATGGATCATGACATCAAGTGATGTTCTCAAAGTGCCAAAGCAAAGAAAGCTTCAAAATAAGCAATTACTCGTCAGAAACAAACCACGAAAAGTAATTTTACTCAGAACAATTATACCAATAAAGTTGATGCTATAGCTAGTGACAATGGGGTTGTGAACATTCTTATGTTTATATGAAAGACTGACACATTATTTCTGGCGGTGATGATGCTCATGACAAAACCATAGGAGAAATCCCCGATCCAACGTGCCATACTCTGCGTTACACAGCGATGGTTCTACGGAAGGAGTTTCTAAGCCAGGGGTCATAGGACAAATACAGCAGCAAATTCAATATATTATTGCAGGCTGGGTTCCGGTGGTGAGAACGACCACAAGGTGGGGGAAGTTACGTCGTCTCCCACCAGACTCCCGGAATCGTAGGCCGTCGCTCACGGATAATCCCGTGACGCGGCGGGTCGCTTAACCGACCGTGGACGCCAATACCTCAACCGCGTTGCGTAGGGTCTTCTTGTCTAGAACCAAGTTACCTAATTAACCACGCGGTTTCGACTACCGGGGAACCACGCCCTCGGTACGCCTTTCCCGAACCGGATCACTCTACCAACTACGGTGGAGTACCAACTACCAACTCCGAATCGGATGCAGCCGAGCGGGACTGCCAAGGATGTACCGGCTGAAATGAACAGATTAATTATCGGGGATAAAGACCCGTCTAAACTTAGATCCGAATCATGCTGGACCAATGAAGGAAAATACAAAAATGAACTGGGAACATTTCTACACTAAGCGAGGAGGAATTTATTTACACTAAGCGAGGAAATTTTATTTAAACTGATTTATTCACACTAAGCGAGGAAATTCGTGTGGTACAGGAACAGGTTTATTGGTGTGTTATGCAGGGGACAGAAGAGAGATGTAGTGCGACAATTTTACAGCAACTTACAAAAGAGGACACAGAGCAGACTTGTCGTGGGAATAATACAGGCAAGAGTTACAATGATCAAAAACTTATACAATGCTACTTATAAGACAGGTGCCACACACTCAGACACACACCCGGACAAAATAAACCCATTTGAATGGCAAAGGACTTTTGCAGCCAGGGAGGGAGGGAGCTGAGGTCGCAGTTCTATTAGTACCTGAGCGTTCCGAGGGAAGGGACGCTCCGTGGTGCGGCACCCGACAGAGGTCGTGCAGTTCGGCCCACAGCCGCACGTGTGGAGACCGTGTCTGCGAAGGAGCCTGGGTGGAGAGCGCGGAGTCCAAGGTAGAACGGGGCATCAGACAGGACCCAACGAGAGACCCGGTCAAGGTCGGGTGTACTTGGACCAGCACAACAGACGGGCCGCCGAGGCGAGACGTGGGCAGGCCCTCCGTGATCACGACCTTCCTTCTTCAACCAACAACCAAGGGACCAACTTGACCAACGACATTCCTTCTTTCTTTGCAACCAGCCAACGAACCCACCGAACTCTCTCACTCAACCAATCAACGAACCCTCCGACTCTCTCAGTACTACTCTGAGGATGGTGTCGTAATTTATAGATTCCCAAGGTCGGGGAGGGGCCTTGGTGAAGCTGATGTCACCGTCCGCCCTGATTGGATTGGGCCTTCATGGGGTTCCTCCTTTCTGGACGGGGTTTCGGCCATGCAGGGAAAACCCGCCCACTCCACGCGTGTCTGGACCCGTCAAGAAAGAGTTGGAACGTTTGGGGAAGCCGAGAAGGAAATGCGGACGTGAAGATTCTGCCCCGGGAAATGAGCCTACGGAGACAGCAGATGGGCAATGGTGTGCTGTGGCCAGCGAACCGAGGGCTGCAAGCGCTATGGTACCGTGGATCGTAATTGAGGGGATATAATGATTTATTAATGTAACTAAAAAAACATCGCAACGCACCCACTTTTGCTTTCGCCCCACACACAAGGAGGGGTTCTATCTGCACATATACTTAATGGTAGTATAACTAACTTCGGGACAACTGTATGTTTGTATGCATACGGTTCCTAGAACCGTAACAATATCATAAAGGTCCTGAGTATGATGTCATTGGAAACTGTGCCAGAAATAACAAAAAGTAACAACATGAACAAGAAGCATCAAAAGTATAGTGACGCGCTAACTTTCCGAATCATGCGATGAGAACTTTTCGGCTCCGTGAGACAAAGGATTTGGAGCAGCCATGAGGTACACAAAAGTGTTGATTTGTTCAGGTGCAGAACATGTGAAGATACACAAAATGTTCATATCCGACTTTTTGCATTCAAAGCATTTCATTATTTTTCCCCAACATTATTCAAACATTCAATAGAGGTAGAAGACAAAGAAACCCACAACAAATCACCTGTTTCTTTCCAACCTGACAGAAAGTAACAGTGACTTTTGGAAATTTTGATGAGCAGTTGATTTAATTTTAAAACTATCCGATACTACACATGACACTTTGTAGATAATGTTCATGCATTGAATGATAACATGCAATGCTCAAATTCTGCGCATTATCATTTGAAGATGCTTCGGTGTATTTTTACTATCCCGTTGAGTGTGTGTGCAGGTTATCGATGAAAACCAGCGATAGTTTGCACTCTGTACGTTGGCCTTTTCAAAACGAACAGTTTGGACATGCCAGGAAATTTAATTGAAAGGCCAAAATGTTGGCCTGAAGATACTTGTAAACAAAAGTCAGCAAAGTCCTGAGTAGCAGGCAAAGGAGACAGTTCTTAGACCTTTGTGATCACAATATTTACACATACTCTACGTCAGTGACAGAAAACAGAATGTTTATGTCAGAAATGATGAATCGATCATGACAGAGAGGTTAGTCTTGTTAAATGGCACTTCAGCAAGGAGAGAAAAAGGATTAAATTGCTTTGCCAAAAAAAAGAGAGAGAACATGTTTAATTCTTCAGTTAGAGAAACCACACAGTGTGTGGGCAAGTTCTGATCTGCTACAAAAGACAGCTGCACATACTGCATGCCTTCACTGTGTAGACTGTAGAGAATTACTATTCCGTGCCGAGAGAAAATTCTGGAAATGCTCATTAAAAAAAAAGTTAAACTGAAACTCGTCTTGGGCGTGACACTTTTGAGACCATTCATGTCTATCTACAATATTACAGACCTAAAAGTGGCAATATATACAAGACTACCAAAGAAAGACAAACCGAAATTGACAAGATAGATGCAGAAATGTAAAATATTTTCAGCAGAATCTGCAGGGTTCATATTTGAGTAGCCCTTTCACATGCCGCGCCAAACAAAAAATAAACATCTCCATTGCTCACCCGAAGATTTGCTGTGCCCTTTGAAGCCACCACAATAATAATAATATTAGTAATAATAATAATAATAATGATAACCCCTTGGTTTGGCTTTGCTGCATGCACTCAATGCAGAGACAAAGTGTTGTGGGTTATGGCAGGTTGTCAGGTGAAAGATCTCAGTGGTCGAACAAATACCTGGGCCTGCTGGGCCTCTTGCAGAGTGGGCACCCGACCTCGCCTGACGCGGCTGTCAAGGCTTTCAAACAACTTGATCTTGCTCAGCACCGATGTTGACTTATCCTGTTCGTCATAGACCTCAGCATCCTCATCCCCTGGGGGGGAATCGGGAGGACGCCTGAGGCCCCAACTCGTGGCTTTGATGGCAGATGGCTGCTCAAACGAGCGACTGGTCAGAAACTTGTGCCGGGAAGTGCCCGGTTTTGTGGGACTAGGCGTTTTGGGCTGCCCATTATAGGCGTAACGGAACTGTACTTCTGGGGTCCTCGCTGACCTTGTCTCGTAGGTCTCTGAACAAGGGGAGCCATACTGCCCAAGGCAGGGCAAGTCAACGCCAGGGGAGGGTGTGGCATTATACACTGGTTGTGCATAGTTTCCAACAGACCGTTGAAGATTGCTAGGATGGCTGTAGTTCATTCCATGGTGGTTAGAATTATAATCTGGCACCAATTGTCTTTCAAAACCTTGTGGGCGACCATGCTGGCAGCTGTTCAGTGGTGAGGGATCATAGCTTTGGTTCTGAACCTCCGTATCAGCCAT
>NC_140971.1:28740329-28745329 GCF_056783735.1 Eptatretus burgeri
GATGAATATGATTAAGTTCTCTGACCTGGATGACAGTTCTGGGTGAACCTTTGTCTGTAAACTTTGTCCGCCAAAACCCATTTGCTTTCTGGGATGCATAAGTGATAACACGTAGCCTTTTAGAGTTCATTTCATTCACATGCTTCACACTTTACAGTTAAAGTTGAACTTTCATCTGAGTCAATGCTTTGAAATCAGAATCTGAATTGAATTCATCTCTCTGTACTGCAGTATATGACCAGATTTATTTGGTTCAAAAGGACAGTGTTGACTTCCATACACATCTCCAGCATTCCATTTTCTCTTTATCTGTACCATGAAGCATCTATAAGAATCGTTCAACATAAATGCATGTTCCCCATGATGGCGAATAGCTTCATCCTGGATTGAAGTTCCTTGTAATGGAACTCATTAAGGTAGTTAAAGGTTATTTGTAAGTCTTATCTGTTTAGTTGAATGAAATTAGGTACAAGTGGATTATGAGGGGCTTCAGGGAAGCGAAGCAGGTGGCTGACAGAGCACAGCAATAAGTGGTGTGGTGACTGGTAGTGTGTAAAGAGAGTGGTACTTCCATGAGGTGATCAGGTTAAGGATGTAAAGGCAAATTCAACCCTCATTGGTAGGTTTGAAGCTATTTCCAGCAATGACAAGGCATCATGTAATGCCAAATAAGTTGGTTCATGTCATTGGGATGGTTAAGTGGGGGATGACAGACTGCTGTTACTTCACAGTACAATGGCTATGACAACATCATTTGTAGGGCACTGGAAATGTGAAATCAGTTGTACATTTTGCTAATTGTTCCATTTGACAGGCACGTTAACAGGATGATCTGTTTGGTAGGGAAAGTCTGATGGTGTGGGATGGCAGTAATTTTGTGACCGTTCCATTGAGTGTTATGACTGGTGTTCGATACAGGGATGAGATCATTACTGTTGTCATCATTTCTCCAGCCCAACGGTAAGGTCCCAGCTTTACCTTTAGAGATGACAACGCATGTCCCCACCATGCACCTTGTGGTGCCGGAAACAAAGAAACAATATATTTATAACAGCGCTCACAGCTCCCTGCTCTCCACTGCACCACCAGCCCAACATTATTAATAGCAAAAATAAATTGAAAAAGTCGACTTTAAACTCACCCTGTGCATTCACAAGCCTGAGATATGACCTTCCCAACGGTATTCAGAAGCACCCAAACCAGATACGGTGTCTCCTCCCCACCCCCCCCAACTTTTTTTTTGTGCAGAAGCACACCCCAGCTTTCTCTCTCAAAGTATTTTCAGCTTCCTTAAGAAGCTTTGAAAGCCATTTTAGGTAACAATCCTTACCGCACATGCCATGCACAACAGCAGTTCATATGCCTCGAAGATCGCTATTTACAGGGGTTTCTGTGCAAGTATGTCAAACATTCTGGGTGGATTACATCATTTCCAAAGTCCTGAATTGACTAAGCAAGTGGAGGAAGTCAGAAATACAGATATGAAGGCAACCTTGTATGCTGCAGACAGCGAGCTGAGGAAGCAGAGCAGGTAAGCTGAGCAGGATGCATAATTCTTCCACCTATGTTTTACATTTATGATTAATTATCTTAATGATGGAAATGTATGCAAGCAGCTTTGTGTTTACCTGATATGGTCCTGCTGCAGTGAGTGGCATTGGCTGTGATTCCATTTGAAGGGTGTTGCGGTGCGGTGGTGGAAGGGTGGCTGGTCCATTGCTGGTGCCTGGCTGTTCACTGCTTCGTCGAAGTGTCCCACGAGTATTTACCATCATACCTTCCTCTGGCTCGGCATCAGTGCAAACTCCTGTCTCTGTGTCTGTGTCTTCGTAGTCACTGGCCGGTCGGCTGTCTGAGCTAAAGAGTGAGTACTCGCTCCCAGGAGCTGATAAGTATGAGATGCGATCATCCTGTGTGTCCAAGTCATCTGCACCCAAACCGTCCACCTGCAAGGAACCAGCAACATCTCTGTCAACAACTACTCCACTACCTCACTCAGCTATTACAGAGTTTGTATTGCAAGATTACGCATACACATAAAATCTGAATTTCGTTCCTGGGTTAGATTGGTTATTTTCTTATGTGCACTCCAGTTAAAACAATTTATGCTCAGTGGAAAGCTTTTAATAAAGTAATTGAAAAACCCCAAGTAGTAAACACAAAGGCATGCTTAGTTGTAACCACACAACTCTTGGCGTGTTAATCGTGAGTGATGGATAAACAACTTTTTTTTCCTTGCATCCAATAGGAAGAGTTAACGAGAGTCACATACAGGCCATTCAGATGATATCTCTAAACTTGAGAAATTGGGAGAGAGAAATCTCATTATAAATAGACCCAAAGGGACAATGGGAAAGTATTTTTTTTGTAAACATGATCGAGACTCGTGGAAGAGATATAGCAGAATGGAAGGGAACAGAATGGAAATGCAGAAAACAAACAGCCGAGTAGAATATTTATTTATTTTTTACATTTTCTAGACTCGTGGAAGAGCTTTGACACAGAACAGACCAGGACACAACATAACAAAGTTAACAGCAGGAGAAAGGGGAAAATGCCAACAGCAGGGCAGAGGGAGAAGTGAGAGTGAGATCAAGGGTAGAGGGAGGACACATGGGGTGAACATCAGTGCTGGATACCTGTTTGTTTAAGCATCAGTGTCAGATACCTGTTTCATTCTGTTGAGATATTCCCTTTTATAAAAAAAAAATATGAAAATCCAAACCTCATGACAAAACTAAACATACTTTAGCTAAAAGTCCAAAGTACATGGTAAAGTTGATCCAAACTATATGCATGCACCTTAACCCCAAGGCCAAATTGTATAACAGCAGCTGTTTATTCAGACATTTATTCACAAAACAACACTAGACTTTAAAATACAAGGTTTTGGACTAGGCCTGTATCATGTCATTGTATGACTCCACATTACATGAGATGTACTCAGCAAATGCTTCATTTGCAGTCACATCATGTCATTAACTGTGTTCGATTGGAGGAGATATATTGTATCTATGTAAGATAGGGTCTCACAACGTCCGTCATACGGACTCTTTATAACTGCCTGTAGAAATTCTACACCCCTTTCAAATTTTTCACCTTTTGTTGCCTTATAGTCTGGAATAAAATTGCATTTAAAATAAGACTTTTTCCACCTTTATTAACACATTGGAACCCACAACTTCCGAGTGAAGAACAGACTACAGAAATTTCAGAAAATTAATTAAAAACAAAAAACAAGAATATATTGGTTGGATAAGTGTCCACCTACCTTACAAGAGCAATTGTAAACTAGAAAGGCACACAGTAGAGTGCATACCCTTCACCACGCAATGCCTGATCCATGAGGACATATTGGGCCCCAATACATTTTTGAAATATCATGCTATACATCGTTTTTGGCCAAATCTCTCAATGGTGAACAATCACTTAAAAATTAAATAATTCTCATATCCGGATCCAGATTCGAATGTTCACCAAAATCGAAAGAATTCGTCCTTCTCACACACCCAACCTATCCACCAAGTTTCGTCTGAATCCGTCCACAACTTTTTGCGATATCGTGCTACTTATCATTTTTGGCACTATCTCTCAATGGTGAAGAATCACTGAAAAAATTCTAGCAGCCGGAACTGGATCCAGATCTTCACCAAACTAATCTATTTGGCCTTGTCACACACCCAACCTGTCCACAAAATTTCATCCGGATCCGTCCACAACTTGTTGAGATAT
Source organism: Eptatretus burgeri (assembly GCF_056783735.1). Classification (NCBI taxonomy): domain Eukaryota; kingdom Metazoa; phylum Chordata; class Myxini; order Myxiniformes; family Myxinidae; genus Eptatretus; species Eptatretus burgeri. The sequence continues at coordinate 28,744,062 of NC_140971.1, forward strand.
TCTGCACACAAACAAACAGACAACAAACAAGCAGAGAGAAAGGGGTGAAAACATAACCTCCTTCACCTTCGGTGGCAGAGGTAAATATCAAGCTACATATTATTTTGGCCCGATCTCTCAATGGTGAAAAATCACGTAAAAAAATAATAAGTATCATATCCAAATCCTGATTCAGATCTTCACCAATATTGAATCAATTTGTTGTGGTCAAACACCCAATCTATCCAAGACGTTTCATCTGAATTCGTCCACAACTTTTTGAGATATCGTGCTATATATCGTTTTTGGCCCGATCTCTCAATGGTGAAGAATCACTTTAAGAATTCTAGTCCTCAGATCCGGATCCAGATCTTCATCAAATTCTAATCAGTGCATCCTCGTCACACACCCAACCTGTCCACAAAATTTCATCTGGATCCTTCCACAACTTTTTGAGATATCCTGCACACAGACAGACAGACAAACACAGACAGACAAACAGACAGAGAGGGGTGAAAACATAACCTTCACCTTCGGTGATGGAGGTAACGATCATGGACTGACAACCTGAAAACATAATGCCTCCAGCATCTTCGTCAGCAGAGTTAGAAAAAAAAATCAATGAAGCACATTGTTGAAAAGCAATGCCTCTGTTCTTTTCCTCCAAAACAGATAAAGATATTCGAATGAAACAATGCAGTCTGCACATTAGTTCTTCCCACCATTGGGTGGGAAATTTCATGATTCTGACACTGGACGTTTTAGTGATACATTCGTGAAGATGGCAGAAGGCAGCAGAACGTTGTCAGTGCTGTGAAACGTGAAGTCTTGGAGTTAAGATGACTGGAGTTGAGATGAGATGACTAGTGATAGAAGTTGGGAGCACCATTATGATCCTGAGAGTAAGACATGGTCAATGAAGTACCGCCACAAAGGATCGTCAGATTTTCGTCTCTTCCTCAAACTTAAAGAACACCTTAGTGGAGAACATTTTTCTTCCGACAATGATGTCAAGGCCACTACGAAGTGCTGGTTAAGTCAACAGGACACACTCCCGACCAGGTAAAGATTGTTCTCTCGTTATTGCATCACAAAACATCACAATCACAAAACTACTTGAACATTTGCAGAAATGTGTGGACCACAGTGGTGATTATGTTAAAAAATCACGATGCACCACAGTAGAATAAAGATTGATGTTAATATCTGTCTTTATTCCATTTGAATATCTTTACCTGTTTTGAAGAAAAACAATAGGAGGTATTACTTTTCAACACATCCTCGTAAAA
>NC_140971.1:28750329-28812829 GCF_056783735.1 Eptatretus burgeri
TAAACTTAAAGAAATCTGGAGGAATCCCGACATCCTTGAGGCATTATATGCTTATCACATCCACTATAGACCAACACACCTGAGCCTAGATGTACTGTAATTTATATACACCAGAGAGGATAATAACGTGACCCTTCATGTTGCTCCCGCAGGGAGTGGGAGTACTAGTATTTGAAATACAGTTTATCTAAAGGCCCGGTCACACCTTGACGTTTTAGCCAGCGATGGCAACGTATTAAAATGTATCTAAAACGCTGGCTTACGTTGAACTTTTGATGTTTTTTTTTAAAGATTCGGATGTATTCATAGCGACTTGGTCTTATGTATAACACATTGGTAACGGACACAGAACGTTTCGTTGTGTTATAGATAACTTATACCAACGAATGCTGAACCTGTTGTCGGCCTACACAACCGATGCCCAACGATAGTCTAACTTAGGCATAGCGCGTTGCACGCATCGCCGACGATGTCGTGACGTAGCCTATTAAAAGGCTGACGCACAACGATTCGAATCATAACTGCCGTAGAAATGGAAGTGTCAACATCGCGGTCACACCTTGGCGATCTTGCCAGCATATGCCGACCTAAGAAAAATGTGTCTCAAATGTTGGGGCACGTCAAATACGGTATGAGTAAGTTTGGTATACGTGAGTAGAACGCTAAAGTACGCTATCATACGTCGTAGTAAGTAGAGTACGTCAAGAAATTTTAAACATGTTCAAAATTTTACGACGTACTCGGCGTATGACACACGTTCCGCATGCGATGGGGATAAGTTTTACACACGATATGTGGACGCTTACACACGTCCACAAAGGCTACTTATAAGCTACTCATAAGTCGAAACATGTCGTGGTAATGTCTTTTTTACGAAACTTATTTCTAACTTATGTTTGACGTGCTTTGAACCAATTCTTTACGTAGTCCCAACACACATCGACGTATGTAGACGTATTCCAATGACGTCTTCCGGTCGACAAAAAAAAATAAATTAACGTGTTTCTAGCTTACAACTGCTATATAAAGACGTGTTCCCAGCGGTTTTGGGAATTGGTATATAAAAATGGTGTTCATTAAAGGGGAACCCAACAGTGTTTTCGAGTCCTTTTTGAGTCGATGTCCATGTCAGCAGTAACAGTATCAGTATCAGTATTAGTATTAGTATTAGTAGTAGTTTGTTCATGTTGGCAGTTGTAGGTGAGTGTGAGGGGGAGGGTGTGGGTTATGATGGATCGTCCTTGCGTTTTACGATTTAACGATTTAAATGATAAACTCAACGATTTAAATGGCTGCATCTCCACTATTGAAAGTAGACGCTTGCGCTCAACAATTGGATTTTTTTTACACTCAACGACTTTTAAACAGTACCACTCAGCTATTTTCATTGTTTACAATGAACGATTTAAATTGCTGTCACTCGCCTTTGTTTTTTGACGCTGGCGCTCGGAAATTTTAATCGTTTCTATTGAACGTGCTAAATCGCTCAAACTCCACTATTGAAAGTAGACGCTTGCGCTCAACAATTGGATTTTTTTTACACTCAACGACTTTTAAACGGTACCACTCAGCTATTTTCATTGTTTACAATGAACGATTTAAATTGCTGTCACTCGCCTTTGTTTTTTGACGCTGGGGTTTGGAAATTTGAATCGCTTCTTCTGAACGTGTTAAAACGCTCAAACTCGACTATTTTAAATAGACGCTGCCGATGGACAATTGGAATCATAGCCAAGCTAGACATCGAAGTGAAAACATCCTCGTCATGCCGAAAAAAAGTTCGAAGAATGCTGCAAATAAGTGTCCTGGCTGTGGCCGTGGACGCTGACGCAAGGACGATCCATTATACCGACGTCTTTCAGCCTATGAGTAACTTAAAAGTAACGTCTGTCGATGTGTGGCAACGATCGCGTAACGTGCCAACAACACGTTAATCATAGGTTAGAAATAAGTTTCGGGTATGCTAAACATTACCTCGGCGTGTCTCAACTTATGATTAACTTACAAGTAGCATGTGTTGACGTCTGTCAACGATCGCAGACCGTGCATTCAACTTGTGGCCAGCGTGGCGGAACGTGTGAGTCATACGCTGGCATACATCGTGAAATTTCAAGCATGAAAAAATTTGAGGACAACCAAAAAGTACAACGTTTAAAGCCAACGTACAACGACGTATGGCAGTGTTTTTCAGCGTGCTCTCAATGTTATCAAAACTTACCCATAACGTATTCAACGTGTGCCAGCGTTTTAGAAAAAAAATTCAAAAATCGGCATACGTTGGCTAAAACGTCAAGGTGTGACCGGGCCTTAAGTTTCCTCATGTACATCAATGTTTTTTTTTTTTTTAAATATAGTATGACATCATACTCAAGAGTATTTTTCATCAAGCAAAGTAAAAGTCGAATTTCAAACACTGACAGTTACTTTGACCTGATCATTATGGATTTAAATTTTTTTATTTATGATGAACACACTACACATATACAACTTTAATGACTTTTACAGTGATTAATATGGAAGCAGCTCGGTCTTGTCCATGACTAATCAAAACACAAATGCGATATAACTTGTGTGTTTCACAACTATTTATGGACCCACAATGACACAACTGTGTGTTTCGGCCAATCATGGACAAAAGATTGCCGACTCCATAAAATTACTGGGAAATTAAATGTTAAAGTTGCATTTGCTGCCTAATGATATGTTTTTCTCATCAAGAAGATTGCTGTTTAAAGTGAAGGAAAATTAACTCAGGAGTGCAACACAGCAATGGTGGGTCATAAACAAGGCCTAATTTCCTTGTTTATCGTCGTATATCATCATGTGACCACTCTTTACACATTGTAGTGCCATGGAGACCGTGGAGCCTTTATACTGTACATTAATTTTCATTATGCATCCAGAATACAACAATTGGTTTGATTTCCAAAACAGCACAGATATCTTCCAAGGATCTGCTACCCTGCCCGCTGACGTATGATGCTTGATCACACAAAGTGCCGTTATTTCATGTTTTTATTCCAATATGATTATGAAATGAAAGTTTGTTTTGTGATATTGACCTTCTGCACATGAAAATAATGTGGTACAGCAGAAATATTTTAGGGAATTGGCAAAAGGGTTTGGAAACAACAAGAAAAACATATATATATATATATATATATATATATATATATATATATATATATATATGTATGTATATATATATATATATATATATATATACATACATATATATATATATACATATATACATATATATATATACATATATATATATATATATATATATATATATACATATACATATATATATATATACATATATATATATATATATACATATATATATATATATATATACATATATATATATATATACATATATATATATATATATATATATATATATATATATATATATATATATATATATATATATATATATATATATATATGTATGTATATTTTTATATACATATATATATATATATATTTGTATATGTATATTTGTACATATGTATATTTTTAGATACATATATATATATATTTATTTGTATATGTATATATGTACATATGTACATATGTATATTTTTATATACATCTTCTTCTTCTTCTTCTTTCGGCTGCTCCCGTTAAGGGTCGCCACAGCGGATCATCCGTATGATCCGCATAGTGATTTGGCACATGTTTTACGCCGGATGCCCTTCCTGACGCAACCCTGGTCGCCTCTTACGACACAGGGATATGGTACACCTATTTTAACCGGGGTATACACCGGCCCAGTATACTGGTATTCATTTCGCCGACCTCGGAAGGATGACAGGCTGAGTCAACCCCCTGGTGTATTAATTCAGTGGCCCAACGGGGCTTGAACTCAGGACCTTTTGGATCCCAAGCCGCTGCCCTAACCACTGCGCCAACACCAGGGTGTATATTTTTATATACATATATATATATATATATTTATTTGTATATGTACATATGTACATATGTATATTTTTATGTATATTTTTATATACATTTCTTCTTCTTTCGGCTGCTCCCGTTCGGGGTCGCCACAGCGGATCATCCATATGATCCGCATAGTGATTTTGTCACATGTTTTACGCCAGATGCCCTTCCTGACGCAACACTGGTCACCTCTTACGACACAGGGATAAATTTTTATATACATATATATGTATATATATATATATATATATGTATATATATATATATATATATATATATATATATATATATATATATATATATATATATATATATATATATATATATATGTGTGTATATGTATATATGAAGAAGAAGGCGCTTCCAACCAAAAGAAAAAAAATGAGATTGACTGCTAATTTGAGCAAAAAACCGAGAGCAGACCCGGTCTCAGGGCAACGTTTCACCGGCTTCGCAGTCAGCTTCATCAGGCACAATAGTGTCCATTTTTTGTTCAAATTAGCGGAGTCGATCTAGTTTTCTACTTTTGGTTGGAAGCGCCCTCTTCTTCCTTAAAAATGTGTAATCACAACCACTCCAATCTTATAAATATGTATATGTAATTATTAAAAAATGCACAGCCAACCAAAATGATAAAACTCAACCAAATTTGCACATATTTTAAGACATACTAGCGTGAGCCGATCAAGTCTCAAAGCGATGTTACGTTTATGACACACGAACTTCTTCAAAGCCCTGTTAACAATCAAGTGTGTGGCCTGCTATATTCTGCCTTGTGTTAATCCTCTTCTGGTCCAACTCATTGATGTTTGGAGTGGAAAACAAAGTTATTACTTTTCTCCCTGTTGTTCACGCGAATCATCCTTGCTTGATTGTCTGCTCCCTCTGCATCAGTTTCCTGTGTGATCTGGTAAAATATTGTCATGTCCAGGGGGTTTTACTCCTACCTGGATGGATGGCCAAGCTTCTCCCTTGAAGGCCTACAGCCGAGACTCGGAGAATAATGCGCACGCGGGAAGGGGGTGCAATGGCGGACGGGTGGAGCAGCACAGAACAGGGGTGCTGAACCAGGACAGCGAAAGGGGGGTTTATACTCGAACCTCACTTCAAATACACGGCTACAGCTTCTTAAAAGGAATACATTTAATGGAAATAAACAAATATTTGCAAAGGATAATAATTCAAAAGGGAAATGATAATAATAATGAAATAAATAAAACCTACAGTTGAGGTGCCTCACCGTCATCATCCTCACTGTCTTTCCTCACCACGCGAGCCAAATCGCCTCAACACGAATACAAGGATTGTGCCGTCTTCCTTGGCATGCGCTCACCCTCCGCTCTCACCTCTCTAAAAATGTACCCCATTCCTCTGCTCTGATCACGGCTCTCCAAAGATGCGCAAGCCAACCTTTCTCTCGATCACGCCTGTACTGTAATATCCTCTGCCTCTGGGGCGTGGCCTGCTCGCACGAAACACGGGAAGGCGGGGCTTCTGCCTGCTCGGCTAGCTTCTGACGTCATGCCCATCAATCAGCAGTCTCGGGGGGGCCTGACTTCAACTGTTGTCACCTTTTGAAGGCAGGGCTTTCTGCCCACTTGTGGTTGCTTTAGGGATGTGTTCCCCACCTTTATTGCCAATCTTGAAATGTAAAAACAGGGAAAAATCACAGGGGGCGATTACATACTGGGGAAGCATGTTCTTAAACCTGAGCTAATTAACACAACACCAACCCCTCGTGTGGTGACACATAACACATAAGCTCATAGGTTCCCTACTTAGTTACAACTATATGCCTCCTACATGTCCACAGACAAAGCAACTCTACACAATGCTATATTTCCTATTAAATTCCTCCATCTACCCCCACAACTGTAACAATATGTTTGTGCATTAAAACTTGGCAAGTTATTGGGCATGTATTGTACATCCGAGTTTGTCCTCCTTGGTGATGCGATATGGTCACGTGGTACTGTTGTAGGCGGGGTTGGAATGTGGGTGGAGAGAGTCTGCCTCGGTGAATATTGTGTGACGGGGTTTATCTGTGGTAGCGATTGGTGTCCCCTCTGGGCTGAATGTTGTGCGCACATTGTGGGTTATTTGTGGTCCACACTGTCCTCGCTTTTGGAGTTTGCACCAACCACTTTATGCTTTTTGAATCAAGGGGTAGTCCTGAGCAGGAAGTTTTAATGATTCTTCTGTTAATCCCGTCATTCTGTGATTTAGCATGCCAAGATTACAAAATTAGTCGGCGGTGCCTGTTTGGTGCGACGCCCAGAATCTGTATTTTGCTTCCATCATAACTGTGACCAGAACGTATAAGCGCTGGACTCCATCGGATTCCGTTGACAGATTGCTTCAAATTTGTTTCCACATTTCCACTTTTGTATGTTTTCCTTTGGAGCCTTGTTGTAGGGCACCGACGGTGACTGACAAAACTGAGTCTGATTTTAGTAAGTCAGAAGTGTCAGGGGGTGCGAGTGGAGGGGGGGGGGGTTGTTGTTAAATAACTATGTTCCTCCCAGACCGAGTTCATGACCCTGTTCCTCACACATTTGTGTATGTCTTTTTATTGGTGATTATAACAATATACATTAATATGATAAATTAAACACATCAGTATAAACATAAACTGAATCAGCGACTCTGATCAGGGAAATACTATGGACTTGAAACTTCACTGCCGAGAGGCAAACAATAATAAAATAAAAATAACATAACTAAACATTTCAACATCTTATTTAATTTAAAAATAAAATTCCCTGACTTGTGACAAGTGATGCTTTTAACAGCTAATTTAACAGTTGACAGGGGCTCAAATGTCCCAAGCTAGCCATCTTAACCACAAAGCCAACACCAGGTTTATAGGTTTATCTATGTTATTAAATTGTATTAATACTTGTTTCAGTTTTGATTTGGGAGATGGTTTGGATATGTATCACTTTTGGAATGTTTCTGTCCACTGTCCATCCCCATCCCCCCCCCCCCACCACCCCAAACTCACGATCCTGGCCTGATTTGGTCGAGTTCACATTTACGTTAGATTTTTTTTACCGAATAAAACAATGTTTTATATATTTTTAAACTTTGGGTTGCGTGCACTAGCCTCGAGACAAAGGAACTTCCTCAAGTTGGAATCACAATCATAGCTTCAGCAGTTATTGAGAGAGGACGGGCTACAGTTTTACGTTGGTTTGATAGGGGAACAAGAAGAAGAAGAAGAAGAAGTACAAATTTTAGCACTCTCCTGATGTGGTATTTTAGCAACATATTCTGGCATCTTTTTAAGTCTTGGTTGTTCGGAAAACGCTCGAGAATAAAAGTTATGGCTTTTAAATGTTTATGACTTCACTCCTTAGTAGTTTACGAGCATATCATTGTGTACACATTTGAATGGGCGGCCATTTTTCCCCATATAATCCCTTTATATTGTGTATGTACTACTGGTAACCAGGATAAGATAATTACGGAACCACTGGTAGGCATGGATGACCCAGAAAATACTCCAAGATACTACCGCACTCCATGATAATCATGAAAAATTGCAATTTTCAGTTTTAGAAATGCCATTTGTTTTAATTCGTACAATTAAAGAGATGACACAAAATTCGGATTTCCTATTTGTGTATGTGTATATACTGAAGTCCATGTAGTATAGTAGCGATCTGTCCAGGGTAAAATTACGGTCTTTGTCCAATGTTCTTATTTCATTGTTACCCTGATACCCCTAGATGAAAAAGGAGGGCAATGGCAAAATGCATGATGGTGCTACAATTCGTTTTTCTCGATTGCTTATTAAAGTTAAACCTTAAAACACTAATATATTTCCACAGAGTGATATCAGCTAGCCTTGCAGCAGAAAACAGATCAGATTCTGCTGGAAAACAAGCTCAGGACCAGCAGGCAGAGGCAATCACACCACAAAATGAACTATCCTATCATGTGCTTTAACATCAGAAGATTGTCAATATAACCTTAAGATGAGTGTGAGCTCACACTTGAGTGCTCTCTGTTTATCCATGATGTGAACAATACGTACTCTGTCAATGATCTGCTTGATTGTGAACAGACGAATCATGCCGTGTAGCTTACGGTCAGAACCGGCGTCTTTCGGTTCGCTTTCTGCACACAATAGGAGATAAAAGCACATGTTGCCCAATTACCTTTACATAAATGTCCTACGATTTCCCAGGAGGTCTGATAGAAATTTGAAGAGCATCTTTTCAGAATTCCTGAGAAACGTTTGTTTGGGTAGACAAATCATTGAATCCATCTGTAATGTTTCCACATGAAGAGAATAATGTGTGAACAAATGATATCCTATATATTATTTCTGTTAACGTCTACGCATAATTTGAGGTTTCTCCTCCGAAACTGCCGGACGGATTGTCGCCACCTTCGGCATGCGGGTGCTCTGTGGTCTAATGAACAGCATGGGCTATGTGAGATGACAGGACAGATGGACAGGTTTGGGAATTTTTGGCGATTTTCTAATTTTTACATTCGTTTGCATGGCGACGTGTGACGTCGCCGCTGAGAGGCGTAATGATGTCATGACATCATCGGTCATTCGCTGACGTCATTACGTCTGTCGTCGACAGACCGTCACCGCTGAGAGGCGTAATGCCACTCCGACAAAACAGCGTCTGCAATGTAAAACCCTTTTCTGCACATGCTGACTACCTCAGAAGGTAAATTTGACACAAAAAAGTAACAAGAAACATTGTATGTAAAGAAATTCGATAAATCACATTGTGAACGCTGGATATATTGACGTCCTGACGAACCCTCACTTTCGAAACTTCGTGCAGAGCAGGTTTGGCTAGTATTGAATGAATATGATTATTAGTGTGAAGGCTTGACTACATTTTCTGTGTAAGCTAGATGTGATAATTCTGTGAAAATTGACGGTTACATAATGGTGACTTTGATCAAAAAGATAAAAAGTTTAACTGCGTGTACAACCCTGTATAAATTACTACTATTACTAATTTCATGGCCTCAATTAATCTGACCTTATGGGGTTGGCCACTCAAGTTTTTCCTCACCACCCCTTTGCCCAAGCTTCTTCTCTTTGCACCCTCACATCTCTCATGTCCCTCACCACCACTTACTTCCACTTCCATTATGGTCTGCCCATTCTCGTCCAGCCACATGCATTTATATAAAAAACCTCCCTGATTACATCCTCCTCCTGAACACATTCCCCAACTAAAGTAGACGTGACTCTCATGCCATTTCGTGAATGACCCTTACGCCTTCCCACTTCCTGATATCCTCATTCCTCTTCCTTTCACTCAGAGAGATCCCCATCAGCCCACTCAATTGTGCATAAACTTGGGAAAAAAATTTACAGCCTAAAAATTAATTGTTGTATTAATTCAAGAGATATTCTAACTGCATAAAATACAAGAACTGCACCCCCTAAAGAATCCCTAAAATGCAAAATCATTAGCATTAAAATCAGGACTGTACGCAAGTTAGAGCTGGGTTCTTGAAAAGCAAAGCACACATCCTCTAGATTTTTGGGGGATTTTTATCCAAAAATGGTGAATGTTAAGACAAATTTAATTTTGTTTTTCAATTCGAGAAACACCGACAGCTGCCTAAATTGACCTCTTGTACCAACATGTTGTTGGTACTGCATCAACAAGGCAACAGGCGAGTACCTCTCCTAAAGTAGGGCACTCAACTTATGTGTGAAAAGGTGAAGTTGTGCAGTTGGGAAACCACAAAAACACATTCTCCACCTGATGGAACAGAGAGAAAGCTCAGCATACAACTTACTTGCAATCTCGCACAGTTCTGGAAGCTCACGGGCAAGCTTTTCTCGTGTAATGTCAGCAATCGGCCCAAACATCACGACAGGCCGTAAAAATCCCGCTGGTGAGAGGATGCACGAGTACAGGAACAAAATGGCACAATAAACAAACCATTTCACATGATGCACATTCAAACAAGGCTGGATGGTTATAACCTCTGAAAATTGTGCAAGTCAAGATTGAAAGTTGTATAAATGCATAAATGACAAAACTGGTTCAATGGTCGAAGTGTCTGAGTGCTGTCGGCCGAGTTCCTGCAATCCTGTCACTTGAGGTTGTTGTCGTGGTGAGCCTTTTGAAAAAGTATGCCATTATATACCAATACCCTGACACTTATTGTACACTGCTCCTTTCCAATTCCATATCCAGGTGATGCATGATGTCATCACCGGGCGCTGGACAAACAAACAATTTGTTTGTTTGTCCGGGTGATATCTCAGCCATCCTTTGAACTAGGAAGCTGAAATTTGGGGACAAAAGTGAAGATGTGCTTTTGCAAAAATGGTATTTATATTTTTTAATCACTTAATTGGTTAATTATTATTATCGATTTATTAATTACATATTTATTATATTTCTCATCCTGGCAATATCTCAGGCACCTTTTGAGCTTAGAAGCTGATATTTGGACATGATAGTGACCAAGTGATTTGGCTATAAAGAGTATTTTTAATTTATTGATTAATCAATTAATCCATTATTTTCTTTCTTGCTTTATGGGTGATATCTCAGCCATCCTTTGAGCGAGGAAGCTGAAATTTGGAGACAAAAGTGAAGATCTGCTTTGGCAAAAATAGTATTTTTTTATTTTTTCATTAATGAATGATGAATTACTTAATGATTATCAAGTTATTCATTACTTTTTTATTTTATTTCTCATCTGGGCAATATCTCAGGCACCTTTTGAGCTCGGAAGCTGATATGTGGCCATGACAGTGACCAAGTGATTTGGCTATAAAGAGTATTTTTGATTTATCATTTGTACATATTTACCTCAGAAGTAAATTTGTACACATAAACTAAGTATCATTTGTACATGTTTGTACACATTCACCTCAGAAGTACACCGCTCCCTCACAATTCCGTCGCCACGTGCTGCATGCCAAAGGCACCCTGGCAATGTCGCGCGCTGGAGGATTGATTTATTTATTTGGTATGAGGGCAGTGTACTTTGAATGTACCGCTACATGCTCTTGGTTATTTTGGGTTGAGGGCTACTTCGGCAGCAACATGTGATCGACTGGTGACATGTCCTGGGTACATTCACAGCGAAGGAAATATGCATGATTGGTCATGGGCTGTATCTCCACTTTCTGGTATAAGATAAAAACATAGTGGCAATACCCCTGGGTGCTCACCTAGTAGAGGCTGGATAAGATAACCAGGGAACCACTGGTAGGCATGGATGACCCAGAAAATATGTAATGGGGAAGAAAGTAAATACGTATGGATTATTTTTTTAATGCCGTGAACAAACTTTGGTACATCATAGGTGATAAAGATTGTGGTCAAGTTTCATTGAAATTGTGTGTGTAGTTTCTGAGAAGAAAGCAAATACATATTTTTGGTGGCAAGCCCCCTTAGACCCCAATTTTTTAATGTTGTGAACAATCTTTGGTACATTACGTGTGATGAAGGTGGTGGTTAAGTTTCATCGGAATTGTGTGTGTAGTTTCTGAGAAGAAAGCAAATACCTATTTTGGGAGGCAACCCACGCGTCGATCCCCTTAGACCCCTAATTCTTCTAATGTCATGAACAAACTTTGGGACATCATGGGTGATGAAGGTTGTGGTGAAGTTTCATGGAAATTGTGTGTGTAGATTTGGGGAAGAAAGCAAATATCTCTTTGGGGGGGGGGGTTCAACCCTGTAAACCCCCTCCGTAGACCACCTCAGACCATGATTATTTTTTAATGCCATGAATAAACTTTGGTACATCATGGGCGATGAAGGTTGTGGTCAAGTTTCATCAGTATTGCATGTGTAGTTTCTGAGAAGAAAGCAAATTTTGGAGGGCAACCACTGTAGAATCCCTTAGGGCCTAATTTTTTTCATGCTATGAACAAACTTTGGTACATACATGGTGAGGAACATTGTGGTAAAGTTTCGTCAAAATTGTTTGTGTAGTTTCAGAGAAAAAGTTGCAAGTATTTGTGAACGGACGGCACGCCATCCCAAAAGCTCCCTGGAATTACCTTCCAGGTGAGGTAATCTATCTATAATTCCAGCAATCTGTGTGTGTGTGTCTGTCTGCGACCGCCGTTTCTTGACAACCGCCAGTCCGATTTGATTGAAACTTGCCAGGAATATTGCCGGGGACCCACGGATGTGCCTTTTCAAGGTTTGATATTAATCGGACAAGCAGTTCCCAAGTTACGGCCATTTACCTGTCAACCAATGACAAGACATGGTGCTATGACGTCGTGAATGACGTCACAATTAATGGATTTGTTTTTTTTGCACGATTGACGTCACAATTCTTCTTCTTCTTCGTTTGGTCTTCTTCTTCACAATCGACGCTGGGGACCTGAGTATGTGCTTTTTCAAGGTTTGATATCGTTCTTCATCCGTTTCAGCTGTTTCCCAAGGGTTTGAAAGCTGCTTTTTCCCAAGGTTTGAATTAATTGTTGTGCTTGGTAGACATTTGTGAATACATTTACAGAGAGAGGGGCGAGAGAGGAGGGGGGAGATAGGAGGGGGCAGAGAGGTGGCGAGAGAGGGGGGAGAGGGGGTAAGAGAGGGGAGCGAGAGAGGGGAGGGAGAGAGGGGGGTGAGAGAGAGGGGCATCACAATTCAAGAGAGGGGGAGAGAGGAGGGGCGAGAGAGGGGGACGGGAGAGGAGGGTGAGAGTGGGGGCGAGAGAGGAGGGGCGAGAGAGGAGGGGGGAGAGAGGAGGGGCGAGACTAGGGGGGAGAGAGGGGGGGCAAGAAAGGGGGGGAGAGAGAGGGGGGGTGAGAGAGAGGGGGCGGCACAATTCTTCTTCTTCGTTTGATATGACGTCACAATTGACACTGGGGACCTGAGTATGTTTCCCAGGTGTTTCCAAAGTTATGGCCATTAATACGGTTGGTCCGATCTAATTGAAACAATGCCCCAATCCAGTCGTCGTTTACGAGAGCGAAGGAACGAAGCTGCACATACTGGCACGCACCTTCGGGCACGCACCTACGGGCCCGCACTAGTAAAGATAATGACAACAGTGACAGCCTTGTAATTAGTTATAAGGTTTGTTTATGTTTCATAGTACACTTGTCCAGCATGAGCTATGTGTACAAGCTCCCCCATGACACCAAATTAATCAATATTGGAGGTGTCTAACCTTTCATGTACATGTTTAGTGTGAGTAAATGCCTAATTTAAAGGTACTTACTACCAGTGCAGTTTGAGTCAAATGCAGAGGTCAGGCATGAGGGTGTTTTAAGTTTGACAAAATGGGAAATATTGACGGGGGGGGGGGGTGGCGACAAGTCTTGTCATGTTCGGCATTATTTACAAATTATTGGGACAGAATGTCTCCCCTTAAATAAATGCTCTGGCAGATTTGTGCGATTCTTTGAAAGGACTCTGACATTCAAAAAATTTAGTCCAAATCTAGCCAGCCCCAGGACACTTGCTGCACACTCAACCTCCAAGATCCCATCAGTTTCCCTCCAAAACCTCAAATGAAATAAAAACAAGATTTAAATATCAAGTTTAGCATCCAATATTGCTTCTTTCTGAGTGAGTGATCCTACATTGTTTTGGTAATGTTACAGCAACCACAACATTTTCGGCTTTATCAGATGCATATTTTTAGATGTCTGGTAATGGAATGGAAGCTGCTGGTTTCTTCAGGAAATAACGTAGTTCCCTTGTCTCTAAAGATTTTATATGCAGCCTAGTGAAGCTATTTTTTGACCATATTTTAAAAATGTAATGGCAAAGGCTGCCTCAGGGAATAAACTGCTGCCGCAGTGGCATGCACTCAGAATTTTTTTTTCCGCAAGTACTCATTTGTCACAGATGCGTCCACAAAACTCCTGCAATAGCACGGCCTGTGGACTGCAAAGATAATGAAACACGGCAGGTGCCTTACGCTCAAATGTATTCTGGAAGGGTTCACCTTCAACGTGGAATGATTATTTGCCACGGATGACAAGAGGTTATGCTGCAAAAATAACTTTAGTGTGTCAACAGAAAGTTCTGTTTAATGGCAAACAAATGCATTTTCACTGCCATGCTCTTGTGAAATTTTGGAACTCCCAAGGATATACTCGTGTTTCTTAAGAAAGGCTGGCGGCTTGGTGGTGATAACAAAATGAGGTGTACCTTCACGCAGCACTACACGTTCATAAGCAGGGAACTTTGTCTGAACAGGCTGCGTGACCAGGTCATCACGGCTCTTGCGCATGTTCCGTTTGACCGAGCGCAGGCCACGAAAGCGCCAAAAGTCTGCACGATCACTCCCTGCCGTTTTTGTGTACGCCTGCAAGCTGCACAGTTGCTCTGCTCTGTAGGGACACATCAGCCGTCCAATGGACAATAAGTCACCGGCATTCCCCTATTTGGAGTAACATTAACCTTTATACTGACAACCATTCACCATTCATTTCCATTGTTGAGACACTGATGTGGTACTGGTAACAGGGAACATCTACCAAAGTAATTACATAGTAACACTTGTCACATTAGCCCATTGGGGTTTAGCAGCTCTCACAGCCACCTCTGAAACAGTAAAGGATAAAATATTTAAAAAATCAATGGCACAAACCCAATATGTATAAGAATGAAACTGGGCCCAAATTAGCTCTCATGGAGATAATTTCCAATGTGCTGAAATCACATTTTAATACATTTGAGTTTCACTAATTACTTATATATACAACCTGCCCTGCTTCTCAAGGCATCATTCAATGATGCCTACACAGTAGAAGCACCAAATGTGGCACCATGTTTGCTTTCTATACACCTAGTTACAAAATAGGGATCATTGGTTCGTGGGAGTTATTTAACTGTGCCTGGAAAGGGGTGTGAGGATGAGAGATGTGAATGGGCCTGATTATATTATTCCGACAAAACGCATCTAGCTCAATCAGTTGATTGAGGCATTTGGTCTGTTCCTCGTACTGCTCATGGCTTTCAAGATCTACTTCACAAAATGGCTTCTGGAGTCACTAATCCTGTGAATTAACTCCTTCACTGCTGACAGCATGTATGAGTGGGAGGAAAAAGTAATTTCCTTTTTCAAAAAGTTTCAAAACCAAAAACATGAATTTTATTTCAACAGCATCAGGAAACTAACCCATGCTGGAAATGAAGTGTCACACTGGCTGGAAACTACAATGAAAAGGATAAATATCAGCGCAGAGTTTTTGCCGGGGCAGAATTCCTTCATTATAGAAGAAAGACCTTTTGACTCCCTTCTGCTTGACACTAAACTAAGATACAAATGAAGTAAACTTTATGGTATTCGAGGATATCTTTGCATTCTAAAGGAATTTTTTAACAAAAGAATTGTGATCATAAATATTGCATCAATGGACTTGTATTTTCTTACACTTTCAATACTATAGTGATCTAACTACAACACGGTGGACATCATTCTTATGTTGTATGTGTACTGTGGTTATTTTGGACTTTGTTTTGTAGCTTTACAAGAACAATAAGAAAAAGAGAAATCAGAGATTGCAGAACCTCACCAGGACTTGTTTTCTGTGGTGTTTGTGTACCGGTGTGTTACGTAAGTAATAAGAGACATGATTAGAACTGTCCCTTTCTAACTGCTGGCAGTGATGACCAGGAACCAAGATGTTCCGCTTTGATGCAAGCCCGCTTTGATTGTACACCTGACCCTGACCCATGACGTTGACTAATTATTAGTCAATTGAATTTAGAATGGGACTAAAATAAATTAAATTCAAATCAAATAGAAGACCAAGTAGGTACAGTCCTGCATTGAAGTCATCAAAAGGAACCAAAACAATCAAAAAGCAAAGATGAAGTCATCAGGAGGAACCTGGATAGGATTCTCATTTAGGCTGCTACTCCTCTACACTCAAACCCATCCAGGCACAGCCAAGTGAGCCTTATAAAAAAAAAAAAAACACCTACATAAAAAAAAATTAAACAATCCTGGCTGCCAGAAGATGCGTCTGATCAGTTTAAATTTAAAACATACCTTCCCCATCATCACTAGATCATAATTATGAAGTTTTACATCGATTGATGAAGCAGTTCAAGAGAAATATATTGTTACAGCTGTGGAAATTCACAGAACACCATAAAGGTCCTTAGTTAGTTATGCCGATAAGTCCGTGTTCAGTTAGATTTCCCCACCGTTGTTTAATGGGATATATCCGTGTGGACAGGGCTGTGATCTTTGAGTTAGCCATTATTCTTTACTATCGTTATTTTGGACCAACCGCTTCACACAATCACCCTGCAAGGGACAAAGAGAACTACCGCGGCGGCGTGCGTCCCTAATTTGGCGGGAAAACGCTTCCTTCGAGAAGTTTCCAGTATGTTCGAGAAGTTTCCCGCATGTTCTGGAAGTTTCCCCGCATGTTCTGGAAGTTTCCCGCATGTTCTGGAAGTTTCCCGCATGTTCTGGAAGGAGGGCGGGGCGAGAGCGGAGGGGCGGGGCGTGGGTAATAAAAAGCGCGCACGGAGTGTTCGCTCTCTCTCTCTGTGTTGTTGCTGGTGTTGTTGCTGCCGCTGTACGCCGTGGAAGGAGCGGTGCTGCTTCAGCCGGAGCTGCGTGAAGAATTGGGCTCGTGTCCGAGTCAGGAGCTTGGAGCGGTCGGTCGGTGGAGGTCCGGGCGTCGCAAAGGAGATGCGGGCTGGAGGCGCAGCACTGCTGTGTCGTGCGAACGTGCGTGTGGGGAGAGCCGGAGAGAGCTCGCCTGCCGCTTGGCAAGGCCTGGGCGCAACCGCGGCTACGCTAGCTGCCGTGGGGACGGGACGTCGTGACTCGCCCCAGCAAGGCACCACGAGGGTGCAGTTAACCTGAAACGGTCTCATGGGGCCCTTTCGGTCATCAAAGCGCCACGTTATAAAGGCCCACGGGCCCAGTCTGACTCCCTTGTCTGTGAGGGGGTCTTTTCCTTGCTTTCTTTGAATGAATGTTGTGGCGCCGTGTCCCATGAAGTAGAACTGTTTTGAAGTAAATGTACATGGTAAAACAATAGTCGGTTGTAGTGTTTTCGCCTTGCTCGTTTCTTTGTCCCATCCTGCAGTCTTCGTAAAGTTCCGGGAAGTCACGACTGAATTGCTTGTCCGGTGGGCGTGCGGCTGCCATCGGCTAAAGCGGTCGTTCACACGCCGGGTGGGCGTAAATTCGTAACAATATTTTTTTGATTTTTCGCTCAATTCAATATGGTTGCCAGATCATGTGACCTATCAATTATTCGTGAATACCCTGGTATCCCCACAGCTTGGGGAGCATTTGTGTGAAGATTCCCCTCGATCTGTCCAGCTGTTCTGGAGAAGATTTTTTTTTCTTTTATAGGCTTTAGGGTAAATCCAATATCGCTGCCAAACCATGTGACATATGACATCATATGTGTGAACGTTTTGTTCCTCATGGAGAGGCGGTCATAAGTGTAAAGTTTCACCTCAATCTGTTCAGACATTTCAGAGAAGAGGATTTTTGAAGTTAAAAAAAAAACAAACAATATGGCTACCAAATCATGAGACTGATGATGTCATGAAGTTTTTTTCTACGGACCTTTTTATCCTGAGATGACCCTCAATTTTTTTTAATACTGATCAGATGTAGCATTCTACATATGTAATTATGACATCAGAAAAAAAAATCACACGTTGCCCATGAGGAGTACTTGCTATGTGCCAAGTTTCAATTTTTTCCTTGGTGTGGTTTCAGAGATACAGAGGTCCAAAGTTTTTCCATTTTTCTAATATGACTGCCACACCACATGACCTATGATGTCATAATTATCAATAAAACATTCTTCATGACTAGTTAGTCTCTCCCATGGTGAAAATTTAATCTCAATCCGACAAGCGGTTATGGAGAAAAACACCAAAGTTCTGTGCGGACAAACAAATAAACAGACCCAAATGCAACACCCTCTCCTCCGGCGAGGGTAAAATATTTTGTAGATTTTATTAAGGTGCTCTCCATATTTTCATAATGAAGGTTTGTTGAGAAAAGCTTATAATAGATGGTAAAAAAAATGTAGGGCCGTTTTTTTCTGCTGATAAATAAACAGTTTACAGGGGAGGGTCCTTCATGTAATTGGCTTTTCCTCGAGCAACCACATCCCCTGAACTTAACTCCAAGGCAAACAAAACTTGCAGTCTCGCATTTGATGTGCTGGGATAATAATGCCTATTTATAGTGACAATGACTTTTCCCTTTGACATTTTGATACAATTATTCCTAATTTTTCTCCATATTTTCATAAATAATGCTTTGTTGAAAATTTGACGACAAAAGCTCAAATTGTAAAAATGTTATGGCCTGGACAGACACACACACACACACACACACACACACACACACACACACACACACACACACACACACACACACACACACACACACACACACACACACACACACACACACACACACACACACACACACACACACACACACACACACACACACACACACACACGTGATTGCAAAATCCCATCTCCTGCTGTGTGTGGGACAGGCTAATTAAGCAGCTCTTGGAGTGGTAGGGTGTTTATGTACAGGTCACAAAAATCATTGAAGAGCTGAAGCTAAATGTTTCATGATACCAATTAACGATCAAAATTTGGAAATATACTGAAAGTCAAGCATATTGTACATTTGGCTGTTTTTTTTGCAAACCCCGACAACTGTATTACTTTCACCACGTTATTCCAATCTCCTATGATGATGCTGAAGCATGAGGCCTGTTTCTCTCACTTTGCAGACAAGTTTGTAGCCACTCTATGTCTTTACCACCTCTCCTGTTTCCCTTTGCTAACTCAGCCCGATGATCCTCCCCAGCTCCTCTGGCATGCACGTATTGCACACGCTCTTTGGGTAATCCGCTCCGCCTTCTCGTTAAACTACAAACACATAGGCTTTCTTCTGCACACTTCAACTCTTATGTTTCTCTTTTCTCCTTTGTTGCTCTTTCCATCTCATACAGGAAGAGAAAAAAAAAATGATCCCCCATCCATAACCACAATCAACCATAATGAAGCAAAACCTCTCTTACTTGCAGGTTACTGTGGTTCTTCTTCTTCTTCCTCTCTCTCTCTCTGTCTGTCTGTCTGTCTCTCATTCTCTCTCTCTTTTTCCCTGTTCATTCATTCCATTGCTTTCTTGTGTCCAATTGTGGCACCACCACCTACCTCACTTTATACGTCTGTCTGTTTGTCTGTCTGTTTATCTCTCGCCTACAGGTCACAATTCTAAACCAGTCGTCATGAAACTTTACCAAGTTGTCGAGGTAGTCTCAAGTCTCAAGTCACTTGACAGTGACCTGTCACTGTCACAGGTAGTCTCAAGTCACTTGACAGTGACCTGTCAAGTCACTCTTCACTGATCCTAGATTTTGTATCGAAATAAAAAAGTTAAGTTACACACTGCACTAGTATTATGATTTTGGATTGTGAATTATCTAAAAGTCACACAAAGTTGAAGGATGCAGTAAGTATTGAAGATTTTTTTAAAAATCCACGAAAAACATCTATAACTAGAAGGCCACTTGGTAGAGCACATACCTCCGCCATGCAATGCTTCATCCAGAAGAACATATTGGGCCAAATGCATTTTTGAAATATCGTGCTATATATCGTTTTTGGCCCTATCTTTCAATGGTGAAGAATCACTTAAAAAATAAAATTCTAGTAGCCGGATCCGGATCTTCACCAACATCGAATCAGTTTGTTCTTGTTACACACCCAACCTGTCCACCAAATTTCAGCTGAATCCGTCCCCAACTTTTTGAGATATCCTGCACACAAACAAGCAAACAAGAAAAAGATGTCGTGCAGAACACGATACTTGCAAAATCCACCCCTCCTCCAAAGGTTGCCATGGATACATCAAATTGTCCATTTCATCAAGATTAAAATTGACAATCTAATCAAAGCTCAGGTCAATCGGATGAAAATGATTATTCTTCAGATTAAAATTGATGGTTTTAGAAGTTTGACCTTGAGTTGACCTTTGACGTTTTGACCTCAAAAATAGTTGGTTTCCCAATTCAGTGATGCACTATGCAGTTGCTGTTTAATTTTGAAAAATGACAATTTTAGAAATTCCACCTCAAGATGACCTTTGACCTCAAAATCAATATGCTTCTCAGTTGAGACTACCTCGACAACTTGGTAAAGCTTTATGACGACTGGTTTAGAATTGTGACCTGTAGGCGATAGATAAACAGACAGACAGACAAACAGACAGACAGAATAATAAAAATGACTGACCAATATACTTGAAAAATCTTCCATTTTGCAAGAAAAAACAGACAGACAGACAGAAAGGTGTGAAAACAACCTGTTTCCACCTTTGGTGATGGAGGTAATAAAATATGGATTGTGGGATGAGCATATCACATATTATTGAAAATTGTAATAACATGGACTTGGTGTTTCCGTATGAGATACAGCTCCATGACATCAGAGGAATAAATGTATCTCATCTCTTTTTTAAAGTCTGTATTAAGCAATTTTGTGCCAGTTGAATGGGCGAAATCAGCGAATTGGCAAATGACAAACATTACTAGTTGTGTTCTCATTTTGTCATTTTAAAGTGAAATTGCAAAAGCATTATAGTTGGGGTAAGTACGCGAAGGTGTTGAGAGTTGTTCATTTTGTCATTCTGTTTTTGCAAGTTTTGTTAAGTATCTTGTTTCCTATTCATATACAGTGTGTGTGTGTGTGTGTGTGTGTGTGTGTGTGTGTGTGTGTGTGTGTGTGTGTGTGTGTGTGTGTGTGTGTGTGTGTGTGTGTGTGTGTGTGTGTGTGTGTGTGTGTGTGTGTGTGTGTGCGCGCGCATGTGATTTTTACCAATTTTTTTGTATGCATAGTCGAGGCTCGCATAAGAGCTAGTATGAGTACACTGAACAGATCAGGACACAATAGGACAAAAGGAACACTACAGAGAGGGGGACAATATCAACAGCAGAGCAGAAGGCCAAGATAGACGGAAGCAGACAATGGGTGTGGGGAGGAATGGGGGGCAGGATAGGATTCATGCATGGGGTGGACAAGATGGATACAAAAGGAAACTCTCAGGAGGGAAAACTGGAAATTTGGAAGGAGGAGGGATTGGGGCAGGGTGGGTTAATGAGGGGAGAAAAAAAAAATCATGGTTTTTGATTGGGGATGATCTGAAATAGTGGTGAAGAGCTTTCTTGAGGATCTGGAGAGAAGCATGGGATTGAAGAGAATATGGAAGTTGGTTCCAAAGGCAGGGAAAAAGTGGAATAAATGAGTGGAGGTGTGCAGTGATCCTGGATTCAGGTCGTTTTTGGAGAAGTTTTTGTTTTTATATCCTCGTGGAGGATCTCAAAGTCTTACTCACGTTGTTGTTCTTCATCTTATTCTTGTGGACTTTTTTGTTTCACAGCCTACACTTTTCATCGAAACTTCCTGAAACTTGGCATATATATGTAAAAATACCCTGTGCAGACAGTAACCATCTCCGATTTTGAAAATTCCTCCCAGAAAAAAAGTTATGATGTCAAAATATCTCCGCTAATGGAAATCGCCTAAAAAATTATCTCCGAAACTCGGCAAGCTTTTTGAATTCTGTTTGCGGGAATCAAACAGGGCATTAGCAGAGATGAATTACCGCACGTATGATACATCACTATGACGTCATATCAATTTTTATGACGTCATTCCTATTTTTTGACATTTTTTGTTTCACAACCCAGAGTTTTCATCAGATCTTCGTGAAACTTGCCATGTATATGCAGAAAGCCCACACGCAGGCAGTAACCATCTCCGATTTTGGAAATTCTTCCTAGAAAAAAAAGTTAACGTCATAATATCACCGCTAATGGAAATCGCCTATACCATTATCTCCGAAACTTGGCAAGCTGTTTAAATTTTGTTTGCGGGAATCAAGCCGGGCATTAGCACAGATAATTTATCGCAAACTTGATACATCACAATGACATCATATTCGTTTTTATGACGTCATCATTAAGAGGGCGAGGATCTTAGCTCATTTGAGCTTGTTTCACAGCCTACAGTTTTCATCGAAACTTCCTGAAACTTGGCATATATATGTAAAAATATCCTGTGCAGACAGTAACCATCTCCGATTGTGAAAATTCATCCGAGAAAAGAAGTTATGACGTCATTATGTCTCCACTAATGGAAATCACCCCAAAAAATTATCTCTGAAACTAGGAAAGCTTTTTGAATTCTATTTGCAGGAATGGAACGGGGCATTAGCAGAGATAATTTAACGCACAAATAATACATCTTTATGACGTCATTCCTATTTTTTCACATTTTTTGTTTTACAGCCCAGAGTTTTCATCGGATCCTCGTGAAAAGTGACATGTGTATGCATAAAGTCCATGCGCAGGCAGTAACCATCTCAGATTGAGGAAATTCTTCCAAGAAAAAAGTTATGACGTAATAATATCGCAATGGAAATCGCATAAACAATTATCTCCGAAACAATGCAAGCTTTTTGAATACGTCAGATGGAATTGAATAGGGCATTAGAGATAATTTACCGCACACCTGATACATAACTGATAACTATGACGTCATCACGAAGAGGGCGAGGATCTTAGTTCATTTGTGCTTGTTATTTGTGTATTTGAACTTTTGACATCAAATTTTCAACAAACCTTTATGATGAGAATATGGAGAAGACTGATTAATAATTGGGTCAAAATGCCAAAGGGCAAAGTCAAAGTCGCAAAAGGCCTTATCAGCCCATCCACCTCTGCACTGCAAGAAACAGCCGGGCTTTGTTTTAATCACTTCCGAGTTTTTATTTATTTATTTATCATTGAGCTTCAGTGTGTCTTTCCATGCCATAACCTTTTTACTATTTGAGATTTTGTTATCAAATTTTCTACAAACCCTTAATATGAGAATATGGAGAACAAAGCTTATGCCGAAAGGCTTTGCATTTTGAGATGCTTTTCTAGCTTCCATTTGAAACTGCTTCCTGTACTGTTAGCCAGAGAGCTATCTTGTGCAGAGAGATGCTCAGGATACTGAACGCATAACCAGGGCCGAGGAGGTAAATGGGATGTGGGGGAGGCAGGGAGGGGCAATCTTACCCCACTAATTTCAGCAAGGGGAATCTTGCCCCATTTTATATTTCTTGTCAATCTGAAAACATTATTCCTGAATAAGATAGGAATGACATCATAATGCACCAATTGAACAAGATAGATGCATATTATAATCCATGGCGTCTGGTTTCAATCTTCGATTAAAAATGTAACAAAATGCATTCATAATTGATACATGAAGTCTCATCGCACATACTGCCATGATGGCTTCGTCTGCTCTCTGAAAAACGAGTTAAAGGCCGGCACACATCACCCAGTCTGAGCAGATAATATCCTTCCGAACATGAATTCAGCTGATGTACGACATCTTAAAAGGTCTTTCAAGCTTTCACTATCCGTCAGGGCTTATACAGGATCAAAACTGCATGCTTTAACTCAACACTTCATTGAAGCTTTCTGTCCACACACGAAAGGTACTTTCGTGATATTCCAAAATCTTGCTCACTAAATCACACAACAACATGCTACATAATGCACCGTGTGGTCCGCTCTGGAGAACATGCCTTGGCAGCATGTAGTTTCCACCTTTGATGCTTTACAGAAATAGTATTAGACTTTGCCTTTGAAATCCATACCATCTCATGGTCATGCAGATGGGGCATTCTAAAATTTCACGGCCTGTATATGAGAGGGTTGGGCCCAATAAATACATCCTGATGGTCTTGGTCTTGTCTTTACAGCTCAGACTTGGTTATGTGCATTGTGCATTACAAATGAAGATTCGAGATCATTTCATCATCAGAGGAGCACTTTAGTGGTGTTTTGGTTTGTACATCTTAAGATACAGCTTCCTGTAAAATGAATTATCATCTGAACAAGAGATATGGTACAAAGTGAAAATTGTAGTTAAAGTCTGGCAGAACATTGAGATTGGAAGGTAATGCTGAACTTGAACATTGAAGTGATAAAACACAACCTTTTAATTTGTGTGACAATTTGTTCAACCACAAACAAAGTTGTCGTAAAAACACCATTCAATCGATAAACATCGGATATATAAAGGAAAGAGAGATTAAAAACCCACCGGCTGCGGTTGGGAATTATTCCACGCTCTACCTCCTGGTGGTTGCGACCGATACGAATAGCAAGCCAAGAGCCAAGCTTGCCATTGTACAGGGTATCAACCACTCTAAAGATCTCGCCTCGCACAAAGCTCAGGCCATATGGCGTTTCCTTCTCATACAGGAAGTGCGTACGGACGTAGAAGGAATCCCCTACGTCTGACTCTACCACGCGTCGGTACACTGGAAGACAAATGAAGATTAGGTGGTCAAAACTTTCCAAGTCAATTAAGGAAGTACACCAAAACATTGTTAATTCTGCACCCCAACCCCCCTTTTCAATAACACAATTACAAACAGCGAGTCATGAAAAACACTGTAGTGATCTCATCATTATGCTTCAAAACAATGTGAGACAAATAAATCACTCAACTCTCCACTGCAATTTCTTTCAAAGCAAGAGGTACTCAAGAAAATTAGTTTGGTTGCCATAACTTTGGCAAAATTATTCATGGTCAGGTCAGAAACAAAACTGAACTTGATGTTTTCAGGTCATGCACCTTCAACCCAACGTTTATCTCTTCCAAAAAGCAAATGATAACTTTGTACTTATAGCAGAAAGCAGAAAATTTGGGGAGAGAGGAGATGGTTGATGTCAGCCATTTGTGTAATGGCGACCAAACAGATATGGATTTTCGTATCGCCTAACTGTGTTTAAATGATATGAAAATGATTGAAGCTTTTACTTGTGGGATAATTGTCTCGTTTGGCATCATGTTTATACCAAGAACCTCTCATGACTCCCTTTGCATGACAATCGGTTCTTGAGTAAGTATGATAATGGCAAGTTGAAAAACGATTGGTCTGTCAATGTAGGGCAGAGCAATCCACCCAATGGTGCATTTCAGGCAAAGAAAGTTTCTGCTGAAATCTGGGCCCGTGTATGTCTTTTATTACAAGTATACAGGATAGCCTAAATGTATGCACAATCGCCTCTGAGCTGTCTAACCTGGGTTTGAATCCCGACCCAGCTATAAATTGTCATCCTGGTGTTTTGCATGCAGGGTGAGGCATCGGTGTGTGTGCCACCCCTTGAACGGAGGTTAAAGTGAGCGTTCTGTCTGTCAGCATTAGTTGGTGAACGTTAAATATCTCTCATGGAAGAGCAGGTGAGCTATTGCTCCCACCGTGGCCAAGTTCGAAATTCCTGCTCTAATCTACAGGGGACACTGCATCAGCAGCACAGTTGCACCCTCCAGCAAATGATGCTAATCGCAGTCATATGCTGCATACGAAAAGGGAAGAAGACTGCAATTATTCATTTCCATATACGTACGAACAAAATAAGCAACTTTTTTTGCAAGCCTAATATGCTCGCCTCAATTCAAATGGAGTTCCACCACCTGTTGGCCTTGCTCTACCAATGTACATTTAACAGGTGTTGCTTTTCTGTACTTACCTCCCAAATCCCCTTGGCATGCTGCCTTGTTACCTGGCAACACAATGCAGCATCCAACGTAACACTCTCTACTTCCACCACGGGCCCAGTATTTCAAGCACGTGGCGTACATTGGTGCTTTTGTCTGCATGTTTCATTTTCTTCGAAATAATTAGAATTTTGTTGGTTTTCAGCAACTTTTTGGGGTTGTTGAGGTCTAGTTCATACGTTTTAACCAACTATATTCAATGTCATAAATTTGTGAGAAATATTTTATTTGGATAAGTCTCTCTCGTTTGTTCAAGATTAAAATAAGAAATAAATAAACAATCGACTTTGTTTTAAACTGAGGGAAATCACATCTAATGAATCCAATGATCGGAATAGCAATTGCATTCATGAAATGTGGCACGAAAAGCCTCAACACCTT
This sequence comes from Eptatretus burgeri, assembly GCF_056783735.1. Classification (NCBI taxonomy): domain Eukaryota; kingdom Metazoa; phylum Chordata; class Myxini; order Myxiniformes; family Myxinidae; genus Eptatretus; species Eptatretus burgeri. Next base: position 28,776,231 of record NC_140971.1, read on the forward strand.
GTCCATTCTGCTCACCATCCTTCTTCCGTTGTGCCAAAATGCACACCTCCTCTCCACGTGTAATTTCTAGCAGAAAGAGTACAGCTTCCTCACGCACAATGTTCTGAAAATCCACATTGTTCACCTGCAGAGACAGCGGAACAGATATGAAATCCCAGTTTTTGTTCCAAAGTCGAGCTGTATGGCTCTGAATAATTTGGAGCTCTGGTTCTCATCGGTCCGGCTGATCGTGAAACTCTTGATTGCAAGGCTAGAGATAATCTGCACGGGCATCTCCAGGAGAACAAATGCACTTGGATAATCTACATCTGACAGCTGTGAAACAACAAGCACAAATCAAGACCACATAATGAGAAAGCAGTGAGTAGGATAACAGATGCACTGTCGAAGAACAAGCAGACAGGATATTCACAGGCTGCTGACGCACAGTCATTGGTGGAGAGTTCATCACCTTCACATCACTCGGGCATAGACTGGTGGCCAAAGTGTTGGATTACATCATCAGCACTTTGGGGAAATGAATATTTCTCAGCACACAATTCTTGGTTCACTGATAAGTGCTCACAACATTTTGACCTCACACTTTGTCCAAAGGTCTCATTAAACAAAGACAGCAAAAGTAATCTTCAAAAACTTAAGATTTATTTGATTTGATGAGGAATTTTCACTTTATATCCGTGGATGAAAAATGCACCATAAAGCATTAAATACAAACTTCAGTGGATTGCCAAGTAATCCTATTGGAAGCAGCTCCACCACCGAAGGTGGACCGAGGATATGTTTAAGCCCCTGTTTGTCTGTCTGACTGGATGCACGATATCTCGAAAAAGTTGTGGATGGATTCAGCCAAAATTTGGTAGACATGTTGGGTGTGTGACAAGGACAAACTAATTAGATTAAGGCGAAGAGCCGAGTCGGGATCCAGATCCGAGAACTTTAAAGTGGTTATTCACCATTAAAATCGGGCCAAAAACGATATACAGTATAGCATGGTATTTCAAAACGTTGTGGATGGATTCAGACAAAAATTGGTGGACAGGTTGGGTATGTGACATGGACAAATTGATTCAATTTTGGTGACGATCCAGATCTGGCCTATCGGCGGGATACAAAATTTAAACTGTTCAGCCTGATGGAAGTACCTGTATGTGTTATTTCGAATGCTGTTCTAGTTACCTCCGCCAGCAAAGGTGGACAGAGGTTATGTTATCACCCCTGTTTGTCTGTCTGTCTCTGTGAGCAGGATATCTCAAAAAGTTATGGACGGATTCTAATGAAACTTGGTGAACAGGTTGTATGTGGAAAAAGAGCGAAATTATTTGATTTTCTTGAAGATCTGGATCCAGATACTATAATTCTGAAGTGATTTTTTAACCATTGAGAGATAGCGCCAAAAACGATACATAGCGTGATATTTCAAAAAGTTGTGGACGGTTTATGACAAAACTAGGTGGATGAGTTTGTTAGGAGACAAGAACAAGCCACTTAGATTTTGGTTGAGGTCCGGATTCAGATCCGACTTATCAATGGGATACAAAATGTAAACTGTTCAGCCTGGTGAAGGTATGCGGTTTACCGAGTGCCGTTCTAGTTGTATCATATAAGCTACGATAACAATATATCTGAAGCAAATAGATTGCAATTAAAAGAAACACAGCATCTAAAACAATTCATCATACTGTGTAAACAATCTGTTATGCACCAAAATGAATGCCAACACAAACAACTCTTTACAGATCACCAACAATATTAAACTCTACAAATAATCAGTTACACAGCACCAATAATCTGTAACATACTACCACCAATTTGTAACGACTACAAACAATCTTTTAAAACTGCGAATAATATTACACACAAATACAATCTAACAAACTACCAACAATCTATTACACACTGCAATCAATATATTACACATCAAACACACATTGTTACACACTACAAACAATCAAATATACACCACCAATAATCTTTACATCATGCAAGCAATCTGTTTCAAGGTGTTCTTGGTGGATCTATAGCTTGAATGGTCATACATCATGATTTAAAGGGATACATGATGAGAACTCGGGAGAAGTCGTCAATTGGCTTGATACGCACGTATTTACGGTGGTGGACCAAACAAAGGCAGGACAGAAACGCACGCTCAGCACAATGAGCGAGTGATTTGTGCATTTGGAATTATATTTTAGAACAGTTGAATTCCGCCAGGCTCGGGATGTATCGAATTTTTGCCCCGTGGATTATTGCACATCGCTCCATTGCACTTAAATGTTTGCAGGTGTCTTTGACATCAAGTGGATTAAAATGGAAGGCCAAGGTTTAAAATTTCACCGTAAAACATATTCATATCCCCAACCATTAATGTGCATTAACAGCACTGATTTTAGTAATTGCTTTGGAATGAAAATCAACACCTATATTATTCGGCTAAATTCCATATGTAACTAGAATGACACTCGTAGAGGGCATACCTCCACCAGGCTGAACAGTTTACGTTTTGTATACCACTGATCAGCCGGATCCAGATTTGAATCTTCACCAAAATCGATTCAATACTTTCTCGTTACACATCCAACGTATCCACCAAGTTTTGTGCAAATCCGTCCATAACTTTTTGAGATATCCTGCTTACAGACAGACAAACAGCTGGTGAAAGCATAATCTCCATGCACCTTAAGTGGCAGAGGTAATAAAGATGGTAGCATTAAGTGTGGTTTCAATAATTACAAAACAAAAAGAATGAAGGAAATATATAGTGTCCATTCAAAAAAATTGATCATAATTAATTTGGTTCCAAGAGGCAAAGGACCTGGGAACAACCTGTAGAAATTGCATGTAAGATCAAAGCCAAAAACAATACCTTCAGAATCTGATCTCCCTCTTCCAAGCCCTGTTGTGAAGCTGGGCTGCCAGCCTGCACACCAGCCACAAAAATGCCCACGTCGTTTCCACCCGCTAGACGCAGCCCGACACTGTCGGACTTGCGAAACCGTACCACCTTCATCTCCAGCCTTGAAGAGGTAGGTTAAAGACATGCATGTGAGGGTGAAAGCATGGAATGGAGGACTCAATGTCACCATGACATGTTCCCCATAAGAACATATTTGCAGTGAGCCACACAGATGATATGATCTCCCACAACCTGCCACTGCTGCACCATTTCCATGAACGGTAAATGTATTTTTAATAAGGTACGGATGCAAAAAATTGTGTGTGTGTGTAAAGGGGGGAGGGGGGAGAGGGGGGGGGTGGGTGACAAAAAAAACAGTAGGGGGGAATAGTGGGTTATGGAGGGGGGTGAGGGGATATTAAAGCATTTCAATACATTATTACTTCAAGGCTGCTTAAGATAAAATCGTATCCCAAACTACATATCACATATATTTAAGAAAACACACATCATTGTTGCTTAGGACCATTTGTTTATGATAAAGCAACCGGTTTAGCCCAGAAAAAAGCAGAAACACTAGCTGCTACATTTTCTGTTCATACATCAAGAAAGCAAACTCGGTGAAGTTCACAAGGTCCGAATCTCAAATGCTCAAAATTCATTAATCACCCTAACATCATCCATGAATGATGTAACATTTATGATGATCATCCACTACGTCGAAGCTTACTCATGACAAAAGTTATGAGGGGTGTTCAAAATACTCACAATAGTCTAAGTCACTAAGATGCCAAATTGTTTGTCTTTTCAATACACAAGTATAATATATCTATTTATATATCTATATATCTATATAGTAATACTGAAGGACCAATTTTGTGCTCCTCCGAGCAGTTGCGTCACGTTTTTCTCGGTACTGTGACCTGGACTGAAAGAAACTTCGTATCTGTAAGAGTGCATCGCACATAGTGGCAATAGTCAACTTTCTGAAGCAGAATAAACACTTTTCGTTGAGACGGGGGCGAGGAGTGAAGAGGCGGGGGCGGGGGATGAAGAGACGGGGGGCAGGGAGTGAGGAGGCGGGGGGCAAGGTCAGCAAATTTTTGGGTGGGGGTAAGCAAATTGAAGGCGGGAGACAGGGGGAAATGGGGCGGGGGGTGAGTGGGCTGGGGTGAATTAGGCGGGGTTGAGTGTGAGGGGGTGGACAGGGGGGCGGGGTCCGGGGGAAAGTGGGGCGGGGAATCAAGAGACGAGTGAAGAGGCGGGGTTGGGGCCGGGGTAATTAAATTTTTGGGCAGGGGTAAGCAAATTGAAGGCAGGGGGAATGGGGCAGGGGCGGGGGATGAGTAGGCGGAGGCAAGCACGACCTGTCCAGTCCATGTCCCTCGAGTGTGGGTGAGCTGGTGAGGGTGGTTGAATTAACGGAATTCGTCTGTGACGGGGTTTTGGCTAGTCTATAATATTCGTGCTGGGCATATTTTGGAAAGTTTGACTGTCACCGATCACCGATTAAAAAAATAAAGAATAAGAAAAAATAAAAATAAAACAGCAGATCTTGCTACGAATGCCAATTATTATCTTGCCAAAACGAAGTTTTTGCAAGATATGTTAGTCAGCTTGTATGTTTTTTTTTTTGTTTGTTTTTTTGTTTGTCTATAATCACGTATAAAAAAATTCTGCAGAGCACAGTGATCATTGGAAATTTTTGTAACTTCGCATATCAGAGGCCTATAGAGGTCCCTTTCAGTGCACAAAATTTTGAAGGTCAAGGTCAAAGGTCAAGGTCACTTTGTCACAAATCAGGGGAGTCGACGAAACCCTTGTTTTTGAAGTAATTTTAATCGGATCGTCTTCAAACTTCATGGGAATATAGTTCATGGTCTGGCGCTCAGCTGATTAATTTTTGGTGGCGATTGGCCTTGACCTTCATGGTTAGCGCCTCAGGTCAAACATATTTGACCCCAAGGTCAAATTTTCAAGTTTTAGGAACCATATCGTGTAGTACCTCAAATTGAACACCTCGATGAGTGATTTCTAGATATGTCAAGCTTGAGACATTATGACGTCATGAGGCAAACGCATATTTTTCATGGTTACTCTGTAGAACGATTCTCATCGGAATCTCTCGTAGGCAGATATTCCTCAAGGAGTCGCTCCTGGTGGATAGCAGCTCTGTTCACCTCAGTATGACCTCAAAGAAGTCACACGTGGTCACCTTTTGGCAAGATACAGGTCTTTTATTTATTTGTTTGTCTTGGCACCCGCTTATAGTAATTTTTTCATGCTTTCAACTGGCTATGACTATGGTGCATCACCACTACCACCATCCATCCATCCATTGGGACCATACTCTGTACAGAGCATTGGTGCTACCGAAGTAGTCTCCTTGGCTGTTGGGCACTATCCTGGACAAGTCGCCACTCCGATACAGTATACCAACAAGCTGGAACTTATTTTGCCGACCTCAGAGGGATGACAGGCAGAGTCAACCCCACCTGGTATTAATTCAACAGATGAATAGGATTTGAACTCAGAATCTTTGGATCCCAAGCCCACCACCCTCACCATTAAGCCAACACCAGGCATATCACTGCTACTGAGGATGCAGATGATAAAATGGTAAATAATGACGTCATTGTGCATACATGAGGTGACTGCCACTGGAACGACTACAAACTCATCATGCAGCAAAACTTTCAAACCAGTACACCAGGAAGCGAAAATGTAGTATCCACTTAACGTACCTACAAGTTAACGTGGTATTGTTATATAATGGGGCTGTTAAAGACTGCATGTGAAATGTGTCCCCTTTTGCTCTGGGTGGGGGAGGGGTGGGGGAGGGGGAGGCAGAATACTGTCAGCCTGCCTTTGAAATGTGAAAAGACAAATTTAACTGATGCTATGATATATGCCAGAAACGTATGACGTCAAGACGTACTTGGCCAGGAAGTAGGGTACAGTTTGAGTGATCGCGTTTTCCTTTGTCCTCGCTGTTTTGAAAAGAATTGGTTATATTTATATGATCAGGTGTGCTTTCGAAAGGTTAAATGGTTTCCCTTTGAGAGTTTCAAAGTAAAATATATTTGATAACACCCAATTCCGAGCCGTTTGCCGTATTAACGTGTTTTCTAAATTACCGAGCCAAATTTTTTCCACCATCACATGACGATTGGCAGCTGTTTATAAAGAATAATGTTTCGGAGCATCTCCTTGAAACGTCTATTATGCAACATGTTTTTTTTATTATGTTTGTTGAAATTCCCTCAAAAAAGGGTGAAAGCTACTCAAGGTTTTTTGGGTTGTATGCGGTACGTACTGCAATCAGTAATCACACGGACTCCAATCTGCCGATGTAGATGACTGAGAAATGGTCAATATCTGCCTGTGTCGATAAAACCGCATAATCCGCAAAGAACAACCATCCGTCTGCCACCCAGGCGATTGTTCCCACTAATGCAAGCCAATCAACCAGAAGGCACGTGGTGTGATCGGGGGGGTAAATCAAAATATGCGGAGGGTGACGAGCACTCCCCTGATCTCCAATGGACATAAAGTCCCACACCAAAGCATCACCTCCAATCCGGAAGCCTCAGCCTGACGACACTGTCAAACAGACAAAGATTATATGGTCAACATCAGTCAAACATCAAACAGAGCCGCCTATCCTGGTTTCGGGTTTATTTAACTCTTACGAGGCGCCTTTTTATACATAAAGAAGGTAAAAAAACAAACCATTTAAACAGCTTGAGACGTGCACCTTGACCCCATGACCAAAGCACACAGTTCAACAATACTGTCCCATTGGCATACAAATGCCCCTCAGCTCACAGGCTGAAGCACATGGTCAAACAAACACACACATCCTAACTCCAAAGGGCCAGAATGCATGGTCATACAGTTGGACACCTCCATAGGAGTGAGTCCCCATGACTTCAATGGCATGTCGTCCTGAATTTTCATCAGGACGGCATACCGATAAATATCTAACGAACGATGACCACATTCGTCGTTTATACATCAATCGTACCTGCAGTGATGAGCATCGGCTGCGGATCATGTCTCACCATATCTCACCAGACATAATACGTGGCCGATGCTCACCATTACAGCCAGGAGTTACGATTGCCATTGACATTTAAACGATATATATGTATATATATATATATGTATATATATGTATGTATATATATATATATATATATGTATATATATATATATGTATATATATATATATATATATATGCATATATATATATATATGTATATATATATATATATATATATATATATATATATATATATATATATATATATATATATATATATGCATATATATATATATATATGCATATATATATATATGCATATATATATATATATATGCATATATATATATATATATATATATATATATATATATATATATATATATATATATTTGAATAAGATTGGGGCGGGAAGAAAAAGGCGCTTCCAACCCAAAAGTAAAAAACTAGATCGACTCCGCTAATTTGAGCAAAAAAGCGAGAGCTTTTTCAGGTAACGCAGACCCGGTCTCAGGTAACGTTTCTCCGCCTTCACAGCCGGCTTCTTCAGGCACAATAGAGGAAGTCTATTTTATCATAGAACACCTTACCCCATGCAATGTTCCAGTATTGAATTGAATTGTTCAAAATAAAATCATGATTTTAAAGGTTGTATATAAAAAATATGGAAATTTAGCACCGTTCATGCAGTATCTTATACACCACTTTATTTAATATGCCCTCCTGAAAAAGTGGAATGTTTTTGGAAGTGGTGAGAAGGCGATTTATGTTCTACAGTGTTCAAGAATATACTTAAATTTAAATAAAATAATGATTTTAAGGGTCGTATAAAATTAATTCTGCAAGTTTACTACCGTTGACACAGTGTCGATTACATTGCCTTATTTAACAAATTACATTATTTCTTTGTGCCTGTTGTTTGTGTCCTTTATGACATCCTTAAAAACAGTAAGTTTCCTGTTTCGAATTATTTTCAATTTTGTTTCACTGCCAGACAGTTAGACAGAGCAAAAATATTATCTCACTCCTTTCTGCACATGTGCAATTGGGTCAAATTCAGATCCAAAGTACTGCTAAACTGCAGGTTCGTTTTCCAATTCATGTTCTGATTCGTGTTCAAAATATAACATTCAATTGAAATCAAGTTGTTCCTCAATCATAAACTGACATTTGTAGCCAGTCAGTGAAACAGACAGACAAGCATAAGTGAATCTATTGCTTTACCCTGCTTTTCACTTTGTGCGCACAGGGCAAAATCATACAGGTCAATTGAATAAAATGTAAGGCACAATAATGATGTTACCATCATATCCTGGAAAGAAAGATATACATCGAATATAGTTTACATAAGTGGTATTCTGCATTTGTTCGAATTTTTCAAAAATAATTGATGGTCATACTCGTTGGAAATGAGGTCCATATTAGGACAAAGAAGCACAAGTACTGGAATCTATAACTGCATTAACAAAACTATATAGAAATATAGAATTGGGAACAAAAGCCTCAAAGGTGGCAGCTTTCTCTCTTTTTTATTTACAAGCCTCTCACTGGGCAGTGGCTGTCTCTGATGGCATATCATCCGGGTAGTGGACCAACATTTCATCCATGTTCTTATGCTGGGTCAGCCAAACACTTCATGAATGTGGTTGAAAAACAATGGCCTGCCGACACTTGGCTCTCTTTAATGTCTACCACCAGACGTCAGCAGACCAGGACACCCAGCTAAACATGTCATCTGATGGATGGCACACTCGTTGGTGCAATTCCCTGCTTGGATGACAATTTATAGTTGGAACAGGAATCATACAATTTATAGTTGGAGAAAGAATAGAACTCAGACCAGACAGCAAAAAGGCTACCTCTGAGATATCCAATCACCCCCCAGAAAGTGGCACTTTAGGAAGCGTGCTTACGTGTTTAAGTTATACTGGATGTTGTTTTTGAAAATCTGTTCATTCATCCTCTCCAATACATATAATAATCGCTTAATGTTGAGACTGAGAGCCAAAGATAATAAAATGGTTAGTGGAGCAGATTGTCATGTGCTTGCTTTATCAGCTGTGTGAAGTTATTGGCAAACAATGGAAAAAAGTGTCTTCATCCCCAAAAGGCCGATTTTTGGCATTTTATTTATTTCATCAGGATCTTGAATCTTAACCTACTTATATTAAAGGCGAAGTATAATTGGGACTATGCAAGACTATTAAACTAAAGGCTATGTAGCAAGAAGGGTTGGACGTCCAATAGAGACTGGATGATGTACCATCAAGAAGGATATAAAGGAATGAAGGTCACCACGGCTTAGCCTTGGCCCACGATCCAATGACGGCTATATTTTTTCAGACCACTAGATGACCTTGACCTTCAACATTGAGGGATAGAGTGTAAATTAATAAAATATATCCCCATCTACAATCTATCCATAAAACTCAACATCATGAAAATCAGAGGTAAATTATTTAAATTATGATCAAAACGTTTTTTGTTCATCAGGTCACAATACAAAAAAAGTAGGTCAAGGACACTAATCAAATATCAGATGCACAACTTCAGTGGAGGTACACTAATATGAAGCAAGAACATTTTGGAAGGCCAAGCAGTCTTTGAAATCCCACATTGGCAAAATTGAGCGATGACAAAAACACATCTTTTTCAAGACCGCCATTTGACCTTGATTATTGACTCAGAGGGGTGTCATGTAAATTAATTGTAACTGCATCTTACCCTATGCTATTTAGAGAGGGTAATTTCATTCTGATCAGACATTTGTGACCATCATTACTTCCCTGATTGTAACTATCACATTGATCATAGTGGGGAAGCATGCGTGCTCCTGTGACCCAGAGAGCTATACTGGCAGGAGCTTTGCTCCTAGTCAATGAGTCTTACCTAGCCAGGCAGGTCAATGGGAAGGAGCCAGACTAAGAGTTATCATATCTTTGGGGGTAGGAAATGTTTTTTTTTTTTTTGGTTTCCATCTGGCCGAGTCACCCCCACCTTCACAGTGGTCTTGTGAAGAGGGTTTTCCTTGTTTCAGGATGAGGTGAATGGCCCCAGCCAGTCTTCTTCTTTGTCCTTGTCTTCATCTTCTTCTTCATCCTTGCATTCTTCTTTGTCTTATTGTCATTATCTTCTTATTTCTCAGTTATTCTACATCATACTTGTCCAGTACTCCCTGTGGGATTTGGTGAATTCTGTCTCTCTGAAGGGTACCAGAAATAAGTATGTCACAGGTCATGGCCACCTGGTATTACAGGATCCCAAACTCTTTGGTAATGCTTTCAGAGGCTGATCTTGACCATTAACAGGTGTAAAACGTCAAAATGTTTGGATAGCCATGGACATGCATGGCGGTGGTCCGTGCAGCCATTTTCGGTGGATTTACCCTAAAACTGATAAAAAAAATTTCTTCTCAAAAACAGCTGGACAGAAAGAGGGGAAACTTCACAAAAATGTTCCTCAAGCTATGGGTGTAAAAGTTTGTTAAGGAAAAATTGATAGGTCACTTGGCTTGGCAGCCATATTGAATTGAAGAAAAATATTAAATAATGTTTTCTCTGGAACTGCTTAATCAATCGATGTGAAACCTCACAGTTATGATGTAGTAATGATGAGGAATAAATGTTTTAAATTTCAACTTGATCAGACGCATGGTCTGGTAGCCATTATTATTTAATTGTGTGATCTGGGTTGTTTTTGATTTTTTTGATTGTTTTTTTTTTGAATAAGGCTCACTTGGCTGTGCCTGGATGGGTTTGAGGGTAGACCAGGAGCAGTTGAAACCCAAATACTATCCAAGTTCCTCGTGATGACTCCATCATTGCTTTTTGCTTGTTTGGGTTCCGACTGATTACTCCAATGCAGGACTGTACCGGTTTGGTCTTCCATTTGATTTGAATTTAATTTATTTGAAGTCCCATTCTAAATTCAATTGAATAATGATAAAAAAAAAACATCGGGGTGAGTTGGGGTGAGGTGTCCAATCAAAGCGGGTAGGATGCCTTGGTTCCCGGTCATCACTGCCAGCAGTTGTAAAGTGGCAGTTCTAATTATGTCTCTTATTAATTACGTGACACACCAGTACACAAACACCACACAAAATACACTACACAAAACTACGCAAACACCACACAAAAAAGTCCTAGTAAGGGTCTGTAATCCCTGATTGTTCTTTTTCTTGTTTTTCTCTTTTTTTACCTCCACCACTGAAGGTGAAGGAGGTTGTTTTCACCCCTCTCTATCTGTTTGTTTGTTTGTCTGTTTGTCTGTTTATGTGTCTGTGTGCAGGATATCTCAAAAAGTTGTGGATGGATCCGGATGAAATTTGGTGGGCTGGTTGGGTGTGTGACAAGGACAAACTGATTAGATTTTGGCGAAGATCTGGATCCGGATCGGATAATTTTTTTTAGTGATTCTTCACCATTGAAAGATAGGGCTAAAGCAATATTTTCCACGCTATCTCAAAAAGTTTTACACGGATTTGGATGAAACTTGGTGGACAGGTTGGGTGTGTGACCACGACGAGTTGATTCGATTTTGGCGAAGATCCGAATCCGGATCTTGATAATATAATTTTTTAATTTTTAAAGGGATTCTTCACCATTGAGAGATAGGGCCAAGAATGATATAGAGCATGATATTTATAAAATGTATTGGGCCCAATATGTTCGCGTGGATCAGGCATTATATGGTGGATGTAGGTGCTCTACCGAGTGCCCTTCTAGTTTTAATGTTGTTTTGCTTTATCCTTAGCCATATCTAACCTTCCTTTGGCCCTTACCTAGAGTGGCCTTTGCTTGTTTTAAGTGATTTCCATTAAAAAAAAAACCTTCATCAAGTTATGGTGAAAAATGTTAAAATGTGTAGAATTGGATCATGACCTTAAAAATTAGTTCATTGTCAAATCAAATAAGTCAACCAGAAACACTTTTATTCTCATTATTGATGCAAAATTTCATTTCGAAACTCCTAGCGAGATCCAAGATCCAGCTCGGACATTGGCAGAAAAAGGGAGAAAATCCTAAATGGTGGTTTCGTACTCCTTCCTTGGGGTCTAGAACCTTGCCCCTTAACTCAGAGGAGTATGATATAGAATAGTCATAAATGCACCTTGCTCTGGGCTATCTTGCAAGGGCAATTTTGTTCTGATTGGACAAAGCTTCGTCGAGTTATGGTGAAAAATATTAAGATGTCTACAATTAGGTCATGGCCTTAAAATTAGGTCAAGGTCAAACAAAAAGAAAGTGTGACAACTCCACGTACTTTCTATTCACATTATTGATGCAAAATTTCATTCCAAATGTCTGGGTCAGCTACAAAATACAGCTTGGAAATTAGAAATGCTGGAAGAAGAATTTTTTTCTCTTCTAAATTGTGGTTTAATACTCCAATGGGTCTAAGAAACGCTGTGGTACCATGAAAAATTGGGACTGTAATTGTAGAAACAAACTCAACAACAGCAATAAGCCTTCCCCTATCATACAGGCTTAATAAAATCGGAACGCAGGCCCAAGACTGATGAAAGTGGTGAAAGTTCATAAGAAGCCAGGTGGCATGATTGAATAGTAAGTAAGCAAGCAAATAATTGTGAAAGAAAGTTTCAGTTCGAAAACACTCTGGTTATGTTTCATTCTTTACTGAAATAACATTGATTTCGATTTGCGGTGGACTTTTATTTTCCAACAGTTTGGCCTTGGTTAATGTCGTAAATGTAATAATTGGCGACATGGATTCTGACTTTTTTGAAGGGAAGGTGGGAGAAAAATGTAGAAATTTCACAAATAGTTATGTGGGGTCATAATATTTTAGAATTGTGGGGAAGGAGGGAGGGGGGAGGGGTACAATAGCCTCAACCCCTCATGTTATATCCACATCTGTTTTTGATAACCTGAACGATGGATTCATAGTAATGTTGTCGTAATCCTAAATCTCCACAATCCCTGTTTTGGCATCGAGACTATTATTCGGACTGGTGGTTTCTCCAGAGCTATTTGAGTGATATTATTGTGGTTGGGCTTGGCAGTACCAGGGTGGGATTGCTGTCTCTCAAACTATATGCCACACGATCCTTACTGCTGTGAAAAGCAAAATTCCCTGGAGCCAACATGCACCAACAACAAAGAAATAAATATATATATATATATATATATATATATATATATTTATATTCAAGGAAACATAATAAAAATGCTCCAATGAAATAAACTTCATATAGCATTGAAATTTCCATCAAATTATTTAATTTCCTCAAAGACAATTTCACAATAGTATTATGCTGTAAAATTAGAGAGAAACCAAAGCCAACCCCCCCCCCCCCATCCCAAACAAGCAGATAACCTGCATTTTACAATCATTATATATTTTCTCACTTTACACCCTTATAGGGGGCATGTAAATGAATTACCTAAGCAGGAATGGTACACATTTTGACTTACACCTCCCCACATGACAGATACGTCACCATGCGCACTTCTCTCTTCAACACGCTGTCCTCCCAAGCTCCTTCCACACTTCCCTCCTTTATCTTTCTTATCCTTTGCCCCTTCTTTTTTTCGCCAAATAATAATTTCCTCATTTAAATGACCCACACCCCACCCCTTCCCATGTTTTGTGCATATATCTTGTAAATATTTTCAAGTGTTTGTTTGTTTGTTTGTGCATTTGTACGTTATCCTTTCACGGCCGAACCGTAGTCCCTCAAGGCCCCAAATGTTGTAGGTACTTCAGAATCTGAGCAAGGGTTTGAGCTACTACATATTTGGCTTGACGTCCATTTTGAAGCCAACATAGGCTGCTATAAAGTGGATATTGGGGTGCAGGGTAAGGCAGTGCTGCCGTCGGACTGCAGGCAAAAGGTAACCACCATGAGGCCAATAACTCCATAGCTTTTCAATGTCCAACACGTCCCGAAACTACCACTGGGAAAAGCGTCTATGTGGCACTCAGGTCTTTGCAGACTGAGATTTATGCCTTTGTGGTAATTTATGTGCATGGCGTCAGTGTCATGTCACATCTAGGGTCAGTGTGCTCCTTTCATTTAATTCATTATTCCTGACTGTAAACCCCCTAACCGATGACCAGCAGTGCAGAGACAATGTGTTTGTGTGGCAGACGACACTTGCTGCTAACATGCCATGCAGCAAGCTCTGTGATGAGACTCGATCTTTGCCCCACTGCTCATCAAGTTAGGGGGTTCGATTTGTATATAGGCTGACACACGAGTTTTCCTGTTTGCTTGATGCAAACTCTGGCCCTCTCCTTTGTAATCAAGCGTGGGACAGGAACAAATTTTGGGCAAACCTGCACATGCTCAGTCCAAGCTCCACCATATCCTCAGCAAGACATGAGTATGTCCATTAACTGTGTAGTACGATGTAAGTACGTTTATTACTTCACACACTCCAAGCAAGAAGTGGGGTTAAGCAATTGGTTCACTTTGTCTGTCCGTCTGTTGGTCCGCAAACCTCAGTTTATGATCAAAGACCAACTTCATTTAAATTGAATATTTTATTTTGAACACGAATCGGAACATGAATCGGAAAATGAATCTGTAGTTTAACAGTACTTTGGATCTAAATTTGACCTGATCGCAAATGCGCAGAAAGGAGTGAGATAATTTTTTTACTCTGTCTGTCTGGCAGTCAAACAAAAATGAAAATCAAAAAAGGAAACACACAAGGATATGCACAAAAGGAAATTAGATGCAGGTTGAGGCCATTCAGCCCATCCTGCGTGTGCCGCATCAACACCGCCAAAAATGTATCAATTTCGGATCAAAATAAGAAAATGCAAAATGTGTCTTTTGAATTTTTTGATGAAGTGTTTTTTTGTAGTTTTTGTAATTTCTTTGTCATTATTTTTGTATTTTCTTGTCTTTCCAGGGAAGGGGGCATGGATGAAGACTGTCTTGGGTAAAAAACACACAATATCAAGCACACAAGACCCCTTGATGAGAACCCCACCAACAGCACTCCGTACACATGCATCACCATCAATGTTCAAGCTACCCAAAAGTCCCGCCAACATCCCTATACCCCTCTATCTCCAATACTTCCAGGTACCTATCAAATTCCAATTTAAACTTAACTACTGTTTCTGCTGCTACTACCTTTCCAGGCTGGTGAGGAATGGTCGTTCTTATTTGGTGGAGCGATCCATCTGGTTGATTCCGATAATGAGTAAGACTCTGACACGTTAACTAGTTCCACAATCAAGCCTACGGCATGGTGTGGTCGGCGGATTCACTTTTTAAAGGGATGAGCAGCTGCAAGCCATGCGAGATGGAGCAATAACAGGTCTGTGATGCCCTTCAATGTCTGAGGCCAGCGTGCACCTTGCCCTTCGCCGACAGGCTCGGGTAAACCGATGAGCCCCGTCTGTGATGGGGACTAGGGCTTGAGATAGTGTAACACGAATGAGGAATTCTCAGTAACCGAGAGACATCAGCTCATGTTGATTAAGTCTCTGCCCTTTGTATACACTACTCATTGCTACCACCGATCTGACGGTTTAATGAGATCCTTGGATCAGCCCCTGTATGGGCCGTCTGCAATACATGTTACATTTTGCGGCACGTTGTTGTTATGTCGGCTCATGCTGGTGCACCGATAAGATGAGCAAACTTGACTGTCTTGAGGAAGTAAAGGTCGTAACAAGGTTTGAGGGTAAAAGGAAGCTGTAGAAAAGAAATAATTAAAATAAATAAATCCCCATTTATTTTTTTAATAAAACAATTAATTAATTAATTAATCAAACCGGTAGTGTGTCATTAGTGTTTACCAGAAAGGGAACTTCATTATAAATAGAAGGACTGTCTGTTGATTTGTGTGCTTGTGGATTTCTGTGTACATTCTGTGGTATGCTATCTCTGGAGAGTGTGTTTTTTATTTTGCGTGCATTGTTTTTTATTGTCCTCCATCTCTTGTTTCTTTCTTTTTCTTTGCTTATGGAGGGATAAACCTTTCAAATAGTTTTTGTAAGGTTTACTTGGCTGCGCCTGCGTGGGTTTGAGGGTAGAGGAGCAGCAGCCGAAGCCTGAATCCTATCCAGGTTCCTCCTGACGACTCTGTTTTTGTCTATTTGGGTTCCTCCTGATACTCCAGTGTGGTTAGTCATTTGATTACTGTTTTCAAGGATGTCATAAAGGACACAAACAACAGGCACAAAGAAGGAATGTTACGTGTCAGATATGGTGGTGTTAAAGACGCTGCATCAACGGCAGTAAACTCCGGAATTTTTTTTTTTCTGCAATCTTAAAAAATCTCAATTTTTATTTTCAATTGATTTATAGACTTGAACAATGGAGAACACAAACCATCTTTTTGGCACTTTCCAAACCCATCCGCTTCACAATACTTGGAAAAAAAACATTAAAATATTTTACGTCATAACGACCAATCAAATTTGTCGTTCGTGGACCCCACCCATGTCCTTGTTTCTCAAGACTCCATTGGGTAAGGTGTTCCATGAACTCTAGTTAAATATGTAGCACAATGCGAGTCCTTCTAAGTATGTAGTAGAACATGGTTTATTAAAATGATCACCTACATACAATACAATCTTTGCTTTCAGCAAGGAAGTTGAACTTTATTTCAAAATTGTATTAAATGGGTGGGTAAACAACTACCGGTAGTCTCTTATAATAAATCTCAGTGTGTGTGTGTGTGTCAGTGTGTCTCCTCCATAACTCCAAAACCATGAAACCGAGCGGCCCAAAACTTTGCATGCATACTCAAAGAACTCCAAGGGAGTGCAGGAATGAAAATTAGTTATTTGGGTAAATATTAACACCCCTTTTGAAGATAATTAACTCATCTCATCATGAAAAAAACCCCAAACAAACTTATTATTGGTCAGCCTGTGTTCACCTCATAAGAGTCTTAATCCATCATTTGATTTCGGCCTCATAAAAAATGCCTTGCCTTGGAACAGGCTCCACAGGCCTCTGGTGTACAATTAAAGACTGAACAATGAGCCTTCTATCATTCAACGAAGGTACCGTTTTGAGGAAACAATGGTACATTTTGATTACAACCCATGCAGAGGAAATGAGGTAATGCATGTTTTGTTCACAGCAATCACGGCATCCGTCGTATATACACCGCCCAATGAAAGTAAGTTCTCATAATGCGGAGGAAATAAAATAGTGGTCTTTAATTAAAATAAAATTTTGGTTTTTGCCCGACTTTTCAAGGCAAATATACAAACTGATGGACATGTACTTCACATATTATGGCATGATGTACGTGCCTTCCATGATGGACATGGAAGGCATGGTATTGTTCTGTGATACTGTATAAACCCGTGAGAGGGAGGTGTAGAGAGATGGGTGACATATGATGAGCCGTGAGTTTCGATCGTCCCTGTGCTTAATTTAACTCTGATGAGTGAACGAGGTGTTAATGTCCAGAGCAGTTGTTAACACGTGGATCCGATTATAATCAGGTTGTTTAAAACTAAGATTGTGTATCTGGAAAGAATTCCTTTGAACTCATTAATCATCCTGCACAGGCCGGCATACAAGAGAGAACACTATGACGGGAATCGATGGTTCAACAGCTACGGTGGACAAGCTGAACATGCGTGAGTTGAGCCGACAAGATAAGGACACTGGGTGGAAACAACCCATCGCGGGAATCAGAGTTGGACATTGTATGGAGTGGTGAACTTCCTCATTTGACTTTGTATCTGTTTATTTGAAAAACAAGTTTCAAAAACATTACGCTGTTGATGTGGTCACTGTAGCGTCACTCAGAAGTCACCGACCCCTTCTGAAAAAAATCCATTTCATTGGTAGCTGACCTGTACATTCGTTCATAACCTTGGATTGCAGTCATAAGATAACGTGCTGAGTTTGGCACCACAAATAACCTATGTACAATAAAGGGAAGGAAAACCCTAAGGTGCGTGTATCACCCCGACAGAAATATACATGACCCCTTTCGTACACTGAACATCACCTCTGAGTTTATGTATATTTTCAAAACTAAAACAACACAATGAAAACTGAATAAGGTATGTTTTCATTACAATGAAAATAGTCATAATTAATATTTGAGGTCTTTCATAAAAAAAAGAAAATCGTCCTTTTGTCAGCATTTGGTATGTACTCTATGCTGTCGAGATGTCTAGAGGTGTGTTCAGTTACCAAGCAGCAAGTTAGCACTTGCCAAGCCAGCCATTCCCTATCAATGGTTTCTGATGGCGTGCTTGCTTGAGTACATAAGCCACTTGGTGAGCTCTCTTAAAAAAAAAAACTTGGTAACTGAACACACCAGAGATCCATTACATGGTGAGGAGGATAAATATCTATACCATGACATCTTTCAGCCATATCAATGAATTCATCCCTCAAAGGGAAGTTTTTGACACGACACGTGGCAAGTTAGAGGCGATGTGGAAAGTTAGAGGTTGGTAGGAATTGAAACTGGGTTTTATTTTCATTATTTATTTTTTCCAAAATGTGGATAAAAATGCTTTATTCACTGTCAATGACACAAATATGGTATCGGATGTGAAAAAAACAACTAACTTAAGACGTTAAAATGATCGGTAAGTTCGGCGAAGAAGGAGGCAAGTAACCTCAACAAAGCACGAATTGCTAGTTATTCAAAAACCAAAAATATTACAAACACAACCTATACATCGATTTAATGGTAATTTTACTGCTCATCTACTGACATAACTCTCAAGGGTGAAAGAAGAGTTTGTAGAAGAAAGGGCACCACCTTAGCCAATTTCTCCAAATATACATCCTGCAAAAATTCCTTTGTGGGAGGAGGGAGGGGAAGGGGTGGGGTGGGATTCTGGAGGGAGGGGTGTGGTGGGCAGAGGGAAGGGAATCGTTGGGAGGAGAGAGGGGAAGGGGTGTGGTTTGGGGAGGTGGGAGAAGGGAGGGGAAGAGGTGGGAGGAGGGACCCGGCGTTGCCCGGCAATGGTAACGCCGGGTAATACCTTTGCGAGTAAAAAAATAGAGAGCCACATTTGAATAACCAATGCATTATTAGATAGCAAATGCAACTTTGTGAATGGCCCTTTGGAAGCTACGAAGCAAAAGTAGTCAGGAACCCAAAAAGGGAAGAAATGGCTGCTTCTCCAAGAATTACTGGCAAATGCACTTATATTGCAATGGCTGATTTAATGGTCCATTTTTCATGTAAGAATGTAAAGTGAAAACATCGATAATGATCAGGATACGAGTTAGTGTCAATTATCTTTTGATTTGCATCTAGTTTCCCTTAAATTCAAAAATTACCTGAGCAACTAGCATGAGATCAAATTTGATGATATAAATCACTTGATTGAGTAATAACGGCAGATCATAAAGATCCACGGTTCCATTAAACGCCACGTGGATGTCGAAGTTGATAAAAAAAACAATACATTCCCTATGTTATCTTCATATGTAACACAAAATCGTATGTTGTAAAATGCAGTTCAAGTTGTGTTGAATGATATTCAATATGTGCAAGGTATGAATTCTGAAGTCAACTTTGACTCCCATCTGTGACTCAGGCATCGGCCTTCTTTTTGTGTGTTTGCTTTCCTTGTTAATTGCTTATTATTGGCAAAACAAGTGCTCACTCCTACAACTTCTACTGCATGAGTGATTAAAGGAAAAGCACAAATTGCAGCATTAAATTATTTTGACTTCTCTAAAAGTTAATTTGTATGTGGTCATTCAGACCACAAGCAAATCTGGCTGGGGTCAAATTCAGATATATTCCATTCAGTGGATTGTTGGTGACATTCTCCTGTGTGTTGTGACAAAAATGATTACATTCAAACTAATGTTGTCATAAACATCACAAATGTTGAGGGCACTTTTGATTATGGTTGTGTTGTGCTGACAGAGCCAAATGCTCTTAACGTTTCAGCAAGGATAGGAAGACAGACACATGATAGTGCACAGCAGAGATATCTGCAGGTTTCAGGACAGTGACAAAACCTGTGTGGTCGAGCAAGCTCGTACGAGTCGAAAGTTCATTTTAACAGGTTTTCGTTTAGCTGGGTTAAGGTATGGTTTGGGTTTAGGTATGGGTTTAGTTGAGTTCGGTGTGGGTTTGGTTGGGTTTAGATTTAGTTCATTTAGATTAAGAGTTGAGGTAGTACATGTTTTGCAAGTAGTGAGTTTAGCAGGTAGTTAGTTTAGCAGGTTTAGTGGTTAGGTTTATCAGGTTTAGCAGGTAGGTAGCAGTTTATTTTAGCAGGTAGTTTTGGCAGTGCACGTTTTTCTTGTTTTTGTATGCATTGTCAAGGCTCATATAAGAGCGAGCACAAGTAACATATAACAAAGGGAGCAGGAGACAAGAGGGGCAGGAGAGGGAAGCACAACAACAGTGGGGAACAGAGACATTCAGAGATCTCTGGAAGGGAGAGGGATGGGGCAGGGTACATGGGGTAAACAAGATGGACACTACAGGGACTTTCAGCAAGGAAAGCCAGGAATTTGAAGGAGGTGGATTTGGATTGGATTAACGGGGGTAGAAAAGATCATGGTTTTGTATGGGGGAAGACGGTTTTGGATGGGGGAAGATTTCAAGACAGTGACAGAAACTATGGGGTAGAACAAGCTTGTAGAGAGTTCATTTTAGCAGGTAGTTAGCTTTGGTTGAGATTGAGGTTTAGTTAGTTTAGATTGGGATTGGGTTTAGGTTTGGTTTAGGTTTAGCTAGTTCAGATGAGTTAGTTTAGGTTTCGATTGGGTACTTTAGGTTTAGCAGGTAGAACAAGCTGGTGGACAGTTCATTTTAGTTAGCTATTACACTTGCTTTCACCAGTAAAAGTTCAACATGTTGCGGCATCTTCTCAAAGCAGAATACGTCATTTGTCTCAGTTACTTGATTTATTTGTTTTCATCAAGCATCCCCACAAATGACTAGTTTGGAAACTAAGCTTGTAATTATCCTTCTGAAAGAATTGAATTGAACCAGTAATGACAAAGACAGGTAAATACATTTGAAACCAAATTAGTCATAGCTTAATGTTTTTTTCAAAGGTGTGTGTGTGCATGTGTGTGTGTGTGTGTGTGTGTGTGTGTGCATGTGTGTGTGCATGTGTATGTGTGCGTGTGTGCGCACATACTTAAAGCTGAAAAAAAGCCTCTGCAATCCAAATTCAGTTGGAGAATTTGAAGCCTTGCAGATAGCAAGATGATCGACTAAATTGAATGATACAACCCTGAAACAACATCGCTCTTTCAGCTTTATCCTCATTAATCAAAACTCCATTGCATACCGCTTACCCTCGATGCAGAAGTGAAGGAGTTGCTGTGGTTGGGTCCAAATCTGTCAACCCACTGCGTATGAACATCAATCTCGTCTCTGAAAATGCAGAGCAGAAATTGCAGACACAGCATGGACTACAATAGTTTCATTGGAGGTGCACAGGATAACTCTTATTGTGAGAGACTGCAAGGGAGGCATGCTTGCGCCTGTTCGTGAGACATCTAAGTGGCTTAAGATGACAATTTGTTTCTCTCTCAATAATCCTGCAAAATCTCATCGAACCGCAGAGCTCAGCACAAAAGCTGTAGAGCTTAACAATTCAGGGCACAGCTTCAGCAAGCAATGTCTCATCCGCACACCAAATTAGTGACCGTTTAACCACTGGAATTTGTGGCTGCGCCAAGAGCTCTGTTGCTATCTACAATGTCTTGTTTAGCTCTAAAAGAAACTTTGTGGAAGACTAAAAATAAAGTGGAAATGAGGTTAAAAAAAAGACTTCTTTCCATTTCAACGTGTTATTTACATGGCACATCACATTGTGTAATCACCCTGGTGGTCTTCTCTACTCCACCCCCAGTGACACTTCTCGAACAGTTTAAATCTTACTACATCCACAATTATTGATACTGTAGTGGAGAAATTATACTTAGCCCACAATGACTCCGCTTAGGAAAAAAAAAATCTCTCGCATGTGACACGATGATATGTCACATACTGTGCTGTGTGCTGATGACATTTACATGCACGACTGGTATAAAACGTGTTGGTATCCGACGAAATGTATACTTGGCAGGGATTTCAAGATGGATGTAGTAATGATGGTTACATTATGATTGAGACGTGGCTATGCTGCTGATCCAGTGCTTCTGTAGAATTTGATTGGCACACAATGATGCACTACCTTAAAAGGTACTGTGGAATCTTTAACATCACCAAGTGAACGTTAGCAGTTGGGACATATAGTATGTCTTTTCCAAAGGGTGGTAATCTACATTGTTGGCATATACCCTGCCTGTACATTGATAGCTGGGTCAGAAGTGAACCAAGATAAGTACCTTTGAGCTATTCTGCCAGCGAAACTGTCATAACTTTCGGGAACATCAGAAATAAAAAAACGTACTTTTTGGCCGAAGAGGTGAAAGCTTTTCTGTTGATCACTTTTATGTATGACAAATGATTGAATTAACAAATATAATGATAGATCTGACACCCATCCAAAACTCCCAATCAAACATGTGAATAAGGTAATGCACCGACAGGCAAAGATACGCCATTGTTTTCAAAAGTACAAAGTATGGTTGTTACTAGTCATGATGAAATGTCAAAGCTCTTGGGGTTTACGCAAAATGGATGGCAGGTGTCTTGGGAGGGTCACCTGGACCATTAATCCATCGCTGAGACCAAAAGAACCGAGATTTTAAGTATTTCTTACGATGAATCATACTGATTGGTGGGACGTACAGGGACCTGCAAAAGTATTCACCCCCTGCCAAAGTTTTGACATTTTGATGCCACCTGAGCTTATTTCATGATGCTTTAAAAAAAAAAACATATATATATATATTTATATATATATATATATATATATATATATATATATATATATATATATATATATATATATAATCTTCACAAACTACTCCAAAGTGATAAAGTCAAAAAAATGCAGATAAAATGTGAACAAGTGAGATTAACAGAGAAAAATCAGATGATTCTCAGTTGCAAAAGAATTCAAATGAACCCTAAATTTTGTTAACCCTTTGCCTAATTACCCCAACATCACTTCAGAAGCAAATTATTTGTTTGAAAAGTTAAAAATATAAATGCAATCCATTTCACCTGTATGTAATCAGTGGTTTAACTTAAAATTTAATCTCTCCCACTTGTCTAAGAAGTTTTAAGGTGAAACTCACTTGGTCAACCAACAAGGCAAACATGAAGACCAAGAAGCTTTCCAAAGAAGTCAGACAGAGAATGGTGGAGAAGCACTGTTCAGGAGAGGGTTATAAGATCAGATTTCAAAGTCACTCATTCTCCCTTTGAGTACAGTGAAATCCATCATTAAGATGTGGAAGACGTATCATACCATCCAGACTCCACCCAGATCAGGTTGCCCATCCAAACTCAGCAGCTGAGCAAGCAGGAAACTGGTTTGGAATGTTCGTATAAATCCAACAATCACTTTGAAAGATCTGCAAGGATCTATGTCTGAGATGGGGGTCAGTGTTCATCAATCAACAACATCCCGTTCCCTTCACAAGGCTAGCCTCAATGGACGAGTAGCTAGAAAGAAGCAATTATTGAAAAAGACGCATCTAAAAGCTTATATGGAGTTTGTGAAAAATCATCTTAATGATACTGCAAGAACGTGGAGAAAGGTTTGGTGGTTAGACGAGATAAAAATTTAACTTTTTGGTCTAAATTTAAAGTGTTACGTCTGGTGCAAGCCGAACACTGCACAACAACCAGTCAACACCATCCCTACTGTCAAGCATGGTGGGGACAGAATCATGTTATCGGGCTGCTTTTCATCAGCAGGAACTGGCAAGCTTCTCAGGATAGATGGGATAAGGGACAGTGCAAAGTACAGGAGAATCCTCGATGAAAACCTGCTCGAGTCAGCCATGAATCTGAAACTGGGTAGGAGATTCACATTTCAACAGGACAATGTTCCGTAGCACAAAGTTAAAGCCACAGTGGAGTGGCTGAATAAGAAGAAAATAAATGTTCTTGAGTGGCTCAGTCAAAGTCTGAATTGAACCCCATTGAACATTTATGACGAGACTTGAAGATCGCAGTCCATCGATGATCCCCATCAAACTTGCCAGAACTATAGCAATTTTCACATGAAGAATGGGTAAGTAGTTCACCATCTTACTGTGTAAACCTGGTCGAGATCTACCCACAAAGACTCATCACAGTCATTGCTGTAAAAGGTGCTTCCACCAAGTGATGACCTGAGGGGATGAATACTTTTACAACCTGTGAATTTTGATATGTACCTGTTTTTTGTGGGTATTCCTGACATGTAACCTCCTTCAACTATAACAGTGTTTAGTTTGATCTCTTCAGTTATGAATAAAAAAGTTCATTTGGAAAAATTGTCTTTACAAAATTTGTAATTCATCTAAATGTGGCATTATTGGTAGGGGGTGAATACTTTTACAGGCCACAATAAGGGTCGGTATTTCGGTGGCTAAGCGTACCTCAGTGTCCTTCAGCACCATCGTGTGCCATCAATCATGATTTCTCATAAGAAGCTCGGTGAAATTTTACTCGACTTCGATGACAAGCCATTTGTCATCAAACTGTTCACTTGGGTGCCTATTGTTAAAGGTGGGTGAGGCTTCATGAAAAATCCTGGTTCTCTCAATTGAGGGTTGCTGTTTTGAGTGATGGTGTGGTTTTGAGGGAGAGTGCAGTGAGTTACTAAGGATAAAAATATTGAAATTTCAATTTTTTTATATATTTTTTTCCTCTGCAAACAAGGTCATCAATTATTAGTTTTACTTTCTCTTTTCAGAGATACAAATACCTCTAGAAATTTTTGTCAGGTTTTGCCCAACTGCGACAGAATCACCTGAAATCATCAGCATTTCAAGAATAAGATGTAAAAAAAAAAAAAAAAAAAAAAATGCAAGAAACGACGTATTGTTTTAACTCTTTATCCGTGAAAGTTCAATCTGGCGCATGATGAGTTTTGGTTATGCTTGCATCCTGCATCCTCAACAGTGACATTTATTCCTAAGATGAGTTTAGCCACAGAAATTAATGCTGAATAAAGGTATTGGACATTTACTCTGCACTCGCGAAGCGAAGAGCATGGTTCAGCGATCAGTCGCATCTGTGTACCATATGTTCGTACGTGTCTGCATTTTAAAAATGCATTTCCTCAGCAACCGTTAGTCTGATTGATACGAAATTTTCCAAATGGGTGCACCAACTCATGAATAATTTTTTAGTCATAATTATGACATCATAAGTCACGTGGGTACAGACACCATCTTGGAAAAACCGAAAAAATTTGCACCTCTGTATCTCCGAAACCGCAACATGAAAAAAAAGTTGCACAAAGCTCATGGTCAAGTCCTCCCCGTGGGGAATGAGATATGTTAATGATGTCATCACTGTCTTTGACTAATTGATCAACTACCCATGGGAGATATAGTTTGATAAAGTGACATCATCGGTCACTGGTCTGGCACCATATTGGATCAAAGAAAAAAAACCTTAAAAAAAAAAAAGAGTAGAGTTGGCTTGCACCAAGACCTTCTCAAGATTGTGCAGGGTAAGTATTATATGAATACCATCGAGTTATTTTTAGAAATTGGATAATTCTAGTTTCCAACTTTGCAACAGGCTACATTACATATGCTGCTATTTCTCTTTTGAACTAAAACAGGTGGCATTGCAATTTGGCAAAGGATATTGTTATGGTTTTTGGGTGTATTAAATACAACGTCGAGGCTCGTATAAGACCATAACAGCTAATGCACAGAACATATAACAAGGGGAGCAGGAGACAAGCACAAAACAGTGGGGAACAGAGATATCAGGAGATCTGTGGAAGGGAGAGGGATGAGGTCGGGTAAATGGGGTAAACAAGATGGACACTACAGGGACTTTCAGGAAAGAAAACAGGCAGTTTGAAAGAGGTGTTTGGAGTGGATTAATAGGGGTAGAAAACATCAAGGTTTTGGATGGGGGAAGATAGGAGATGGTGGTGAACAGCTGTTTAGAAGACTGCGAGAGAAGGATGAGATCGAAGAGAGTGTGGAAGGTGGTTCCACAGGTGGGGAAAAAGAAGAATGAAAGAGTGAAGGTGAGCAGTGATTCTTGATTTTGGTAATCTCACCAGAAGGGTGTTTTTGGCTGACCTTTGGTGCCCTGCAGAAATATAGGGGGGGGGGGGGGTGGGTAGAGCACAGACAGAGCCGGGGTGGGGGGGGGTGAGAGGAGAAGGTAGAAGACAGAAAGATCACCAACCTGCCTGCGGTGAGAGATTGAGAGACCCAAAAACTCAGCTTCATCGCAGGAGGTACCAAATGCCTTAATTTCCACAGCGTAAAGCCAAGCTGGGTGTGAGGCAGGAGTACCACCCCATCGGGGAGACCAGTGGTCCGCCAGGCTGCAGATGAAAGCTTTGTATGATGATAGGAGCTCAGGTGTGCCAAGGAAGGTCTTTGCACAATGGACGATGCCCAGTCAGGAACTGGTTTTGGAGGCCAGCTTGGAAATGTGGCTTTCCCAGGAAAAATCATTGCAGATTGGAAAGCCCAAAAGCTTGAATGAAAAGATTTCTTCAAGGGGATTGTTGAGAAAGTGGATGTGTGTGTGTGTGTGTGTGTGTGTGTGTGTGTGTGTGTGTGTGTGTGTGTGTGTGTGTGTGTGTGTGTGTGTGTGTGTGTGTGTGTGTGTGTGTGTGTGTGTGTGTGTGTGTGTGTGTGTGTGTGTGTGTGTGTGTGTGTGTGTGGGGGGGGGGGGTTCCAGGCGGTCCTTTCAGAGAGACATAATGAGAGTGTGAGATTTATCAGCATTGAAAGACAATCATATTCCAAATGCTTGACCAGCTTGCGATTTTATCCAGGTCTGCAGAGAGTAAATAGGCTGCTGCCTGCCAATCTGAGGGATGAGAGTTGATGCGGCAGAGGGTGGAGTCATCAGCAAAGAGATAAATAGGATTTTCCAGAGATTCGGAGAGATCATTGATGAAAACCAGAAAATGCGCAGGACCTCGAACACTGCATTGAGGAACTCCAGCCTGGACAGGAAGAGGAGATGAGAGAATTCCATTAAGAGCCATGTGTTGATTGCGACAGGAGAGGAAGTCCAGTCTGCAAGGCGTGAGTGGCGATTGCCTTGGATACCATAAGAGGAGAGTTTGGTGAGTAGTGCAGGATGCCAGACCATATTGAAAGTTCACAATATGTCAAGGGAGATGGTTCTGATCTTATACCTGGCATTTATGACCTCCATCCATTGTTGGGAAAGCAGAAGCAGCATGTCTAGGGAAGAGTGATCTGGTGTGAAACCAAATTGCTGATCGGAAATCAAGCCATTGGAGAAGAGGAAGGATTTAATGGCTGAAGCAATGATGGATTCCATTTCCTTGCTGATGATTGGGAGCAGGCTGATTGATCTGCAGTTGCAGGGATCTATTTTTGCACCTTTTTATGCAGAGTAGTAATATTTGCTTATTTCCAAGTGGATGGCAGATGACCTTGAGCAAATGAGAGGGGGAACAGAACAGAGAGAGGGTGAGCAAGAGCAGCAGAGCAAGTTTTTTTAGGACATGTGGGCCGATGCCATCTGTACTGGTTGCAAAATCTGAATCGAAGTTTGACAGCAAGCTCTTCACCTTGTCAGGAGAAAAGGACACAGAGTCCAGGGACAGCTGGGTGTGACTGGGCAAGGTGGGTACACAAAGCAATGGGTTTGGGACACAAGATTTAGAAGCTAACACAAAGTTTAGGCATTCAGCCTTTTCACATGTAGTGTCAGCTGTACTGCCATTTGAGGTAAGAGAAGGGATGGAGGGGGAACATTCACCAGAAACAGACTTAACCAGAAGCCACCAGGGTTTCGAGGAGGAAGACAGGTTTGAGAGTTCAGACTTGAGATGAGAAAGATGTTGTTTCCTGGCTCTCCTGAGGGTAGACAGACACACAATTGTTCTGAGCTTTGTGGAAGGAACAGTGATTGCCTTCAGTTGGATTTGCCTTCCATAAGATGAAGGCAAGTTGTTTTGGGATAACTGCCTCGCCACAAGCATCAGTGTACCATGGGTGGGAGGAAGGGTAGGACAACTGAAGACGAGATGGGATAAATCTGTGCTTTTTCTGGTTGTGGAAAAGGACCACAGGGTGTCACACTCAACACGTAAGGAACCCTTAGTTAGATATCTCCTGAGTAATTGTGGCTAGTCAGGTTACCCCCCCCCCTCCCACCCCTCATATCAGTGATGGGAAAAATGCTTTGTGAGTGTTAGCAAGTTCCATTCCCATTGGATTCCCCACTTTCCATCCTTCCCCCATCCTCTCCATCCAGCCTTCTCCCATCCATCCATCCATCCTTCCAAATCCTTTTTCTCATCCTTCTTCTCCTCACACCTTCGCACAGCGCAAACCATACACATATTACATCACACCCACACCACAATCATGCCAGCATGGCCATTACCCCAATTGAAAGTTATGTTCCAAGGTAATTCCTGCACTGGGTGGGTAACATAAAATGCGCCATGGCGTAACCTAGGGCGAGGCCTGGGGCAAGGCTCCACAAGTGGATGGCGACATGAGGCCCTTAGCGTGCAGCGGCTCCATACTGATTTACACGATCTGCCTTTCTGTCTCTAAACCCCCTAATCTGTCCACTCAAGATGCATAAAGAGTGCCTAAGAGAGCTATCAACAATTAACCTCTGTCCCAGCTGGGAGAGGTACTGATACACACCTCCCACGCTTTCCTCTGGAGCTCACATTGCAAATGCTACACCTTTCCTGACATCGTACTGACACATGCAATGCATTCCCTTCCTCTCCTTCCTATCCCTACTCTCCACTTTGGATCAAGGCAAGCTTGTCTGCTTTCATAGGGTGAGTGTTGGGCCAACCAAATACCCCAAACTTTCTCTCTACTTTTCCCGGAGTGCTGAGGTGCGCCTGTCCTGTTTTTAGTGAAGTAAAAATCTTTTAGGGGATCTTTATGTGCTTGGGGTTAAGTTCTGTCCTTGTGTACCTTTGCATTCTGTATATATACTTGAATTGTGTCTGTAAATACATTCCCTCTGAATCATTTGGTAAACTATTTCAAACCTGCTTGACTGTCTTTTTTCCATCATTGGTTTGACATACTGTAGCACATGCAATAGATATATGGAACATTATACCCCAGCAATTCACTCCATTAGAGAGCCAACCTCCCAACCTTGGTTTCGCTCGGCCATACATAATAAATAGATAAAAAGGTGGGGCGTCAAGAGTGCGGTTCTCCATCTGGGCAGGGCTAAATCACTGGTAAGGTAATGCGAGCCTTGGAGCAGGGACCCTGACAGAATTAGCCTCAGCCAGTGTCCGTAGTTGCTCAGCAACCCGTCAGATCGTGGAGTTATCTGTGGCTTGAGGCTTCAGGGTTGGAGAGTAGCAGGTCCGAGCAACCCCCTTATGAACCCCACCAACACCCCAGAACCCATCACAGTATTAAAGGAAAAGTTAGTGATCTCCTGGGAGCATACACACAACCATTGAGATGATGTGGTAATCTTCCATCCTCTTGTTGTTTTGCTTTTCCATGACATTCTATGTCCTCCAATTGTTTTGATTGAAAAGCTTTCCTTAATTTCCATGGTTAACCCTCAACCCCACCCTCCTCATTGGCATTTTGTTGGCTTGTGCAATCGTTTTCCAGATGTAAGTGACATTATGGGGGTACTATAGCTAAGTCCTCGAGTGATTGGGATTGGGAAGCAAAAAGACAATCGTGTTTTAAGGTGGATCAGTATCTACTGTCACTAGATGTACTGTATGTGTGATGCCACTGCCAAAATAAAATGAGGATAAGTGAGCTGCTCATCAGGAGCTCTACAAATGAAACAACTGCTGTGTCCATGGTGGAAGCGATTGCGGCAGCCTTTAAATTTGTAGGAGACCACTGGTTGTGGAGAGCTGGCAGAGTACAATTCCACCTAAAAACTCTACAAATCTCTCTAACTAACAAGACATACCTTGTTGAAGAATTATCTTTCTCTCTGACACAAACTTTCATTTTATGTGTTACCCTGTGATTTTACATTTCTAAATTGATTTTATGATGCCTGCAGAACATACTGTGCAATTATGTATCGTCATTGTGTGTGCCCAACTCGCTTGGCTGTCAATCAAATACTCCACACTAATGTTGGAAGCAAATTTAAGATCTTCACTTTGCGCAATTTAATTATCTATATTTATTTTTTTACTCTTGCTACTCTTTCCAAAGTTGTGTCTTATCGAAACCCTGCAGAGTTACATATCGAATGAAGTAAATGCGTCAAAAGTTGTAATGTTTCAAGATGCTGTGCCTGATTATGTCATAACCATCTTATCCATAACCGTCAAAGTTAATTAGCCACATGCTTTCCAAATTAACATGTCCAAGTTATCCATGTGTCTTCAATCATCCAAATTAGCAATGTGCTTGAAATATCCGACTCGCCGCGTGCCTGAGTTATCACATTAGTCACGTCCAAATTAGCGACCCATAAATTATCAGCACTTCAATGTGCCACGACTACATTTTCTGTCATTGCAATGATGGAAATTTTCACATTGGTTTAATCCATATCCCAACGAAAGCTTAAAATGCTTTATTGTTTGCAAATATTAGTTTCTTCTTTAACCAATGAAAACATTAGCCTTCTTCGCCATTGGACCGTAATGCTTATGAAATGCATGAATTGCATCAACTTGAACACCATACCCTCAAATGATAACATCAACATGGCACAATGAGCTTCAACTTATATCACTACATGTGCTGATACAAATATTTGCTCTGAGATTTTCAAGTGTCTGGAGTGATGAAAGATTTATGATTTATACACAAAATCACATATTAAATACTGAATCAAGTCTAGATATATGTGCCCATTCACTACATTGTGCATGCTGCAATGATTAGGACACACCAGATGGAGTCGCCAGTGCAATACCAGCATCAGTCAAGCCGCCAGTTCCATCAGGACTGCGTATGGGGAGGCCACTCTGGGGACCATGATTAGAGGTCGGGACATTTCCTTGGCCTTCTGACAACTTCTTGAAAGATGTGGGCAAGGCTCCTGTCACCGGCAGCTTTCTGGCTGGGTCACTGCCAGTTTTTGAGCTGAAAATAAAACCGTTGTGCCGTGTTCAGGAGAGAGCTGTTAGACACATCAATGGTTTGGGGTTTAGAACCTGCACTGATTACTGTGCAGCTGGTAATGACACTTTTGTGATCAGTATGCCTGCAAATGCACAGGCTGTGAAACTACAGATATATATATATATATATATATATATATATATACATATATATATATATATATATATATATATATATATATATATATATATATATATATATATATATATATATATATATATATATATATATATATATATATATATTATGTACGCACAAATGGCAAAACTTTGGAGCACGTCCTCTTCTCCCCATATTCGACATACACCCCCTTTCCCATTCTTCCTTTACTCCTTTATCCTCCCAAACTTATTTCCTTTCACACCACACTTCTCCTACACTTCCCTACCCTCTTTTTGTCCACTATAATGTACAACATTGACTTCTCTCCCTCTTTACAATTTCAATTTTTTTATCAACTTATTAACTCCCTCCCCCCCACCCCCGACTCTTGCAGTGTGCACATATTGCTTGGAAGGGACTCAGAAATATGATGGGCATGAACGAGAAGGTGAAGGATGGTAGACTGCCCATTCATGTTCCCAATTCCAAATTTGCAAATTAATTGAGTGACTTTTACAGTAGATTTAATGTTCCGGGGAACCAAATAAAATGTGAAACTGTCTGCGAGGATCAAGATGCTTAAGTGTGTGCCATTCCGGTAATTTGTGTATCCGATGTCATGAAGTGCTTTAAGGGGTTGAGTGTATAGAAGGCTTGTGGTCCAGATGGCATCAAGTCTTGTATTTTAAAAGAATGCTGTTTAGAACTTAGTAATGTTTCCACTCAATTGTTTCAGTTGCTTTTAACTACTCATTCTGTTCTTATTTGTCGGAAAAAGTCCATCATTATTCCCGTGCCAAAAAAGGTTCACGCAAGGCAGCTCAGATTTTGGACCTGTTTCTCTTATCTCCATCCTGTGTAAATGTGTGGAGAAATTGATTGAGAATTTCATAACATCAGATATAGTTCCCAAATTGGATCCTTTACAATTTGGATAGAAAGCAAGACACGGTGTCGAAGATGCATGGCTCAGTTTACTTCATCTAATTACACGTCACCTTGACAAGAATGGATCCTATGTTCATGTATAATTTATTGATTTCTTGTCAGCCTTTAAAAACTGTGCAACCGTTTACCCTTCTGAAAGTCTTGGGTGACCTGGATCTGAACGGTTGAACCCCCATATCATACTATGAGTGGAAATTTCTTTTTTACTAGACCATCCTCAGCAGGTGAAGGTGAATGGTAGTTTTTCAAAGTTATCAATCTTGAATGCTGGTGCTCCATAAGGCTGTGTATTATCACCTCCACTGTTCAGTCTGTACAAGAACGGATGTGTGGCTCTCACAGAAGTGTGTAACTTTATTAAGTACGTGGATAATACTGCCATTGTTGGCTGTCTTTCCGATCAATCGTCCTTTGCACCGTACCTTGATGAGATTGATGCAATGAATAAGTGATGTGAGGACTTTAGTCTCATTCTGAATGTGCGTAAAACTAAAGAGATTATTTTGGATTTTAGAAAAGGTCACAATCATGAGTCTGTAACCATAAATAGTGAAAAGATGGAAAATGTTAACAAATTCAAATACCTGAGCACTATTATTGATAACAAGCTAACTTTTAATGAAAATACCGATGCTGTGTACAATAAAATAATGCAAAGATTATATCTTCTCAGGAAGTTAAATTAATTTCATGTTATCTCACGCTTGATGTGGATGTTGAGTAATTCCTTGCTGATCAGTGTTTTGTCATAAAATTTGGTTTCTTGGTAGAGTTATCAAAATGTGCATAACAAATCAAGACTGAGAAAGGTAATAACACTGGCATTTGAAATGGGTGGTCCTTCAACCAGACGGAGTTTCTATATTTGCATGCATTGAAAAGGAAGACGATGCATGTACGGTATGCACCGATGAAAGTCACTTCTTGAACCGACTTTTTGAAAAACTGTCATCAGGGAGTCATTTTCATTCTACGCATATTTAGAAGAACATTTTCAAAATGTCATTTGTATCATGTGCAATCCAAGTGTTGAATTCAAATTCTTAGCCGTTTTGCTGCTTTATCCATCTTACATATTTTACTTGTTATTCTTAGGCCTATTCCTTTTGATGTTTTATGTTTCCACACGATGTTTTGAACTTACGATGTCACTGAAGAGGAATTTCAATGAATATGATTATTACTGAATATTATATACATTATTATTATTATTTTTATTATTATGAACAGACTGACCCAAATGGCACAGGACATTGGATATGCCAAGTGACTGGTTTTACTTGACACTTAAAAGTTGAGTTAAAGTTAAACATGTTGTGGACTTTTACACTTTTGTGGTGACTTGCATTTTATGAAAAATTTAGAAACCCTAGACTCACAATTTAACTTTAAAGAGAACAATAATACTCCTACTAATAATAACTGGAAATTACTCTTAAAAATATTATTTAGTCAAAAATGAGGTAACATAAAGCTTCTTAATGTGAATGTAACATGCACATATCACAAGGTACAAACTGATGCTACTATACACCTCACCATTTGTAGTAAATTTTAATCATGAAAATTGAAAGAAAAATCTTTCATTGACAAGGTTGTGACCCCTCTGACCAAACACATCTCCTAATCTGGTTTTTAACAAAGCCGAGTGTATGAATTGTCAAATCAACAGACTGATGGTTTTGCTTGACTCAGTAAAAGCCACCTGGGCCAGGCTCAAGCAGCTGCCATGAGCCTTCGAGACTTTGCCTGTGGGGTTCCAGACTCTGCTTGGCTAGCATATAATATGCACTCTAACAGTGTGTCAACGCTCCCACGCACACCATCTGGCTGCAAACAATTGTTTGCTATCATAAGATGAAAGACAGCAATAATAGTATACTGTCCACTTCACACTACTAAAAGTTTGGCTAAGACACTAGCAGAAGGTCCAGATGGGGTCCCGAAGAGTGTGTTCCATCCAATGTTACTGCAACAGTCAATCAAATGTGAGGATGCATTTGGACTCCAAAGGACAATAAACAGTGTGCTCGAGTCAGCATTCTAATATTTTGCCTGTAGCCTGCCTGACTTGGGTGAAATGAGAAAGAATGCAGTTAAAATATGTGCAATGTGTATGATCCTGAAAGGTTGCAGCACACAATGCATGGTCACTATGAAAGCAGACCCAACCAATATGTAATAGCAGTGGTGTGCAAGTCATGGGCCCACCTGGTATTGCTGGAAAGGTGGCCAGTGGAACGAGTCGGGGTCTCACTATCTGGTGAGCGAGTTTCATCTTGTGAATGTGAGTGGCTGCTTTGTCTCGACTGTGCTTCATCGGACTGCTCCGAAGCAAGAGACTGAATCTCGGAGATGTCTGCATCGGCCAAAATGCACAGGAGTAAGTCCTCATGCAAGGTGGTATTCTATATCTCACTGCAAATAACTGCATGGGGAATGGTATGAATTCACATTAAGTTATGATGTGGGTGGATTACATTCTACTTCCATAAAATATTTTACTTGCAATGCAATTCTTCTGCCAAACAGAGGCTAGTAGGTGATTACAATATGGACTATATATTACTCTGCAGCCAGAGATCAGCATTTTCAGATGGTGAATTAAACCAAACAAACTAAAGAAAACGGACGAGAAACTGCGACTGATTTAGGATAAGTAATAAATGTTATACTGCACTTGTTTGTTATTTGTTTATCCTACTCATGCTATTCGGCGCATAAGTCTGCCAAGGCAGCTTCATTGGCGAAGAGTTACAATGTTAGAGAGGTTGTCACTCTGACACAGGATATTCGACTGAGTGTTCAAGATTTTGTAATTTGTTCAGGGTGCAGGTGATAGCTCACCTAATATTCGTGAAGAACACCGTGGGATCTTTAACGTCCACTAACTAATGCTGGCAGATGTGGAACCGAGTTTAACATCCATTCCCAGGATGGCACACATATTGATAAATCGCCCTACCTGCAAAATACCACGATGACAGTTTATAGTTGGATCGGGAATCATACCCAGGCAAGACAGCTCAAAGACGAGTGTACATCATCATCATCATCAACATCATCATCATCCCCGTCACAAGTGACGATTGTTTGGGATGACTCCTCTTACGGCTGCCAATGCTGAGCAAAATAACAGGATTTGCTTGGGCAGGCGAAGGTCATGCATGTGGCAGGTATGTCTTAACTCGTGAAGTTAGCTGCAATGTATTGTTTCTTTTTGTAGGATCTATAGCAGTTATAAGCAATCACTTGGTAAAGGTTGCGAGCTGACACCAAGTGAGCAAGCAGGCTGCCCATCTTCCGTGCTTGCATCTTAGGTCCTGGTATGCCACAGGTAGAATCAAGAGGAAACACAAATCGCCATGGTAACCAATAATTCAGCAGTCATAACAAAGAGTCATCATGATTGTCGATGCTAAAACGAGCAGGCAGGCTGGGCAACCAGGACTACAATTGGCTTTACTGCAGCAATGGTTCAGCACCCAGACTGTATGGTCTTCCCAAGATCCACAAAGACAATGTCCCTCTGACACCCATCATGTCCTTTGTCAATGCACCATCTTACCGATTGTCAGGCTTTCTAGCACGCACCATTGGCAGACTTGTAGGAAAGATTGATAAAACGGTTAAGAATAGTGGTGAATTTGTCCAAAGGATGAGAGGTTAAAATCCAAGATGATGAGATGATGGTATCTTTCAATGTGGTTTCCCTTTTAACCAACATCCCAGTCGATCTTGTGGTGAGTGTCACACTCGACTGGTTGAAACATTCAAACGATTGGAAAATGGCTTGTCAAAACAGCAAACTAACACCTGAAGATGTTGCGAGCTTGCTGGAGATGTATCTGAACAGCACGACCTTCATCTATGACGGTGCGCACACACACACACACACACACACACACACACACACACACACACACACACACACACACACACACACACACACACACACACACACACACACAAGCATTTAAAGGCCATTTTCCCCGCTAAAGCAGGGGTTAGCCTCACGACGCAGGGGGTTATGACGGTGCACACGACCAACAAATATTTGGCACAGCTATGGGTTCACTGGTCTCTGCTGTTGTCGCTAATTTGGTGATGGAGGAACTCGAATGAAGGATATTTGAGTCTTATGAGAATTAGCTCCCACGGTACTGGAACAGATATGTAGATGACACCTTCGTCATTGTGCGTACAAACACGGTAGACCACCTACTAGGACAACTTGGCCGGTATCCCCCCAGCATTAACTTCACAATGGAAATTCAAAAAGAAAGCAAATTGGCATTTTTGGATGTGGAGATTCACCGTAAGCCCGATGGGTCCCTAAGGACTTTGGTTTACAGGAAACCAAACCACACCAGCAGATTACTAAATTTTAACTCCTGCAACCCAATCTCCCACAAACGCAGTGTAGCATGGACCTTAGCAGCTTTGGCATGGATGGTGTCATCTTCCAAAGCCGAGGCAATTAAAAAGT